>NC_091687.1:76210000-76570000 GCF_041296265.1 Equus caballus
TGTACTTGATGCAAATGCAGATTGCATATTGTTATATAGAGAGTACATTGTGTTTTTGTTTTCCCCCATCCAGTCACTTATTTTCGGTGGTGAATACATGTTGTTAGAAGATGTCTTGTATGGTCTTAATCTTTGTTGTGTACTATTTTTTATAGTCTTAAGTTATAATGAAAAAACAAAAAGTAGGAACCAAACATAAAAGGTCTAGTAAAGCCAAAAATTAATTTCATATTGATTTTAAAGTGATCTAGCTGAGTTTTTACACTGAAAGCAAAGATTATAGCAATTGTAGTCCATGGTATTTATTTTCAGTCAAACCAAAGTTACATATAATTCTGCCTCTGCTTATACGGGATATTAACACTAACAATACACTCCCTTTCAAAGACTTGCACAGGCCAAATTGTTGGAATGCTGGTTTTCTTGAGAACTCCAAACCCCAAAACTATGATAATGCGTTATGGTGTAGTTGAAAATAGCATAGTCAGATGTTTGCTTAAAACCTAGAAACTTTACGTGTTGCTTTTCATGTGCTGTGCCAAGTCTTGATAATACTTTTTCCCCCAACCAAGGGACCTCATAACCTGATTATGGTTATTGCTTTACAAACAGTTTTGACAGAAGGTGGCTGCTAGAGCTTAACATACGCTCCGGTTCCATGTGATGGGGCCGGTTCTTGCAAACTAAGCTCATCCTTTATTCTTTGCTGAAGTCAGCAAATAGAGTTAGAGAGATACCCAGTCATCTATCACACCAAATAAAAGGACAGAACGGCTTTCAAAAGGGTTTTCCCACTTACCCAAAAGGCTTTCTGAAAGCTTCTACCTCTGCAAAAAAAAAGAAAAAAAAGAAAAAAAAAAGAAAAAAATTAGAACCATTATGGCAGATTGCATGAAACGTGAGAACGTCACAGTAACTGCTACTTTTCATTATGTTTGTCTTTGGGTCATGATCAATGAACGGGAAGTTGACGATATGGTATCAAAAGAAAGATTGGTATTGTGAAGGATGGTTTTCAGTCATCTAGGATCCTACTGTAAGGATTATCTGAAGGGAAAATGGGTCTTTCAGGTGCATGTTCAAAAGGCTTTGAGGGACTGAAAGTAACTCTGAGAGCTGTACCATCAGGAGGGTGGCCTAAGACTACAATGCTAAAGTATGCTTACCTCAGTTACAAAACTTTTGAAAGGAAGTCTCAGCCACAGAATACATATACCTGTAGAGTTTTGCATGGGTTTTATATGAATACAATTTTAAAAAATAGCTGCTTGCACATTATACCAGAAAAACCTCCAAAACTGCAATTGCTTTGAAAATAGATTTTAGGTTTTTTGGAGTTTTCTGAAATGCTTGGTCTGTATTTTGATAATTGTGCATATTATGTAAAGATGTTGGTGGACCCATAAATGACCAGACTTTTTCTAAGAAAAATGTTGCTTTAATGCATTTCATGAATTTTTACTCTTATATCATTGCTTGCTAGTAATAGCAAATCTGCTTTTCTGCATCTGCTTTGCGTAGCTATTGTAAGGCTTTGAACTAATGTATGTATTTATTGCTTGAACTTCTGTGCATACCTTATAAAGCATAATGTCTGACAATTTAAATGGCTCATGTATTCTTGCTTCTATCATAAGCTGATTATGGGGACTATGATCTTTTGTATACAGCAAATTTTAACTGTAGCACAAACATCTGTTTATGTATTGGTGGAATATACCTGTTTTATTTATCTTTTTTGAGGTAAACTAATTTTTGATACTTTTCATTACTGTGTACTATGTTCATACTTTGAATTCTCTGACGTTAGAAGTCATGGTTGAGAATTGTAACAGCTGTTATTCGTTCTGTATTCATGGCTTTCACTGCTGAATAAAATAAAGGACCAAACCTAGGATTTGAAAGAAAACTGTCTACCTCTAACACCAGGGAGTTATCAGATTTTATTTTACATAGTTTCAGTCTACAAAGACACAATTGCTTAAACCTAGTGGGCTTAAGGCTTATATTCTGTGTGGTTGGATTCATGGCACAGTTGTACTGTTTGAAAATCAATTAAAATTTCATGTGAATGTTACAAGTATTTGGTAGAATTACCACTAACTGGGTTTTCTTTAGATAACTCAGATATGGAGAAAATGTCATCAGCATTCTGTGTCTACAGCTGCTTAACTTCATAAGAATGCATTTCTTTGTGATTAGGGAATCGAAGAATAGTCAGCTAGGAATAGAGCTACAGAAGTACACTTAAAATAAACCATCCTGGACTTTAACGTCCCTGGGCAGATTCAGTCGCAAAATCCATTAGACTTTTTTGTAAAGTTTTCAGATTGGGTGTTCACATTTTAGAGAATTTGTGAGACTTCATCCCCACATACCAATATTAACGTGCATTTGGACAATAGCTTTATTAATGCCATAAAGCTATCGAAAGGAACATGGCTTACCCTTGTTATTTCACCAGTTCAGGTTGCAATGAAAGGTTTTTTCGTCCATGACCACTTGGCAAATCTTACTTAGCAAAAAAAAAGAAAGATGTACATTTTCCTATAGAATTAATGTATGAACAGTGTGTCACTGCTGTTGGATGTAAAAATGTATATGAAACCATTTCATTCACTTGATTACATTTCTGAAGTATAAATAAAAGATCTAATTCTTTTTGACCCATTTATAACCCCTAGGATTTTATTCTTTCGGAGAGACCATTCTTTCCTGCCAGAGCCAAGTCATAAATTTGTGTACATATGTCCCACAATTTGTTTAAAATCATTTCCTTAGGAATTGGGGATTCATAAACCAAACCATACTCGAATTTAGTCAATAAAAATGGGGCTGCTTGTCAAATACATTCCATTAAAAACTATCTTCAGGTTCAAAATTGGCTTCCTCACATAATCAGCTCATGTTTTCATTCTAATAGAATTTGACATCGTAAATTCTGAACCTTAAAAAAAATTGGAAAACATGATTACTTTACCCTTTTAACTTTATGACTTTTCTTTACCTTTTTTCTTTTTTTTTGCCTCCAAATATCGGTTATACTCATAGCATCCTGCCGTGGTTTGGGAGAATGTGCAGGGATGGTGTCAGTAGCTTTCTAAGGGAATGCTTCTTAGGCCTCTAAGGATCGGTCCCCCACCTAAATTAGTGGCCAAAGCAGGTAAGATAGGGCCTCTGCAGAATGAAAGTTTGCCTTTTTTTTTTAACTTGAATATATATTCCTAAATCTGTCTTCAGAAGTAAACAGAAAATAAATATGTTGAGTATGTTTTTATTTTATGCATAATGTTTTCTGTCATCCCAGTGACAGAGTACCTTACTAAAGAACTTTCCACAGGATAAAAATTATTTTAAAAGAAATTTGAACATGAGATTAATTTTCTTGAGCCTTAGAATTCGTTTTTCACTATCGATTAGTTGAAAGTAAATGAATACCAACTTGCCCCCGCCCCGTGTACTTTACTGGCTTGTTAAAGGCTGTATAACAGATGCGAATCCAGTCCTCGAACTCTGTACACTGTAATATAGAGAGAACAATTTAGAGATTAAAACTAACAATTTAAGAAAAAAGTAAAACTGATTTGGCAAACATTTTGTACTTAAACCTAAATTCAAACTCATGTCACCTCATAGTTTAAAACACTGTGTTGCCCAGATATATTGTGTTGGGTCACTGGAGGATTCAGTTGCTTTGTAAAACGCTGGCCACTAAATTATTTTGAATTTTTAAAAATTAAAAAGAAACAAGATGGCAAATTAAAATCTAACTAGGGGCTGGCCCCGTGGCCGAGTGGTTAAGTTCGCGCGCTCCGCTGCAGGCGGCCTGGTGTTTCATTGGTTCGAATCCTGGGCGCGGACATGGCACTGCTCATCAAGCCACACTGAAGCAGTGTCCCACATGCCACAACTAGAACGACCCACAACAAAGAATATACAACTATGTACTGGGGGGCTTTGGGGAGAAAAAGGAAAAAAATAAAATCTTTTAAAAAAAATTAAAATCTAACTAAACAGAATAGAAATACAGTTGGCAAGTCACATTCTCACCATTTCCCAAGCAGAAGTAATAAAAGCTAAGTATCCAACTGTTTACTGTTTACAAAATGAGATTCAGAGAAATTCTAACCTTTAAATGTCGATAAAGGAAAATAATGTAGGCTACGTCTTTTCATTATTAATCAGTTTTTAAATTGCATATAAAACTTTTTAAACAGCAGAGCACAAGGTTACTGCATGAGAATGTGTTACTTCAGAAAATCATGCTTTCACCCACAATTTGGCATATTATTCCTGTTATTCTCTCTATGTTCAGTCACCATCAACACAGACTAAAAGGAGCGATGTGACACCTGAATAAATGGAAAGATCAGCAGTAGTCAGTAAAGAGTTCATTATTTTCTGGGGAATTTGCACCCTACGTTGACTCCGATGTCAATTACTTAAGCCAGTATACATACATATGAACACTTACACACACACATACTTCAGAAATAAAACAAAACCAGAACTTTAAGTCCTAAATGTATATTGCTGATTTCACACTCAGCTGTGAAAGTTTACTTGAGAATCTTTGAAATAAACATCAGCCAATCTGTATCCTAAAGTTGAAGCTGATCTTATCCCATAAATTCATGAGTCTTTAGTTTCCAATGCTCCTGCAGAAAATAGAAAATCTACATAACAAAAATGATCCTCCCTCCCTTCATATTTAAGGATCATTGAGGTCAAAATGTTTGACAATGATCACTCACATGCAGAGGGGAGGGTGGACAGAAAGAGAAGAAAATGAAAAGAGTTATTAGAGAAAGTGTTCCTGCTATGACCAGACATGATATGTATTTTTTCAACTCTTCATGTCATGATTATGAAAGTGAAGAGGTCATCAATTTGAAACTCAACTGGCTATATGATTCTCTTCTCAATCACTTGCAGGTCTCCTTTGTGTTCAACAGCAGTTTGCTGTTGCCCTGGGGAGTCTATGCAGAGCAGCTTGCATGTTCCCATAACACCATTCGCAGATGTTGATATGAGGCAAAGCCCCTTAGCCACCATCCTCTTTCTCCTTGTGCAGGCAGCCAACAGCCCTACAATCATGGGGCATGTGACACATGAGAGGCAACACCAGACCTGTCTTCCTTGCTTAACTCTCCTTTGAATATATTTAAATGACACTATAGAAAATGCAACATGTACAAATTACCAATCCTCTTCGACCAAATGTTCTGAAAAAAATTAAGTCTCAGGGGCAAGTTATAAAATTTAAAAGTGAAGTTTCTGCTAAGGCAGAGTTAGTTTGATCTTATATTCACATATCCTCCATAAGCTGAAAAAAAATATTTTCAGGAAAAAAAAAATAAGGAAAACTTGGTGAGCACCAAGCTGAGTGTCATTGGAATTAAACTCTATACCAACACATAAGTGTTCTGTTTAGTGTCCTTCATCAGAGAAAGGAGCTCTGGACAGCTAATCCATAAGGAACCAAGTTAACAGAACCTCAATAGAAACATTTCATCTGGAGATATTAGACCTAGATGTTAAAAGTCTTGGAATAATATCAAAAGCTTGCTACCAATACCACCTATTTATTTAGTTTTGGCCTCTTTGATAACAGAGATTAGTTCAAAGTTAATAAAAAGAAACAAGATTGCAAAGACTTAAACAAATCAATTTTAAAATCATTATACAGATCAAACTGGCTTCCCAATAGCCATGAAACACTGTGTGAGCCTCATGAAATAATCCAGCATTTTGGTTGTCTCCTGTCTCTGGTTCTCCTGTATATTCTCCTTATCAGCCACTGTTGAACGTTAATTTAATACTAATTCTAATGCAAAATCAGTTACGTTTATTTGACAATATTTATTTCACTTTCCAGTCATTTTAGAAATAATCGTATAGTAGTACCCACCATAGAATGGAAATATTTCATTAATTTTCTTCTCTGCATAAATTTAAAGCTGTGATTATTGGATAACGTGTGCATCAGTAGTTGTCATTGTGCTTGCTGAAGGAGCAGTCTTGGACAGATAACCATTCCTATCCTAATTTTCTAAGCAGGATGTTCTGGTACTCCGATTGTTATTTCCAGCATTTAGAAAGATTATTGGGTCACTTGAAGAGTGACAATAATAATTTTTTATGTAAGAAATCTTACATAAAATTTGAGAAAGAGTCACATTGAGATCAGGCATTTAAAAACAGGCTTCGAGCACCTCGGCAGAAGTTAAATTACATATCAGGATCTATTTCCAAGGAATCTAATCAAAATCAGGAGGAAAACATTTTTATATTGTATGCCAAAGAACTCAGAAATGATGGCTTGAACAGAAGAGAATTCATTCTCCGTAACTCAAGTCTCTCCTAAGCAATGATGTTGAAGCCCATTAAGAGGCTAATAGGCAGCAACTTTATATTTAGTGACACTGTAACTGTATTCAAAAGGTAGAGTTTCAGTCAATAAGCTTTTCTTTACCACAGGGTCACAAAAATCATCCACTTACCTTTTGACTTTTAGGAAAACACTGACAGTATTGAATAATTCAAAATTTTCTTGACTGAGCTGTAATAGAGGCCTTTTCAGTGCAAGAGGCTTCCTCTTCAGCCCATTGGGAAGAGAGGGCACTGATGGCAGCTACCAGCTGGGATGTATCACTCTCTACATTGTCTAGGGAAGTGGGATTGAATGCAGGATCCAGGCCAGAGATGGAAAACTGAGTACATGTAATTTGCCAGCTCTGATTGATTCATAGTGGCTACCTGGAGGGACTGGCAATAGTAGAGATTCAATGAATACCTGATAATGGACTATGAGGCCGTATCTACACTTTACAAGAAAATATTCCATCATCTACTAATGACTTCTGCCATGAGAACAAGAAAGGGAGTAGGACATGAGGTACTGACTTGCCAGTCCATGTTTGGCCCCTCAATAGCAATGAAATCTGAGAAGTATTCACACTGTGGGCCAAAACTGGGAGAGTTATCAGTGGATGGGGTGTATGAGTTGGGAATGATTTCAAGTTGGGATGTTGGGTGCTAACCAGGGTAAATAGAAAGTGTAATTTGTGAAAATACTACATTTGGTGAATTTCTGTTAGACAGAAATCTCTAAATATTGATCTCCATGCTTGGTAGCTACTCAGGGACTACCCAAAATGATTCCCATTCTTACCAAATTGAGGCAAATGCTCAGTTGCACATAGGAGGGGCTTTCATAGGAGGCGGAAGTTTGGCCTCTTTGGGCAGCAGGACAGCTTCTTTATTCTCTCCTTTCTAGACATGCCTTTCAGTCACTCTTAAATCTATGTTTGCTGTACAGAAGTGAACTTTTGGATAAAGCTATCCCTTTCTCAAAATCCCAAATGTAAATAATTTCAGCTCAAGCGACTTCTCCTTCTCTGGTGCTAAATGAAGGGACCTGGGAAGCCCTACATACCTGAGAACCCTTGAAGCCCCCTTAGTGAAAGTTCTCGGTTGGAACTTAGCCTTACTTGTCCAACCACGTTTCTCGGCCCCTACCTGGATGAAGAGATAGATGACATGTACATGTCTTAACAGTTGCCTCTGGATACAATCCCCGCTATTCTAATCTCTGGAATTCTGGTTCCTGAAAAGGGCCCTCACTCTCTTGATTGTGGAGTGTGCTGTGTGGTCCCAGAACCCTGCAGCCGGCCATGACAGTCCTGCTCATCAGCAGTGTCCCCGTACCTCTCACTGTGCTGCCTGACACCTCATGTGCAGCTACAAGTAAGTCCCTATTGCCTGCTGCCGTTGACCCCACCATCACCACTGGATTCTCCAGGAAGAGACTGTCACCACAAGGTCGCCTCTCTTGACAAAATTCTGCCCTGCCTTTGTGCCCATTGTCTCTTCCTAGAGTGGAAGAAGCTGCTTCCTGCCCTCGTGTTAAACTGCATTTTAACACAGACATTTTGTGGCCAACAGTTGCAAGACAAAGCTGAAGTTACCTATGTTGTCCTTAGAGATAAAACTCTCTCTCTCCTTTGACTTACTTTTTCAGGTTCTTACAACCTTAAACCTTCCCCCATGCTTAGAAGCTTGGCTTCTGTTCTTTCAGAGGTGGGGCTGAGTCTGAAGGTAACTTGAGAGTTCCTAGAGAGAAGAAAAGTCCTTAAATTGTAATAACCTTTTAAACACTGCTGCTCTGACACCAAGCTGATATCTCTGCTTGTCTCTCAACTTAGAAAGTATGACAGTCCCTTCCCTATTTAGTACAATGGCCCAGATGTTGACCGATGGCCTTGCCACCTTCTCCCTCCACCATCATCATCACCACCCTCTTGTCAAAAGTCTCAGCCATATAGGTCAGCCAAATGTCTTGTCTGGTCTGTTATTAGGCCCTAAGGAAAATATAGCCTCCTCCCCATTGAGAAACCAACAGTGATAGTCATAGGTATATCCATGTTGGACAGACAGAATAAGCTCACTTTTAACCCTCTCACTGTACTATTCTGGAGCAAATGTGCGTAAGAGGAATTTCTGACTATGCATTAGAACTGGCCTGGGAGTTGACGATAGAGTCCCCCTCAGAGGAGAACTTTCTACCTCCTTACTTTTCTTCCAATGGGACTTCAGCTCCTCAAATCAATTAGGCAGGGTTAAGGTAAATGATTAGCAAGGATTTTCTTCCTTGAAAGATGTTTGATTGCATCATGGCTCTCAGTGTAGCCATCCAAACACGTTATTTATAGTCAGGATTTAAACTTCTTTCTACCCACCTCTCCCTCTGCCCCCCAAAAAGGAGTTGATGTTGTAAGGACCGCATCAAATTCTTCATCCCTCTGTGAGGATTAAATTTCTAGTGTCCACTTTTGAGTACAGAACTGTGAGATGAAAGCCTACTCTAAGACTCAGGAATTGTAAGCTTCCTTAAGGGAAACAGTAAAGAGTAAGTCACAAAATCCTAAATAGCAATGCAAGCAAATGTCATAAGAGAACTCCAAGAACTTTCCAGGCCTACTGTGTAAGTAGCAAACTCCCCCTTAATTTCTCCTGTTGCTACTTTTTGAAAAAAACATGTCCTATTCTAAAATCGGCATGTAATTAAATTAAATGCATCAAAGATGACCCTGTGACAAGGAAGCCAGCCTAGCACATGGATGTGGAAGGCACTGGACCAGGTCTCTGGAGACTTAGCTTCTATCTTTGATTCTTTCTCTGATTCACTGGGTTGCCTTGAACAGGTTACTTCACCCATTGTGTCACAGTTTGCTCATCTGCTTAGAAAAAACAGCTGTTTCATCAATGTCCTTGAAGGTCCCTTTTAGCCTCAACGTCATCTGATTCAGTCTCTTAAAAATCTAAACCTGATGACTGAATTTAGTAATCATGATCTAAGTAATTAGTTTTTCAAAAGGTAAAAAAAAAAACCAAAAAAACCCAAAACCCCAGCAAATGTGTGCAGCTTTCAAGAGCTAATCAATATCCAACTTCAATAAATAATGAGTTATTTGTTCTGATTGAGGGAAGATGGCTTGGAATGAGGAGACTAGATGACTCAGAATCACAAATCTTGGCTTCTAAGCCACTTCATCACTAATTGGCTATACAGCTTTGGGTCATAGTCGCTGGCTGTGCCTTTTTGCAGTGAAAGTGCTGTGAAGGAGAGAAAGAAAATGAAAGAAGGAGGAAAAAGTTATCACAGACCGGTCTGAGTGGATTCGGAATCCAGCTGCAGAAGCCTGAGGGCTTCGTACATAGCTCAGTAGTTGGATCTTGAACTGCAGCACGGGGGTGATGAATACACCCACCTCACAGGGCTTCTTGACAGAGGACTTAATGAGTCATCACTCATTTATTCAATAAATATTTATTTGGTGTCAATGACAAACCAGACCCTGTTCTAGACCCTGGAAGCATAGCAAGAAACAAAGCGCAACAGGGAGTCCTACCCTCAATGAGCTTGCATCCTAACAAGAATAAAATGATCATAAGTCCTTCCGCCCATAGGAATTTCTCAGTAAGTGTTAGTAGTATCATTGTTGCTGTTAAGGGAGTGAAGAAATAGATAACATTTTAAATGTACTCATCAGAAACGTCTTTGAATAGGATTTGACTTTTCAAGATTAAGTTATTTACTTTCTCCTCCATTGTTCTCCTTTTTCTTTTTAATTTTTTTCTGTAGTTTGGTCTCATTAAATATACCAAATTCTTGGGTTGCCTGTTAACTGACAAACAGGTGCTACATTTACCAGTCAGTTAAGAAAACACCTAAATATAAAGAAAAAGGGATACAAGTGGAAATTAGGTTGAAGAAAATGCAGCACCTTCACCTCCCCCTTCCTGTGGGTGATGGAAGGGGAGTGGTCTACTGTTTATCTTTCCAATCTATTGTTATGACCTATACCGACCATGCCTAGCTGAGCTTTCCCTTTCTTTTTTCAAGAGTCCAATTGGGAAGCCAATATAACACATTAATTCTTTTTTTCTCTTTGGAATCGCTGTCATAGCAATTCTAATTCTACAACAGGCAATGAGGGGTCCTCTGGTTGAGGAGAGGAAAAGAAAAGTGTTAACAACAAGCTGCAGACCAAAGTTAGTATTTTAAGACTTCTTGCTACAGGTCAGTTTTATTATCTGTAATTTTAGGATTCTCTAGTGTGGATAATATGGCTTATAATATGTGTGCATAAATTAACTGTATGTTAGATCCTCCATGTCAGATAATATTTTAGTTCCTTATTCTGGAACCCTACTCCACGGATGACCAATTAGCTTTGAAAAGAAGGTAATGAGGAGTCCACCTTCCAGAGGTGGTTTTGGTAAACACTTGAAATATCATTATCTAAATCTAACCAGAAGCTTTGCTAATTAACAAAATGGGTAGGAAGAATTTTTTATTAGCAGAATGAGTAGAATTAAACGTTTGTGGTTGGTTGAAAAAAAGAAATATGCAGGTCCTTCTGCTCTTGTAGGAACGAGATGTAAGGGTCTGGCAGGCCAACAGGGGAGCACCTTTGGATTGGCACCATGTCCATTTGGTTCTGTGTTACTCTACTTACCAGAAGCTTCTCTTGTCTGATGCAAATAGAAGGTTAACCTCTCATACCTCTAACATCGCTAATGCCCGGTGCTTGTCAGAGTGCCTAAAAGGGCAGTCCTTTTTAGGCACTCTAACAAGAGAATAAGAACTTCCCTGATCTTACAGGAATTGGTTAAAGAATGTTGCGGTGTCTGTTTGATAATAAAGGTTTGTACTTGGAGTAGAATTTAATGTAAGACTTTTATTACAACATACCACCTTACCAGGGTGGAGAGCTTGTGGGGAAGGGACATATAGTTTCCCTACTTCAATGACACTTGAATGAGATTTGTCCAAAGACCATGACAATGGTAAAAGGTCATGCCAACATGGCATTCCACAACAATAGGCAATAGCAAAGTGTGACCCAACACGCTCTCATAAACTTTACTAAATGGCTTCTAGTCAACCTGCACAGATAAATAAATGTTGGGGACCACAACCACAGAATAAATCATTTAAAAAATAAATTTATAGTATGACTTTATTCTTTAACTTTATTCTTAACTTGTGAGATTTAACACAGTCCAGGGAACTTTCATTGAGCACCTACTATGTGACAGATAACCATCTAGGAGCTAGTGTCACAGAAATGAAGAGTCCTTGCCCTTGAAGAATTTAGAGTTAATTGTGAGAGATAGAGATGCATAAATTGATATTCCAACTAATGTGGAGGTAGCACAGAGTGGGAAGGTGGAGCAGGCCAGTGTGGGCCTTGTTTGGGCTTCTTGGAGATGACTGTTGAGCCAAATCTTAGAGGATGAATAAAAATAACAAATTAGAATAATACCTTGCATATATTGACCATTTACTGTGTATCAGGCACTATTCAGGCATATTTAACGAGGAGACAGGCTGAGTCCAGAGACTCAGATCCAGTTAAGGAAACATGCAATAGTTCAGACAAGTCTGATGAAGACCTCAAGTAGGATAGAGTTTGAAATGCAGATGAAGGAATGGGTTAAAACATATTTAGCAAGTAAAATCTGTAGGTTTGGACTGGTAGAGTAAATGTAGAAGATGAAAAAAAGGGAAGGAATTTAGGATGGTTCCCAGATGTCCAGCTTGGGTAACTAAGTGTGTAAGATGTAAGCTGAACAAGGATAACTCAAAGAGTATAATGAGAAGGTCATTCATTTTAGTCTTTCCTTGCCTTTCTGAGCTTTACTGAGCAGGGCAATCCGCTGCACCAGATTAGAACTTGGGCAGATCTCATGGGGTATCTGCTGACTTTTTGGTTATAAACATTTCTATAGTCACTTGAGGTCACAAAATGCCTGGATAAGGTATTTAGTACACATGCCCATGTTTTAGTCAAAACTCTGACCTTGTCTTTGGGTAATACTCTCTGCCCTCCTCCAGCTCAGATTTGCTGGAGCTGTGCTAGGGGATGAGGACCACACCTTCTGTTTCATCATCCTGCCCACCTCCCCACTCATAGCAGCATGGCCTAGTCAGCAGGGAAAGGGGACGAGGGGGTTCCTGAAAGGGGTGAGGCTCCAGCCCTTACTTGCTTTGGGGGCTTCATTCTGGGTCTGGCTGATGTTTAAGGTTGACTTTGGGGGGGCACCATTTTGGGGTCCTTTTCAAAAAACAACAAAAAAGCCTCTCCATTCAAAGTGGTTGCTTTTTGCTTCTTCCACCAAGCCTGGGTGCTCTACCCTGCCAGCTTCTTATTGCCATGGTCAGGCAGGACCCCAACAACCCCATGTTGGCTCTCTCACCTAGGTAGCCCAAATTTTGTCTACGGAAAACATTCTCATATCCATTTCCCCAACAAACACAGGTTGGCAGGCCCATCCCAATTTTGTCAGCAATTAGCCCTACTTTACCTCCTAAGTCTCCCAGCCAGGAGTCAGTCTGAAGTCCACTGTCAGCATTACCTTTCCCAAGCAGGGGTCAGGCACCAGATCTTTTGACCTCCCAACTTCAGGAAGTGACACATTTAAATGTCCTTGACATTGTCTCACAGAAGCCCCCCTACTAGGCTTGGGATAAGAAGGCAGCAATCACTCCATCCCTCCTCTAAAGAGGCAACAATTATCTCCAAAAAGTCTTTTTACCAATCTCCTGATGAAAACTTCAACTCCATCATCCTATTAGAGGAGTACGTTGGAGACATTAAGTAAATCAGAGATTCCTAGTGGAGGAGCTGATTGTGGAAAGAAATAAAAGAGCTTGTTCATGAACACAGCTGAGAGCAATCAGTGCTTAATCCACTTTATGTTCAAGTGGTGGGTGGAGTCCCAGAGCCCTTTGCCACAGGCATATCAGCTTTTCACTCCAAAACTCTGCCAGTCTCAGTGCTCCACCAGACTTCTCACCCTCACAGTACACGTGGTGTGGTAGAGGAGAGTAATCAGGAACACTCCTTCAAGAGTCTTCTGGTGTTGCATCAAGTCAATTCCCCAGGGGGGGTCCAAATCTCACTATCACAATTGCCCTCTAGGTGGCTGAATCTGCCTTTATTTCTGAAGTTCCTCAGGGTTCCCCACATTCTGGTTGTCATGACATCTTCAGAAACCCCTGTTGGTGGTTTTTAGCCTTGTCCATGGTTTTCCCACCTTGCCTCTGTTTGTGGGGATCAGGTCCAGCCACCACTTTCCCTAAGAATGAGCTTCTGGGTTTAGAATTGCCCTTTGGACTCTTAGTCAATGTCCAAACCTGGGTCACCAACCACTGGGGGGGGGGGTCACCTATCAGCCACCAGTGTAGCTTGGGCTCTTAGTTCAGGCCATCTCCCATAACATCCAAAATGCCTCTGCCCAAGCCCTGGTGATACCTGCCACTGCCCTGACTCAAAAGGGAAGACTATAACGTGAGAAGGCCAACCAAGAGAATTCGCCAGTGTGGCTGGCAGTGGAAATAAGAGAGAAGTCTGCACGAGCACTCACTCTGTTGATTTCTGTGCACCAAAATTCATGGGCGATTCACAGAAGACTAAGAACACAGTAAAGGTTGAGAACTTCACGACCAATAATGGATTATACTGGGAAGACTGTCAGAAAAAAGTAAAAATCTAAGCTCATTGGATATCTTCATTTGCAAATTGTGACAGTGAATGTTAGATGTTACATTACTCTTATTACTCCTGAGTTAAGCACATATAAAAACTGCCAGAATGGTCATGCAAAGGTGAGATCATTTCTTTTTCTTTTGAGGAAGATTACCCTTGAGCTAACTGCTGCCAATCCTCCTCTTTTTGCTGAGGAAGACTGGCCCAGAACATCTGTGCCCATCTTCCTCTACTTTTTTTTTATATGTGGGATGCCTACCACAGCATGGCTTTGCCCAGCGGTGCCATGTCTGCACCCAGGATCAGAACAGACGAACCCTGGGCCCCCGAAACAGAACAGGTGAACTTAACTGCTGGGCCACCTGGCCGGCCCCTCATTATTTCTTAATAAGATAAACTATACTCACAATGCTGAACGCCAGAGGAATTAAGAATACAACTGTCGTCGATACTAAACTTCCATTGTCACGGACAAATCTTCTTTACAGAGTTTATAAATACATTTCGAAAATCTCACTGTCAGTACTTTTTTTTTCCAACTCTTTCAATAAAGCCTAGAGTTAAAAAAAGAAAAAAAAAAAAAGGATGGCGCCTTCCGGCGGGGGCGCGGCACAAGGAGAGCACGAAGATGGCGTCTACCGGCCTCGTCCGCAGAGCAGGAGGCCTCCAGATACTTACCAGACCAGGTGCCTGCCCCTCAGGCCAAGGCTCCAAGACCAGGAAATGAGCCTCTTTCAGTCTGGGCGCCTCTCCTGGCCGATTCTGCACTGGACCCGGGAGCAGGTGAGTCCACAGTGAGTGTGAGCTTTCTCACTTCACTAACAGCTTTGTGGGTCCCTGGGATAAGCCCAGGGATGGTTTTCAATCCGGATGTTTTGGGGGCTCCTCTCTCAGGTGCAGTTCTCAAAAGATTCTCCATACCCTCAGGGCACTATCCTAGGCAAATTCTCCTATGTCATCTTATTTGATGCTCCTAATGGCTCTGTGATAGGAGAAATTTCCCGATTTATCAGTTGGGGAAACTGAGAGCTGGAAAGGGCTACAGTGACATCACTGATGTCTCAGAATTAGCAGAAGATCTGGGATTCAAGCGTAGAGCTTCTATTTTCCCACAACTGCTTCCACGTGATGTGTGTTTGGTTTTGCACGTGGAGACATTTTAATGAAGGAATGATAAATTCTCACTGAAGTTGAAATTCTGAAGTGCTGAAGTGACCTGGATTACAGAAATGCACAATATGTGCGGGCAGTGGTTGCAAGAACGAGTGTGTTTAGAGACCTTAAATTCCATAGTTCTATGACAGACATGGCTGTTCTTTGCGTCCTGCTCAATTTCGCAAACAGTTTGAGCCAACAAGACTACTGTCTTTTGGCCTCCAATGAATCAGTGTGTAACACTTTTGAAATTAATTAGCAACCTAATGTGTTAGATGGGCTATGAAAATCTTAGCGGAGGCTGTGATAGGACTGGTTATTGGAAAGCAAAATGTTCAGAGCCTGTGGTTTATAGTTATTGTTCTTTTGGAAATGAAGAGTCTCATCTCATGAAACTTCAGGTGACTCAGACATTAAGTCAACATATGTCAAAGGCTTACTTGAAGAGATGTTTCTTGAAGTCAGGGACCATGTATCTTACCCATTCTCAATACTCAGAACTAATTCTGTGGCTGGTGCAGAAAGGTAGTCAATACAATTAGTTGCTTTAAATGATGTGGCTTAATGCAAACATGTAGGCCTTTTCATCAAGAGTTGTTTTATAGCTAAAACTACTTTTATTATCCACTGTGTTTCTTTTCTCTCTTTGTTATCTATTTTATGTGGTGTTTGGAGGTATAATAAAACTTGGATCAGTTGGCTAGCTTAATTGGAAAATGTTTTGAAAAGAAACGTTAAAAAGCAAAACAAAACATATTGAAAACCATTTCCATACCAGTTTCTTCCCTCTGTTAGTTCAGTTGTAAGAAATGAAGAACAAAAGCATTACCAACCAAGGCTTTCAGCGGAAACATAATTGCTTACACATCCAAATACATCAGCCAAGTTTGCAACACGCGATTAGGCAGCCAATTGTGTTGAAAATGTGCTCGCTCATTCAGAGGAGACCACGCCCCAGGGCTCACCCACTTGTTCCTCTTCAGTCCTGAAGTTCAGTTAGCACCAGTCCATTCTCATTAGCCACTTGTTGAAAGTATATTGGGGCCACGAGACAGTAAGAATCATTTGGGTGCAAATGAAAGAGCCCATGTCTTCAATAAACCCACCTTAGGCCAGGAATGTCTCTCTCTTGCCTTTCTAATAACTCTAGTAGTGTCTTTCTATCAAAGGATGCTGGTAATTAATGAATAGTCATGTGCCAGGCACTGTGAACAATGCATTTGATTTAAAAATCATGATGTCACAGGGATGAATGAAATCCTGAATCTTTTGGTTTGCACGTCACATGAACAGTCACTCAATTTAAAAGAAAAGCAGTGTTATGTTGTATATTTGGTCTCAGGTACATTTCCCCGTTCTCACCTCCCCACCCAAAGTTAATTTAGTTTTCAATTCTCAGGTGATTGTCTTGGTGATTTGGAAACTCAGCTTTCCATGTCCTGGAAATCTTCTCTAACTATAACACTGAATTTTTGAATGACCTTGAATGTGGCACAACCATTGTCTATTCCTTAATCTCATCCTGAATATCAAAGTAAAGCAGGACCATCTTTTTTTTTTCTGTTTTTTTCCTGAGTGCAGAGAGAAATATTTTATAACAGTTGGTCTTCAGGTATTCAGAAAACACAAGATGACAGGTCCCAGCCTTTCATCGAATAGCCTTTAGCTATACGGCTGATGGCTTAACAAGTCATCCTTTAGGATCAACCTAGCAGTGTTGGGATCAACTGTGTGTTGGAAATTAGTTCTCCCGGGATAATAAGTGATAACTGTTGTTCTCATTCCCAGCAGGCTATCACATAAAATGCAGGAGATGATTAGCCAGGATGCTAGCTAGCCAACCAAGCAGAAAGAGTAGCATGCCCTCCATTAGGCAACAAATTCCAATTTCTTTCCCCCAAGTGTTGATTTCCTGGCAATCATCACCCAGGACAAAGCTCAATGCCAAACCTACACTTTTACCTGTCAAAGCTGACTGTTGAGCTCTGCGTTAGTTTCCTGTTGCTGCTCTAATCAGTTACCACCAACTTAAATGACTTAAAACAACACAAATTTATTATCTTACATTTGTTCATCATGGGTCTCAATGAAATAAAATCAAGGTGTTGGCAGGGCTGCGTTTTCTTCTGGAGGCACCAGGGAAGAATCTGGTTCCTTGCCTGTACCCTCTTCCAGAGGCCTCCCACAGTCCTTGGCTTGTGGCCTTCTCCCTCCATTGTCAAAGCCAGCAACAGCAGGTCAAGTCCTTCCTACTTCACGCTGACCTCTTCTGCCTCCCTCTTGCACTTATAAGGACCCTTGTGATTATCTGGGGCCCATGAGGATAATCCAGAATAATCTCCCTATTTTAGTTTTAGCTAATTATCAACCTTAACTCCATCTACATCCTTAATTCCTCTTTGCCATGTGACCTAACATATTCACAGGCTCCTGGGATTAGGATGGAGCCATCTTTAGGGGGCCATTATTCTGCCTACCACAGACTCATTTTCATTTTGACTGATCAAGATAAAAATTTTTTCACCTAAAATTTCCAAAAGCTACCTGCGGCAAGTAAACAGGAAAGCATGTTTTCCGTTCTTCGCTCTTTGCTTCTACCAATATCTTTAAATGGCTTTGCTAGTAGCTGGCAGATTTTAAGATTCAACGATCTCTGGTTCCATATTGTCTGTATTCTGACTTCACTGAGCCCCTTCCCTCCCCACTTGTCTTTGTGTGGGCAGTGAAGCTCTGCTCTCAGTAACGAGCCCCTCTGCCACAGAGCAGACCTTTTGAAGAGTACCTACTTTTCATCATGCCAAAGTATGAGCTCACACACGTTCATACTTGCCTTTGTTCCCTCCAGGCTTCCATACCTCATGAGTTGCCTCTTTGCTTTCAGGGGGAATCAAGGTAGCAGACCTCAACAGCATTCTGTTTCAGGGGTTGAGGGGAGGCAGCAGAGAGGGGATTCAGGTTATATCCAATGACCACCTCTTTCCTGGGTTTGCCCTCACAGCAGCTGGAGGGCTTGGAGGTGCTAAGCCCTCTGATTTAGAACTACACAGGTCTGAAGGCTGAGCTTTTTCTATGAAGGGCCTTCATCTTTGGAATTCCCTCTCCAAGGCTATTGACCTGGATGGCCTGAAGTAAATTCTATCTCACTAGTAAAGTGGATTTCACAGTTAATATGGCCAAGCTGATTTAGATTATTTATTTTCAATGTTAGCCACAGTTGTAGAACTCTTAGATGTGTGCAGGAATTGAACGCATCTTTAGAAATCTCAGGAACAAATAGCACTGTCTGAGACAGGAGAGGGTTTGGCTGTAATCTTTTTTTATCGCCTGTGACTTGCCCTAATAGTGAATTGCAGCCCATGCTCTGTGGTTATTTCTTCCATGTTGTTTTTTTGTCAAGCTAACCTACCTGACCTGTCCCTGTGTTTGATTACTTAAGGTGTCTTTCTCTATATCTTGATAGCAAAGGACTGACAAAAATAAATGTAAATAAAGCACACAGCCTACCTGCATATGGAGTCAGCTGCACTCGCCTGTGGGGGGACTGGAGTAAGGGGAACATGAAGGAAGTTATTAGCTCTCCAGCAGGGGCGAAGAGAAAAGCCAGTTCTCTCAAAAGTGAATGTTGAAACAAAAGAAAATAACCCCGTCCCAAATGCTCTGGGCTGAATCAGCCTT
Organism: Equus caballus; assembly: GCF_041296265.1. NCBI lineage: Eukaryota > Metazoa > Chordata > Mammalia > Perissodactyla > Equidae > Equus > Equus caballus. The sequence goes on from NC_091687.1 coordinate 76,228,891, forward strand.
CCTGGGGTCTTATTCTGGTTCAGAGATAGCTCTGTCCTTGAAGTACTCTCTGTTGAGTGACACTAGTCCATGGTATCAAGTAGTGTTTAAAATACCTAGATTAAAAGCCGTCTCCATTTAATGTCTCAGCTCCAACAGGTATATAAACCAAAATGAACTTGCAAATTTCATTGAAGCTTTATCCTATAGCCCAGGCTAGTCCCTAATGTCACAATTTCCACATTCCTGACAAAGAATCTTTTACTCTAACCAAGTTCCCGTTCACAGTTGGCAGCTGGCCCATCCAGCAGGAGAAGGTGACTTTAGTGGTGTCCTCGCTCTTGCAGGGGTACAGGTTAACATCTTCCTTGGGCAATGAGGGGACTAATATTCTGTTCTTTGTTCAAAGCTCTGAAGGATCAATGTATGAGATGTGATACTCGAGTTGTTGCTATTCCTGTCCTGAAAGCATTAACCCCAGTTCCCTTCCCAGTGGAAGAGGTGAGAGGATATGATCTTGGCTCAGCACTGCCCGAGTAAATATTTATCAAGTTTCAGCCTGAAATGCATTGATGTTTCAATTAAAATGGATAGATAACAGACCTTCTTGGAGATTTGTGCTAATGCAAAACAGGCCATGGATTTCTAATACATTCAGACAAAGCAGTGCAGCTATTTTTACAGACCCAATGACTGTTCAACTAAACGTGGCCAGAGTGTCCTTTAACCTGGCCACCATCTCACAGGGACCCACTTCTGGTCAAGCTGCTCTTGAAAATGTCCCAGCAAATGTTGCATCTCTAGCACAATTTCTGTACTTAAAGGATGGCGTATTTATAGACCCCATGATACATACATACAGAGTAGTATTGGTAAAATTGCGTTCTTAGATTTTTGACACAGGAAGTAGAAGCATTGGTTTGAGCACACGGTTATGCTGCTCTCTCCTGAAACTTTCCATTAGAAAATGGCTGGCCTAAGAGCACAGTGGGAGGTGATGTGGTCAGAGACGGCTGAAATCAGAAGCAGGTTCAAGTTGGACTTGCCAAGCTGAATGAATGTGCTCAAGGCCCGGCAGTGAGTCAGAGGTTCTCTTGGTGAACAATTCTCTTCTTCAGGAGGGGAAGAGAATGGTCAGTGTTAGGGCTGTTCTCAAAGCTACATGGCCTCAGCATTGGACCAGATGGGGTCTGCAGTTCACAGTACCTATAGAAAGCGTTTTATCTTGTCCTGCATCCTGATGGACTGAATGGTCAATGATAGCTTTGTGGATTTTTTCCAAGCTTTATTGAGATACAATTGGCAAATAAAATTGTAAGATATTTAAAGTGTACAACATGATGATTTAATATACATGTATATTGTGAAAGAATTCCTCCCATCAAATTAACTCATCTATTGATTGCTTTGTTTTCCCGCTAGTTCTAGTGCACTCTGCGCGAGATACCCTTACTCTCTCCCATTACTGTGTCCGTACTGGCTCCTACCAGGTGCTTACTCTGTTCTTCAACTAGCCCTATCACACCTGTGGCTCATCAGGCCCCAAAGGGCTGAATTTGACATGCTACAAAGCATGTGCTAAACATTTCTAAATTACCCTTCAGAACTGTTTCTTTTCCTGTTAAATAGCAAACGTGAACCTTTAATGGTGGCCAACAATTTTTCTTTAGAGCATGTTAATGTTAGGTGTCAAAGACTTACAGAGGCTGCCTGGTGTATAACTGTTGGCTTTGTTCTTGCAACTAAAAACAGTCCCCAGCACTCATTTGGATATCTTGCTTTCAACTTCCATTGCTCTATTTAATCCATTTCCATAGTCATTGTCCCTCAGGTAGAGAGAGTTATTTCAGTAACCAAGCGATGCTTTACAACCAAGATGAATCCAGAACCGTGGTTTGAAACGTGTTCCATTAACCACACAATCTGTATTTTCTGCTTTGTCAGGTTCTACCATTTCTTCACATGATGCTTTCTATTAAAAGGAGTTGTAGTCTATCTTTAACCTTTTTTATGTGCCTGGATCCCGCTTTCATTTGAATCATGTTGTGGCTTAAAGTTTCCCTCTCTCATTTCATTTAGCTTCCTTTGCTCTCACAAGATGACAACAACTGGGTGGGGTCCCCACTGTGGCCTCGTTAGTATCTGGTTCAGAACTGGAATAACTTGTCCTGATTTTTATTCTCTGTGTATTTTTACATTCTGGAATATTTTATTGCTTTCTCTTGTTGTAAGTAGACATTGGTCTAAAGGTTAGACATTTTTTCTTCCATAATCTTTGGACCCTTGTGCCTTTGTCCAGTTATCATTGAGAATGTAGTCACAGCAAGAGAGATTTTGTCCTTAGCTTCCTCCACCTTGAAATTCTATTTATGTCACTTGTCTCTCCATGCGGTTGTGCTGACCAAGTCATACTTGATTTAATTGTCCATCTTAACGTTGAAATTAGCTGTAACTCCCCCTCATTCTCCATTCACCTTTTAACTCCTCAAGGCTCTATTCCTGTAGCATGATTATACAATTGCTCAAATGAAATGAATCAGATCATTCAGGTTGTATCTACACAAATAAACACTGGGGTGGGGATTAAACTATGGGAGCAGGTTTTGAGCCATAGATTTTAATCTGAAAATGGACACCATCTCTTTCTTCAGGAATCCTGATGGAGGAGGCAAAAATAGCATGATTCCTAATTGTTTTTCAATGCATCAGATTCAGATCTGCCGGCTCCATTTTGGTATCCTCTATCCTCTAGGTCCTTGTGATAATTCCCTACGTACTTGGGTGAAATCTTCAGGTTGAAGTGTACTCCTAAATTCAGCATGCGTAGAACTTACCTAAAAATCACCCCTGTTACCACAAATATGCTGCTCTTGGCAGTGGACTGACTTTTAAAAGAATTTTGTTTGAAAAAGACATATTTACTATGGATATTTGGAAGCCTACCCCCGGAGTAGAAATTTTTCCTCAACTAAAAGGAACCTTCTGGTAAACATAACTCTGCCATTAATAGTGCCTCCAAATTAGGAAGGAGTGTCGTGGGGAGGAGTTTTTCTGGCCCTTTGGGTGTGCACTCCTGTTGGCATCCCAGGTTGAGGGTCTCTGAAGCAGGCTACATCCATGTTGGATTTCCTGGAGTTAAGGGATCTGCCTTGAGGAAGGGGCTGAGCCACACGATTACCTCTCCTCTGTGCCCCAAACACCCTGAATGACACTAAAGAAGTCCAGAGGATGCTAAATTCACAAACACATTAAAATGCAGGGTTGAAGTGGTGGAGTGGGATCGACATAGCTGCTGACCAATAATGAGTATCTGGAAAGGATTATAATGATGGATAAACCACAACGAGAGAATCACAGAAAGACAAGGGCAGAGAAATCGAAAACAGGTTTTCACAGTAGTTTCCCAAAGTTGGCAGATGAGAACAGGATTGGGAGGAGGGGCAGAAACCAGTATAACGGACTGAAAACTTAACTACAGAATGTCCACAAGTGACTGTATTGCCCACACTCGTCTCTAAGCCTGCTTCTCCCACAGCGCTGTTGGTCTCCAGGTTGGAGTTAGACTGATACCCTTCAGTATGATAATCTACCAGCCATTTCTATCACATAACTTTTAGAAAAAATATTTTTTCAGCTTGGTTCACAGATATATTGTTATTTCTGTTTCTGAATTACATATTTGTATGCCATACTAATATGTCATCTACATTATAAAACATAAAATAAAAATTTTTAAAAACAATGCAAAAAAATTCCAAATAGAAATTCTAATACAGGCATCTTTTGATTAACGGTAAAATCTATTTCTTAAAAATTAGGTGTTCCATGTGAAAATATCAATCATGAGCATATTCTTCTTATTTAACTGAGATTAATTATAATGTGTCAACTCAAAACTCGCAACCAATTTCCTAAAATGTAACTAAAACATGGTAAACTAACTACATGTAAGTAATAAACTCTAAAAATGTAAAATGCTGAAAATATCACTTCTTGCTATCTGAAAAATATAGTTACGAACAAATAGCTGCTTTGGGTATGGTACTGTGTACTCTGAGCTTCAGCGTAGAGACACATCCTCTTTGTTGACGCTTGAATGCTTTTAAGAAACATCTACACATGATTCTAAGATTTTACCAATTATATTAGAATGTATCTCAAGATAGTTCCATCATTTGGTTTAAAATGTATTGAGTTTTGGGGATGTAAATATATTTTTTTCTGTAAAATATTGGCCAAAAAAGGCGGTATTGAGAGACATGTATGTTCTATAAAGACTGGATGTTAAAAACCAAAAGGCATTTTACTGGGAAAATATTAATCAGACTTTCTTCGGGGTATGCCTCTATTTTCTTCCCTTACCTCAACAGAGCAACTCATATTCTCAGAGGTGAAATCATCCCCTTTGGAGGCTGCTGCTTTCTTTCTAAAGACATCAGCTTGTCTACCAGGGAGGCTAGCATTGGAGCTGCCATCTTAGATCAGGGCCTTCCTCATGTTAGTAATGGCTAGTCATGAAGACATCCATGCACCCTCAGGTGAAGCTGGCCAGTCCCCACACCTAGCCCACACACCCTGAATTGGCAGTCATTTCTCTCTTTCAGGGAAGATCTAGAGTCAGATACCTGTGACAGTTACCTAGATTGGTCATCTCCTCCTTCATCCAGGTGCCAGAAGGCAAAACCACGTGTTGGCAATCACTTGAAGACAATTGGCAGCATAAAAGAGAAAGAGAAAGATGATCAAGCAGAAACAACAGACACTGGCAAGTGGATAATTTAGAGAAGAGAATATAGGGTTTTTTTTTTTTTTTTTTAATAGTTACGGTCTTAAAGAGGTTAAAGAAAATATAGTATCCATAAAACAAGAACAGGTTGCTAAGAAAAAGGATCAATAAGAGAAAAAGAAAGAGTTGATGAAAATTTAAAACACAAATTGCAAAACAAATCAGCACAATGATGAAAAGTAAAATTTGAGCTAGTCACACAGAACAGAGGACGAGAGAGAGAGAGACAGAGAGAGATGTAAAATATAAAAAAAATTCAAGGGCATAGAAGGTAATCCAAGAAATAATAGATGAAATATTAGATATTTGTATATAATTAATTATATATTAAAATAATATAAAAAGAATTACTCAGATAGGAGAATAGTTTAGAAATGTTTTTTGTTTGTTTGTTTAAACAGGGGAGGGAGGAAGATTTTCTTTTGATTTGAACTGGTATCTTCCAGGACAAAAGCCCCAGGATCTCTATAATTCATATCAAAATGTTGAAGGAGAAATCAGGAAACAAAACAAACAACTTCCTACTTCTCCATTGTTTCTATGCCTGCTGTTAACCCTCAAGTTAGGGAGCAATATTCTAACTAATTTCCAGAGCAAGTCATTCCCTTCTGTAGTAGGAGGAAGGAAGAGAGCTGTTGAGGACAGACTCAGCAACCTGTGCAGGAATATCATTTACTGTTAAGAAGCAAGGATTTATTGGTGCAGGTCAAAGCCAAAGGCATTTCATGGTAGATATATTTAATCAGAAATGTTCTCACTAATGTTCCAGGTGCCCATTTAACTCTATGCATGGTCAGCTTACCATCTCAGCCTCAAACCACTATTATCCAGGAAGGATGATTTAACTATCCATACGGAAAAAGAAAAAAATCTCTCTAGCATTTGACAAGACAGTGGAGGGCCTGAAGGGAGTGTTCTGCAAAATACCGTGCTTCATAGAGTTACCAGCTTCAGGAGCCTGGTGTGAGGGAAAAAATTCAGGGAAGTCAAGCCGGAGCGAGCTGCAAGAGTCTGCTCTCTTTCAGAGTAGTTCCAGGCAGCCTATGCTAGTCCCAGGCCTCATCCAGGAAGGATGGATGTTAGTGGGGAGGTCAGATCAAACTGGGACAGGGCTGGAAGTCTAAGTGGGCCTGAGACCACCCAAAGTTATTTATGGTCGTTGTAAAGCACGGGGAGCTCCAATTTAATGTAGCTGAGACCCGCCTCCCCCTACCCCAACAGGGCCACAACTGACTGAGACTCAGGATTCGACCGAGAATGGCAATATTCACCTATGGTTAACTATCATAGCATTGTTAAATGTTAGATTTCAGAAGCTGTGCCACCTGAGAGGTCTTAGTTCTCCAATTCTCACAGTCTCCCAGGAAGTGAAGTGTACAGTGTGCAATAAGACTTATTTCATCACATTTGTCTCTTGATACATTTGAATAATCAAATGTTAAGAAAGCCTTTTATTTTATTACCTATGGATTAATTATTGTATTACTTATATTTATACTCTAGTCTTGAGTATATTCATACAGATTACAATAAATTAATAAATAGTGTCACTTCTCCAAGTAAATAGTGTCCTAAATTATGCTGCTTAAGTTTGCTGGTATTTTATGATTTGCCTTACTGTGATGAGTTTTTACCACCCTAAACGTATCTGACTGGTTATTGCAATGAGAATGTTTAACATTTTAAATGAACAATGTAGCATTTGGAAATAGTTTTAAGTTTTAAAGCAACAGGTCTTGTTCTCACTCCGTAGTCCAGTTACGCTATAATTAATAAATATGATGCTATACAGAAAATAGTGGCAATATTACAACACTTTCTGAGTATGTAAAGATGAAAAACATCCAAGAATGGTATGAGGTAGATTGAATTGAGAAAAAAATTGTTATTCCAAACACTATTTAATTAGAAGAAATTTATAGCAGATTAGCTTTGCCATTACTTTGAGTAATTTTCAAAAACAAAACAAAACTACATTATTGCTTGGTGCTTTCTATTATCTTATCTTCATATGTATTAATTTGTTAATTATACTTTACATAAATCAGTGGAAAACAGCTTAATTTGTCTAAGCATGGTGGAATTTCTAAGCCTATGAAGAATCACTCCCTAGGTTTATGTAATTTCTCTGTGGCCCCAAAAGTAATGTCACCTATAAACTAATAAGGAGGATATATTCTTTATTTAACCATACAGTGCCCAAATAGAAATAAGTTTTCAGATACATAGCCTCTGAGTGCAGTCACAGCAAAGAATCATGTTTATATGTGAGAAAATATATCTAAAGTAGACATTTTTCTCATACGTGAATTAAGACATGCCCAATGTCTTATCCATACTTGCTTATTAATAATTACATGCCTGTTCTTATCACAAGATAATTTTAGATCATTTGAAAATAATACGATTATAAGGCATCTGCATGAGGAAATGATTTCAGGGGCTGATTTTCACCTGAGATGAAAGTCTAAGCTCATCCTAAAGTCTGAGGCTATTGAAGTAACTTGACTAGTGTCCTCCCAATATTCATGTCCACCCAGAACCTCAGAATTTGACCTTATTTGGAAATAAGATCTTTGTAGATATAAATAAGTAACTTAACGTAAGGTTATACTGATTTAGGTGGACCCTAAATTCAATGACTGGTGTCCTCATTATTGAATAATAAATGAAGATTAAGTATCTAATCTTTCTACTAAAATTGTGAGCTTCTGAATGACAGATACAAAAACTTACTCATCTTGGATCTGTAGCGGACTTTTGGTTGGGTTTGTTATTCTTCTTGCTTTTAGTTTTGTTTTGCTTTGAGTTTTTTTTTTATTCTTTTATTTGTTTGGTTTTGGCCACATAGCAATCATTTCCTCTTCTTCCAACAAAACATTCCTCTTTCGTTTTGAGGAATTACCACTATCCCAATAGTTGAAGTCTTAGAGGGGACGTCATAAAGGTTTCCTTCTCTCCCCTATTCAAGAATGGACATGAGATCTAAGCTAAGCTAGTTGGAGTGTGTATCCCAAAACTGAATCTTCAGCAGAATGATGTAAGTACAGAAGAAGAGGGTTAGAGATAATTTATCCAAATGTTGGTGCCCTGAGTTTTTACTCTCTGAACACTCAGAAATGCCCTTACTCCTCTTTGCAGACCTAGTTCTTTAGTTGACATTCCATCATTCTGTAAGCTACCCCTGAGCCTTCAAATAAATTCAGATTCCTGTTGGTTACACCCAAAAACTCCTGTTGTCTCCACAAAGTCTAGTTAATTGCTCTCCATGAAGTAACTGCTCAGAGTAGCAATCAGTGTTCACAGAGTCCACCCTGGCCAATTGAAAAGAAATGAATTCTGAAGAGCTCACAGAACCTTTGAGAAGAGAAACGCCCAAGTCCCTGATGGAGAATTGGCCTGGTGAGGAAGCCACTATCACTACAGCCAAATGGCGAAAGCCAGATACATGGTTAGCAAATATTTCTCCCATTCTACGGGTTGCCTTTTCACTCTGTTGATTGTTTCTTTTGATGTGCAGAAGGTTTTTAGTTTGATGTAGTCCCACTTGTCTAGTTTCACTTGTGTTGCTTGTGCTTTTGGTATCACATCCAAGAAATCATCACCAAGACCAATGTCAAGAAGATTTCCCACTGTGTTTTCTTTTAGGAGTTTTATAGTTCAAGGTCTTATGTTTAAATCACTTTGAGTTGATTTTGTGTATGGTGTAATATAAGCATCCAATTTCATTCTTTTACATGTAGATATCCAGTTTTCCCGATACCATTTGTTAGAGAGACTGAACCATATATCTGATAAGGGATTAATATCCAAAACATAGAAGGAATTCCTACAACTCAATAGTAAAAACAAAAAGCCAAATAACTTGATTAAAAAATGGGCAAAGGATTTGAATAGTCATTTCTCCAAAGAAGACATACAAAAGGCCAAGAAGTATGTGAAAAGATGCTCAACACCAATCATCAGGGAAATGCAAATCAAAACCACAAAGAGATATCACTTCATACCTGTTAGGATGGTTGTTATAAAAAAATATAACAAAAGATAAGTGGCATGGATGTGGAGAAATTGGAACTCTTATACACTATTGGTAGGAATGTAAAATGGTGCAGCTGCTATGGAAAACAGTATGGCAGTTTATTAAAAAATTAAAAATAGAAAATTATGGTCTGGCAGTCCCACTTCTGAGTGTATATCCAAAAGAATTGAAATCAGGATCTGAAAGAGATATCTACACTCCCATGTTCGTTGCAGCATTATTCATAATAGCCAAGACATGGAAACAAGAAAAATATCTATCAACAGATGAATGGATAAAGAAAATGTGGTATATACATACAATGGAATAATATTTAGCCTTAAAAAGAAGGCAATCCTGCTGTATATGACAAGGTGGATGAACCTGGAGGACATTGTGCTGAGTGAAAAAGCCAGATTCAGAAACATAATTCCACTTATATGCGATGTCTAAAATAGTGACACTCATAGTAGCAAAGAGTGGAATGGTAGTTGCCAGGGACTGGGGGGAGGGGAAACAGGGAGTTGTTCAATGGGTATAAAGTTTTAGTTATGTAAGATAGATAAGTTCTAGAGATTTGCTGTATAGCAGTGCCTATAGTTAACAATGCTGTGTTGTGCACTTAAATTTATGTTAAAAGGGTAGATTTCATTTTAAGTGTTCTTACAACAATAAAAAACAAATAAAAATAAGTGCCAGAAATTTATCTTTATTGCAGTTGCTACTGTCACAGGCCAAATACAACTTCTGCATGAATACTTTGACTTGGCTACCACTGGAGAGCCCCTGCTGTGGCTCCTGCCAACCAAGTCTTCTTTGCCACCATGAAGAGCAAAATGGAAGCTCCAAGCCACAGGCAGCACCTACTTTATCCCTTTGTCTTCTGGCATCAAATCATGGACATTTCCCCCCAGATAGAGGAAAACTGTTTACAAAATGATGTGCAAATAAAAGGAGGAGTCACCATGAATATGACAGATGTTCACAACACTCAGCAAATTTTTAATGAACAGATTAATAAAGAATTGAAAACAATAAGAGTGTGGTAGATTGGAGGAATGTCTCCAATTCGTTATCCCACCACATATCCACTCCCTTTATCATGTAACTTCGAAGCTTCTCCCACCATATCATATGTTCCTGGCGTAGTGACTTGCTCTGTCAAGAGTGTTAGCAGAGGTGTGAGAAACACGTATGTAACTAAGCTTGCTCATTGCCATGAGAACACACATGTCTTACTCAAGAGGAGGAGAGATGCCTGAGTGCTCCAGTCAAGATCTGCAAAGCCATCTAGGCGAGCCCACCTAGATCAGCAGCCCTCAGCTGACCTGGACATCCATGCTGAATAATATTTACTGCTGTATGAGACAGAGAAAAGATAAAAATTGATCAAGACTGACACTCCTATAGTACCCTCTTTCCTTCCCCAAAACCTTGTGATTAAGGTAAACTTAAAAAGTACACAGGATAAACAACAGCTCTTATTTTGAGTGGAAGGCAACTTTGCTAATTTTTAAGTTGAGGGCCAGTTCTTGACACCATTCATGCTTCACAAATGATGCACCTCTCTTTAAGAAAATCTATGAAGAGGGGCCGGCCCCATGGTCGAGTGGTTGGGTTCGCGCGCTATTCTTTGGCAGCCTGTGGTTTCACCAGTTCGAATCCTGGGCGTGGACGTGGCACAGCTCATCAAGCCATGCTGAGGCGGCATCCCACATGCCACAACTAGAAGGACCCACAACTAAAAATACACAACTATGTACCGGGGGGCTTTGGGGAGAAAAAGAAAAAATAAAATATTAAATATATATATATATATATATATATATATATACACGAAGAATATTCTATAGGCAGAGATTTGAAATTTGACTCATTATCTTCTATTTCATCTTCTGCTTTGACCCTGGTGCGTTATTCTGTTTTGTCTTGGCCATCATCCTCTGTTTAATCACACCCTGAAACAGACAGAGACGTGGGCAAATCATTAAAAGTCAGGGTAAGAATAATTTAGTTCTAGCTTATTGTTCAATAAAATATGGTGACTTAATCCTAGGATTTTTTTAGCTAATGTTATGACTTGCTGAGCTGTGACGGATTGTGTCATCTGAAAATGTGCAATGACAGTGTTTCTCCAACACAACTTTACCAAGTGGTACTAGAGTAGGGTCTAATTAAGAGGATTTTGAAGTTTTAAATCTAGTCATTAGCATCAGTCCCCATATTGTTGGTAGGAGATGCTTTCCTTCTGCCCACTGGAGTGTGTCCGGGTACAAAAGATCACTAACCAGAATCTTTAGGTTATATTCTTTATCCATCATCTTTTAACCTCACTTGGAATTAGAAAATAACCATTTACAGGTCTCAAAGTCACTTGTGACTGCTCATCAGTGTTAAAATGCTGATAGCTGATTGTGACACAGTCATTATAGAAAGAATATCTTTCTATCTTGTCTTTGATCTTTTGAGATTTAATTAAGCTCAGGTACAAAGTGTGATAGTGTCTGTAGAAACCCTCTTAATTACTTATCAATCAATATTTCTGGAAGAACTCTGTCAGACATTATAGGAGATATGGAAAATGAATATTTATGGTCCCTATGCCAAAGGAGGGGGAATTTGGAGGGGGAAGCAAGATCCAAACAAATAGAAAGTTAAATTGCAATGTGGCAACAACACTTGAGATGTCAAAGCTCAGTTTATGATTAGGAGCCAATTTTATGACATAGATCGCTAGTCCTGTGGGTTCAGCTCGGGGAAGGAGCACTGAGCATTTGGTGATCTGGGAAGACGTCTGGGAGAGAAGGACTTAGCACTGGGTCTCGAGAGTTGGGTTGGATTTACTAGGTAAAGAGTGGGCCACAAATAAGGCAGTTGAGAAATGGCTTGTGCTGACTCCAGAAAACAATTCTATGACTACTTGAAAAGCACTTGGAAAATTATTTGGATTAAGGCAAGTTGCATTGGTAATTCAATAAAATCTGTGCTTAGCATTTCAGATGTTTACTATCCCATTACTTTTTATACTGTCTGTGTTAGTTTTCTAGGGCTGTCGTACAAAATACCACAGTCTGGTGGCTTTAACAAGAGAAATTTATTTTCTCTCAGTTCTGGAGGCTAGAAGTCCAAGATCAAGGTGCCAGCATGGTTGGTTTCCTCTGAGGCCTCTCTCCTTTCCTTGCAGATGGCAGCATTATTCCTGTGTCTTCACATGTTCATCCCTCTGTGCATGCACAATGGTACTGTCTCTTTGTGTGTCCAAATTTCCTCTTCTTATAAGGACACGAATCAGATCAGATTAGGGGCTACCCTAAGGCCTCATTTTAACTTAGTCACCTCTTTAGGGCCCTGTCTCCAACCACAGTCAGATTCTGAGGTACTGGGAATTAGGGCTCCAACATACAAATTTTGGGGGACACAATTCAACCAATAACACTATTTTAAAATTGATTACCAATCACATATTAACACTTGAGGAAAAAGATGAGCATTTTCTCCCAGAAATTGACTACCAGCGGGTATCACTCCCACTTTCCACCCCGTCTCTCCAGGACCACCTGTCACTAAAGTCCTGTCTCTTCATCTCATTCTTCCTCTGCTCACTTCACAATCACTCAAGACTTCACCACTCTAGACTTTTCCACCACTAATTCCTGTATCAGAAAGCCACTCCACCTGATTATCATACCTAAGTCTTCCACTAACTACTAGACCATCGCTAGATACTAGAATGTCCCATGGATTTTTAAAACTTGTGGGATTCCATGCGCAGACATTTTGTTTTCATTGGTATGAGGGAGAGTTTTAAAAGTTCCCCAGTTGATTCTAATGTGCAGCGACATTTGTGAACCACTGATGGAGGAGAAAGAAAAGGCTTTGCCCTTTATAGAGTTTACAATTGTAGTCCTGATCCTGATGGAGAATACTTTATAATCATAAGAAATGATACTACTCAAATAAATAGCATTGAACCACAGGAGAGAGTTGTCTAAAACATTTTGTATTTCAAAGGCCCCAAATACATGCTGTTACCCCAAGGGAAGTGGCTAACCATACTTTGCATGATTTCATAAAGATGTAGTGAGATAAAATTTGGAAATACTAATCTATATTTACCTCTCCCCCTCCCATAACCTTCTTTAGTCAGAAAATTCCTGATAGTCTTGGGGAGAATTAGGATTGTTAGAGTAGGAATACAAAGCTTTTAGCTTCCTTTTGATTCTCAGACTATGCTCTTTCAAATCAAAAGGGAAGTCCTCAAGGGTTGTGGCAGTTGGACTTTCTACCATAACAAAGAGGGAGACATCAAATATGGAGAAGCTGAGAGAGTCTGTAGACTTCCTTGCTCTTGGAGCCAGACAACGTCAACTGATTTCTCATTGCTGCTGAGCAAAGGCCTTCAATGGATCATGGCCCTCAGTGACCCCAGTCCATCCAGCAGGCCACCTCCCCATGCCCTGAGCCGCTGCTGAGAATCTCTTCACAAACTTTGACATGCCCCTCTTAGGTATTAACACACCCTTTACTAATGGCCCTCCCATTTCTTTAGAAGCCTCTCCCAACACAGAGGGGGTGTGGTTCTTGACCCTCGTGGGAACAGTGTTGGTGTCCATTGGAAAGTGGGGTTGGGACAGTCAGTGAGGAAGGAAAAATACCTTTAAAAAAATATATTGCCAGAGTAAATTGATCCTGAAATAGCAGAGTCATTTTAACAAGCATACATCAAGTATTTTAACAAGGGTCTTTGTACATTTGTATTTAGTGAGATAATAGAATGATAACAGGAAAAAAATAGGCTTCTGAGTTAGATTTCCTAATTAATGCAAATGTAGTCACGTTGCTCATTACACTTAGTTATAAGAATTGTTTTCAAGTACAGTTTTTTCAAGGGCATTCATAGGTTTCAAGGAATTCTTCTATGCTATAGGTATAAAGGGCAAATATTAAGAACTTAAAAAGGAGCAGAACTATTGTTGGGACTATTTGTGTCTTAGAACTGGTATATGTGCCCTGATCAAGATAGACTGCTCAAGTAAACCTGACGATCGACGTGTACTAAAAAGAAAATGGGAAGAATGTATTTTAGTATTTGAATTTCACTCTTTTTATAAAGCTGGTAAATATCATCAGTCATCATATTGCTGTCATTCCTAATATCCAAACTGAAGGTGGATTGTGTATGTCTGGTATTCAGGAAACCTAAAGGAATTCAGCAACAATATTAGCAGAAATATTACAGTTAGTAGGGTGATAGTGATTGGAAGACAAAAAATATTAGAGATCGTTATAAAACAGAGGTCCACAAAAGCCGTGCCATCAAACACACCATTATAATCATATTGCTAGCTTTCTATTTTTTATGCCCTAAGTTGCTGAGGCCACATTGCTATTTTTCAGGAGAAAACTCTCCCTGGATTAGTCTTTATCATCATTTCTTCTTGGAATTTTCTGACACACTTCTATTTAAGTAGGAATATACATAAGTGCACAGGTTGGTCATTATATTGAAGATCCTCAATTCACAGTCATAACCACAAATTTAACTTTGAGGTCTACTTAGTGCTTTTAAAACTTTTCCCAGGGATAATGCTTCTACCTAGTCCACTTCATTCAGGAAAAAGCAGTGGCCTTCATCTTTACCGCTCAGAACTAGCTGCATTCCTGCAAGTCCACCTTAGAAAAGATTTATGCCTCAAACCTGCGGAACTACCATTCGTTTCCGCCTTGAATTTATAGAGCTATAATGTGTTATCCACAGATCAGGCTCCTCAAAGATCTCTCAGTGCTCTGAATCTTTTCATTCCTGTCTTTATCTCCCTGTAACTCAGTACCCTCATCTGTTGTACTTTGAGGGTGGTTATCATTTGCCCTCCAGTGATAAGACCCTTGACACATTATTCATTTGTTGCTAATATGGTTTTATTCATTTCCCCCAAATTCCTGGCTTTTTCTTTCCATTATAATTCAAACATCCTTTCTGGAAAAGCAGATTTGACAATTTACAGTAAAGCCGTCGCCTCACACCTTCTCAGAAGAAGAGACCAGTGCAGAACACACCACTTTCTCTGAATAGTAAATGAGTCCGGATTCTCTGCTGCTGGTTTTTGTTTCATCTTGGGGGAAACTTTGTACATCCACATTAAGATATTCAGTATAAATGGCTCCAGCTGCCCCTGGCAGCTATGGATTGTGGTATAACTACATTAACCTTGAAACCTACCTAGCTTGCATCTAAAGATAGCACCTGTTAGATATTAGGTCCTAAGGATCCCTTACTAATCAATACATTCTATTTTGAAGAGACTTTTGACATTTCTGAATAACTTGCTCAGTGCTTTTTTTTCCACAAAAATCATCAGATTACATAGTAAATATATTATCTGGCCAAGTCCATTTTCTAGTTAATTAAGCTAAACAGTAATCCAGTATTGCGTCAGCACAATGTTGAGTTTAGCTCTTAAAATTGTTTTTTTTAATTTTCTTCCCTGTCTTAGTTTCTTTTGATTGAGAAAACGTCAAGTCATTGCTTTCTGATGGACCTTTCAGCAACAGTAGATCATTTCCTCCAGTCTCTCATTTTGTTTTGCTCTGTCTTCCAAACTCCTACGATGATTCAAGAGTCCTGTGAACCAGCGCCTCTTGTTTGAAGCCATCCCTGAGTGAGCCCACAACGAATATGGACTCTCTCTTTTTCTGTCCATTGGTAGTACTTTATCTCTACGTTTCCATATTATCTTATAAGTTTTCCTTGTTATCATTTTGTCCCCTAGATTATGAGATTGGGAAAGGCTTTCTCAGTGCCTTCTCACAACAAAACTTTCTTTTGCCTCACAGTCTGGTGGAGGTAGAGTGAGCCTCTTCCATCTTGTGGCTTTACTCTCTGAAATATGTAGCCCCAAGGGAGAGGTGAGAGCTGAAAGGTCACGAGGGAGGTTTATACAGGCCAAGACTGGGAGCTGCTTGCATCACTTCAGCCCACATTCTAGTGGCCAAAATTCAGTCACACAGCCACACATAACTGGGAGGGAGTCTGAGAAACGCCAGCTTCCTTTGTGCTCTGGAAGAGGAAATGCTATAGTGAATATATAGTATTTTTTGTGACACAGGGTCCTTGTATATTTTTATCCTCCTCTCTAGTTTCTAAGATTGTATTTGACACATAATGAGTATTCAATACATGTTTATGAAGGAAGGAATTTTTTAAAATGTGTTTTTGGGGATGCCATTTGGCAGTGTCCTATCAGTGTTGGAAAAATGCGGTTAATTGATTTTTTCCTGTTATTTGATATCTGAGGATCTAATGCTGCTTCGGTTTGATGTTATTTCCTTAGAATAAAAATGTAAGTTTCATTAATGTAAGAGGAAGTCAATTAGGACTTTTCCCCCCCCTAAATCAAAGGCAACAAAAAAAGGGTGGGATACTGTGTATGTGCTGTGTCTGCTTGGCCTCTTTCCCTATGGGTGAATTTATGTTGAATCTAAATGGATCATATCCCTTTTATTTTTACTAATATTATTAGTTTGGTATGAAATGTTAATTGTTCTTATTACTGACAAAATGATTATTGCTGAGTTTATAAATTCATATTTTACACTTAGTGAGTAGGAAATGGCATTTTACTATGAAAAAGAAGCAATAATTAGTCTTGAAAATATGCTTTTCTCCTATATATCCACATGTGTATTACACTTGATTTTTTCCTTTTATATCCAAATGTCAATTGTTTATATAGTTTCAAACATATCTTGAACTTAAATTTTCTCTCTTGGATCTTACAGTTCCTGGACCAAACATCCTCTGACTACAATTTCTTGGTACAAATCCTCAAAAAAATAAATACACTTGACTCAGCATGAGCCAAATTTCATTGAAGAGGGGGGACAGGAAGTGAGCCAGGAAGGAGGTGGGTGATGGGGAAAGATGGCTACCTCATCTGGGGCTCTCGGTGAGGGGCTCTTTCTACTTACCTTATGCTTCAACTTACTCTGGCTCTTGTGCCATTTGTGAGCGTCTTCTCTTCTTGCTCATTCTTCTCCTCTTCTTCCTCCTTCTTTTCTTGACTTTTAGCAGGTGGATACAATTCTCAAACCATCCCAGCTTTCTTGCCGCTTCACCTCTCTTCCTCATCATCGAGAAAGTACTCGAGAACTTTTACCTTGGAGCTTCCTGACAAGCTGACCAGGTGGAAAAATTAAAGCAGAATTGAGTAAAGCCTCCAGTGGCAGAAAAGCATTCAAACTGTACCCAACAGGCCACTCTAGGCTGTTTCCTTTTTAAATTAAGTGCAATAGATTTCCTTATACTTCTTAGCTTGTTAAACATAAATAAAATAAAAATAGTAGGCAAGTAGAAAATATTTCATATTAAAAAGCCTGGTTATTGAATAATCTCAAAAATGACTTTTCAAAGATCATTGACAAGACAGCTGACAGTTGAAGATTTTGCTCTTTAAACTGTTTTGTTTGACCTCAGTTTTCTCAGTGTTGACTTCTTTATTCTCTCCTTTTCTTTGTTTTCTGTTCACTCTTATCTGCCCTTCTGCTCAAATTCCCAAACTGGTCAACGTTCAGTGCAATCCTGCTAAAGTCAGATTACGGCCATGTGAAGGGACATTAGCAGTTCTGCTCTGCAAATGTATAGCCATTTCCCTGCAGAGCCTCTTGTGTTCCTTCCTCGTGGAGTGGTTTTGGGGCAAAAATGTTTGCATACTTGAAAGACATGCAGCCGAGGCTCATCTGTAGAATTGGCTTCAGTAGGCAAGGCTTCAGCTGTATCCAAATTCACTGTCTTGGAATTTGGCCCAGCTCAGGTTTGTCTTGCTTTTTGGAATATATAAAATGCTTAAAACAGTTGTGAATGGAAAGTAAAGAAGCTAGAGCAATGCTGCGAGATGAACGGAACTGCCATCGTGAGAATCTGGCATAGCTCTATCCTCCTCAAAATGCTGTTTCAGGATTATTGGTAGAAACACCATTGAATTTCCATTAGAGTCATAAAACTACCTGAGACTGAATCTGTTGAATCTGAGAAAGGGCATTCAAGTGGCGTATCTATTCAAGAAAAGGTGAAGGCAGGAAAGTGAGCAATGGACCTAAAATGCACGCCTGACCACACTTTTCTGGGGCTTCAAACCCTGCAATGACTGTCCATCACTTACAGAATGAAGTCTAATTTGCTTAGCATGATATATAAGGCCCTCCAGGATCTGGCCCTTACAGCTGCTTCCTGCTTCACCTGTTGACATTCCATCTTGTCCTGTGTGATATTACGGTCATGGAGAACTTCCATTTACTACCCACCCCTGCCAGGTGCTATCTGCAATGTCTTTCCAACACACACCTTTCAGATTCAGAGCTCTGAATCTTTGGTCATAATTTTTCCTCTGCCTGTAGTGCCCTTTACAACTTGCTTTGTCACTACCCATCTTGGCCAACTCTAGCTCAGTATTTCATCCTCCAGGATGCCACATTATTCAAATGGTCTGCTCCTGACACTCCCATAGCACCAGGGGCATATCTTTCTTGGCCCTTAAAATATTATCATGAAGTATCACTACGTGCCCATCTTCTACACTAACCTCTGCAGGTAAAGAGTAAAGACCTGTTGAGTAAAATTTAACCAAGTAGAAACCCCCAGGATTTTCTAATATGGGTTTTAGAGAGTCGGTGTAATTTCCATTATTGAACCCTCATGAGCTGAGGTATCTTTTACTCATTCACAGCTTCCTCGAGAGACATCCATTTTCCACATAGGTTTCTTCAGGGTGTCTATTTCATTAAACAGTGAGGAGATCGCATTTGTAAAAATCAAATTGGATGTAGGCAAATCAGCAAGACACGTGTTGGTAATATTTCCTCAAAAAGGTAAATAATAAGAGTTTTCTGCTACAACTTTAGAAATGGAAGCTCACAGTCAGAAAATACTATTTACCCTTCTCATAATTACCCAGCCAGGACGTGGTTTTCCCACAATAATACACTGAATAAATTGCATATAATACATACAAACATTCTGAAAATGCTACATATTTGGAACAGAAACACATTTGTGTCTCAGAGTGACGCCAACTAGTTCTGTGGTGTTTTTGTTAAGCATAATTGCAGTTCTTCACAAAAAGCCTGGAGAAGGAGAACAAACGCTTGGCATATTTCTTTTGGTCTTTCAGCGTGTGCGTAATTTATTTGTTTGCCACTGAGAAGCACTGTGTTTTTCCTGCTGGGCACCAAGGCAGTGTGCTAGGTACTACGATTTCAGTCGCATTTTCCTGCACGCAGGCTCCTGGATTTATGAAGTTGGAGTCGGTGTTCAGAGTCCACATTTTATGATGTCGAGAGTTGGCGTTGTTTCGTCTTTCCCCATGACCTGTTTTAACGGTGCCCAGTTGCAACTTGTCACAAAGAAGTCTTCCTCCCACAGAGGCCGGGGATACGATGAAGTCACACGCAGGGAGCACCCGAGTAAGAATTGCTCAGAAGCAAATATGGTTCTGAAGGTGAGACTAGTGTATTTTTTTCCAAAAAGGGAGGGAATTTAAGCTTTGAGAGCTTTCTTGAATCATATATTATAAGCTATAGCTTATGAATATGCATTACATTACCTCTTTTGAACTTCCTTGAAACAAATTCTCATAAATAAACAAGGAATGTACCATACTAACTGACAGAGTCATTTAAACTAGATGTATTGTGCTAATGGAGTGAAAAAGAATAAAAATTTTCAAGGGTTTCAACCCTCAATTTTAATAAATTTCATGGAAATAGGATCAAGCCCTAATTGCTAATTCATCTGAAATTATTAAAAAGAGATTTCAATTACATACCACCATTGAATTTTGATGTACCAAATTAAATTAGGACACTAGATTGTATCTTTTCTTAAATCCAGACCTATTTAAAAACCTTTTCGGGTAAATTCTGAAAAGGAACTTTGTGTTCAGTTATGTTGCGGAAAAAAAAAAAATTCAGCATTAGTACAAAATAGTAGGTTAAATCTCTTAGTGAAGATTTTTAATGACATTTCAGTGTTCCTCTTATAATTACTCTTCATCTAAGATATCCCATAATGATGTTGGACACTCTTGGTTCAGGCTCACTGGCTTGCTTCATTAGCATGTCATTCCCATTCCACATCACAAGATTTAATTGTAATGCCGGATATGCACAGCTCTCCACAGAAGTCTAATCAAAGTGGATTCACTTGTATTATTAATATCAAAAATCAGTCCACTTGCTATTTTTATAAATAAAAGAATCCAGATACATAAATCAGCTGTCATTTATTAGCATGTTACTGGCATATCTGCCAGACATATGAGCGGCCCTATCACAGTTCCTTAGGATTATTTTCATCAAGATTAAAACCCTTCTACATTAAATATACATACTAATTCCTCCATAAAGTAATCAGATTACAGAGCAGGTGACATTGTGTGCTGGAATTCAAATGATTTGCAGTAATGAGCTGGAAAGGTGTGCTTGGAGTCAGGCAGAGAACAGGGAAGAGGAAAGACAAGGGAAGAAGGAAGACTTTGGTTTTAAATTCGGGCTTGCGCGTCTGTTGTTTCATTGTTTTGCAAACTTCTACTTATTTATTTTTTAATAAGAAAAGGACTCAGACAAGCATCCATGATACTTAGCAACCCGTGGTGTCAATCATTTGTACTATCAAATGTGACACGCTTCTAGTTTATCAGCTTGTCTTGCCTCCTTTGTCCACATACCATCTAAAGACAGGGCAGGGAAATGTTTCCTGCAGTCGAGTGGTCTTCACAGATCAAGGCCTACGGACATCTGTCCTGCCCAATGGATATGTTTTATCTCCTCACTTATCTTTCTGTTTTTAAATTTTCATTCCCATGAAAATTCAATAAAACACGAGTAACACACCAGTATATAACATGGCTACTCTCACATTCGTAAGAAGGATTATAGAATCATACTTTGAAAGTGAAATAAAATAGCTATAGATTGACTCAAAACATGTTTTTACTTCTCTTGGCACTGTGGAAGCGTTAGTCTGAAAACCCCCTTATGGTCTTATTGATAAAAATGCAAAAGCATGTGGACAACACCTTGATTTTCCACTTTGTTTCAAAATATTTTTCTTGGCATGTTTTGCAAACAAGAATCTCTAGATTGCTTTACACACACACACACACACACACACACACACACTCACATAGTCTCACACTATACACACGCCAACAACTGATCAAGAACTTGGAGGGAAACTAAACATTTGGTCCAGACTACCGTAGAGTCTGGAAATACACTCAGTCCCCTTGACACCCAGGATTGTGGCCCTTGTGTATGATTTCCTTCACTTCTAAAGCTGGGCTACTTTCACTCTATCACATAGTAACAAAAGACATACTTGACTCATGCTTATGATTTTCAAAGACCTTTTTATTTTGTAACAAACACTATGTATACATATATGTGTGTGTGTATATATTCGTTGTATGATTTTTTATGTTCCTCTTTTTGATTACAAAACAGATGCTTTCATTAGGTCAGATTTTAGTGCAAAAATAATTCTGAACATACATTGTCCCCATGCCTGGTAGAAGTGTAGTGAGGATTGCAGTGACGCTATATATGGGAAGGAACTTTTTAAGGTGTAAAGATCTTAACAAGTAATATTGTGATAAGGATAGTAAAAATCTGTTCTCCTTTATATATCATTTGTGACCCACTTAAACAGATCCTCTTTACCATGTTGTGATGTTAAATGGGACAGCTTTGAAATAACCCATTCTAAATATCCAGCCAATTAAAATACTTACTGCATTGCTAATAAGAAATACATATATATATATACATATATTAATATGCTACGGCATGCAGCATTTGGGGCTTCAATTTATTATTCAATAAGAATGCATTTGACCTCGGTGTGTTGATGACTCTTTTCTCAGAAACTATATTCCGCAGCTAGGCTAATCAAACTGTGTACAGTTCATTTGGAATAATTTCTCATCTAATTCCTTTAACTGTTTGGAGACAGAAAGTGGGCCTGTCCTTTGCAGAATAGAAAGTAAACAGCAGCTCCCATTGTGTGATAAGCAAATAGAAGGGCTAACAGCTAATATGCTGATTCAATAACCATTTCTATATTATCCTTGTAACTTACAGACGGTCTCGGTATATTTTAAATTATTTGCATCAGAGATTCAGACATGGCTCAGAAAAGCAACAGGAAAAGAAAATCAAGAAACAACTTTGGTATTATTTATAAAGAATGAATTATTTTTATGCTGATTCTCTACGAATGACCCAGAGTTTAAAAGAGTGTGTTGATGGCGATTCTAGCAACTCTGTAAAAAATGTAACAGGGGCGGAGTAAGCATCAAAGAAGAAAGCCAGCCAGCACCTTCTATGCTCATCCTACATTTATATTTGGGAGCAAATATCCACCTTATAATGGAAGTGCATGACCACTTCAGCCACAAAATACATATACTGTTGATATATGTTCGGTCCCATACTCATCTTGGCTTTGATCAACATCGCCAATGGAAATTAAAGAGAAGGGCATTTTTTGTTGTTGTTATCACCTTCTGAAAATCTTTTGTTGTTGCCTTTCAAAAATTAAAATTCTTCTTGGGGCCAGCCCTGTGGTATGGTGGTTGAGTTTGGTGCACTCTGCTTCGGCAGCCCAGGTTCGCAGGTTCGGATCCTGGGCATGTCCTTTGTGTCAATTAATGTATTTATTATTTAACTGAGGGTATTTTGTAAAACAGTTAAAAGTTCAGAAACATAGTATTAAAGACCTCATTACTTTATCAATATTCTGATAAAACCATATTAAGAATATTTTCTCTAGGGTTGTAGTCTTAAATAACTCTTCAAATTACATAAATCCTCCTAGTTTTCTCAGGATAATAATGTTTGTTTAACACTGTAAAAAGAGTGGTTTAAATTGTACTTGTTGTGGGAGAAGGAACTCTGGATTTTATTTCTTCGCACTGTGCTTGTCAGAAACAGCAAGGTAGTATAGCTGTTCCTCAGGGGAACTTTCTTGCACTAGCCAAATGAGATGGTTGCCTCATCCACTTACTTCCCACCCTTATGAGAATTAACTTAGATACGAAGTCACCAGGGAATCCAAGATGGAAATTAGGAATGATGTCAGCCCATTTCCTGGCTAAGTTGCTTCCAGCTTTTATCAAACAATATTGATTCTGGGTTCCTAACACGTGCACGTCCTGTTTGCCCTGAACTTTGCTCAGACCTCTGAGCTGGGGATTTCCACCTCTGATGCTCCCATATTATAATTTCTAGAAAATTTGTGTTCAGAGATGATGATGTTAGGAAGTGATCAAACCCCAGTGGTGGAGGTTAAAAACGTGATCAAAAATAATCATCCAACACCAGAAGGATTTTTAAATGGCCAATTATTCTCTAACAATTTCTAATTTCTAAATTTCAAAGACTATTTCTTGTACTTTGTGCTAAATTGGCAAATTTTTATTATTCAGTTCAAGTGAGATCAATCACTTAGAGTGTTAGGATTATTTTTACAGTAAAGACCATTCACTGGTTGGTTCATTCATTTATTCTCCAAATTTGTGACTCCTAATATCTTTTCCCTTTAGAGCCTCCACACAAGGAGTAAGAGGCCCTTGGCCCCTGCCCTAGCCTTTCCCCAATGTCCTACAAAGAGGTACCTCAAATGTGATCGAAAGACAAAATTCAGTTGCAGATATTGAACTTCCTTTGCCCTGTTCTTTCTCCCATTCCATCTCTCCCTTTTCTACAAATGCTGCCAAAAATAGACTCTAGGAGAAGACTTGCTAGTGCTGTGAGAAATGAAAGCTTCTGCCAAGGATGCCTTCAACTGATGCTCTTTGGGATTTCCAGTCATTGCAGCTTCAGGGATGTGCTGGGTGCCGTGCAGATCATAGGAAAATGGTGTTCTCCCAACTCTGAACCACATGTGACCACGGGGCTCCCAAAGCAGCAATCTGTACTCCTGGACTCTCAGTAGGCCCTCTTGGGTAGTCCCATCTACTTTTGAATCTGAAACCTTTTCTCAAGGACAATCAAAATTAGTCCATAAGTAGGGCCGGCCCGGTGGTGCAGCGGTTAAGTTCGCAAGTTCCGCTTTGGCACCCCGGGGTTCAGCGGTTCGGATCCTGGGTGTGGACATGGCACCACTTGGCAAGCCATGCTGTGGTTCAGCATCCCACATACAAAGTAGAGGAAGATAGGCACGGATGTTAGCTCAGGGCCAGTCTTCCTCAGCAAAAAGAGGAGGATTGGTGGCAGATGTTAGCTCAGGGCTGACCTTCCCCAAAAAAAAAAAAAAAAAAAAAAAAAAAAATCAGTCCGTAAGTGCTTGGAAATGGATAATGAATGCCTTTACACCTCCCTCTACTTTTACGCCTCATCACACCCATCACAAAAAATTTTATTCTTTCCTCCTACAATTGAAAATAGTCCCTTTCCATGAAAACAATGGCAAAAATACTCAGAATGCGAGTCGTGCTTGTGGTGGTGTTGTATAGACCAGCAATGGAGGACTGTTTTATGTACTATTTCCCTACAACGTACAAGAGCTTTTAAAACACTTTATTGTCCCAAAGCCACAAAATTACTAATAATGATGACACATAGTGCTCCTCTCTTTATCCTACACTATTTGCACAAAGATTCCAACTTTCATGAGTAGGATAGTGGTACTTCCAATTTTCTATGGCTTAGTTGACAAATGCAGAATATTCTCTTGGAACCAGGACAAGCAGAAAAATATGATGCTCAGTTTTTAGTATCCCTCTAAAAATTATTTTCTTTTTTTCCTGATCTATTTCAACCACCATGTTTCCATTTCATCATTTTTTTTTTATTCCTTAGTTTCTTATCCTTCATCCATAACTCCCTATTCTGAGTGGTCAGAGATAAAAGAAAATGTACAAATTTAGGAGATGATAAAAGTGGCCTTTCAAAACATTGTGGAAAAGATGGATTATTCAATAAAGGGAATTGGGACAACTGGCTAGCCATTTGGAAAAAAGTGAAACTGAAGCTTTATCTCACTTCTTACTCAAAATGAATTCTAGTTGGTTCAAAAATTTGAGCATAAAAATGTAATTATTAAAGGTCTGGAATAAGCTTGGTGATTAAAAAAAAGGTAAGTTTAGGGCACTTAAGCATGATAAAACTGAGAAGCTATAGGTAATGTATTGATAGATTAGACTGAGTAAAAATTATCTTCCTAAACAACACGTTAAATAAAGCAAGAAGAGGAACAAAAGACTGAACATATTTGTAATTCAGAGGGTAAAGAAAATTTCCTTAAGTTGTTTAGTAGAGGACTAGCAACACATTAGAAAGTAGTCATGACAGGTAATTTACAGAAAAAATTCAAATGGGCAATAAACATATAAAAAGCATACTTTTTAATTAATAAAAAGTAATAACTAAAGAAACCAAATTAGTATGGTATTGAGATGCCACTTTTTTAATCTATCAGTCTGGCAAAAAAATTTTAAGTTTGATCAGACCTGGTGTCAAAGAAGGTTTGGGAAAGCAGGCAGTGATCTATATGTTGGTGGGAATAAAAATTTGTCCAACCTTCTGGTAGGACAACTTAAAAAATAATTCTATTTCAAAAATTTATTCCAAAGATGTAATTGCAAAAATATTTGCAGTCACCATGTGTAAAGACATTATTTGATGGCTATTTTATATTAATATGAAATCTGGACACATTCTGTATGTCCTTTGATGGGGAAATAATTAAAATATTATGGAATGCCTGTAAAGTAGAATATTATGCAGGATACACAAAACTATGACTAGTGCTTCTGCAAGGTAGGACTATAGAGACTGGAGGAGAATCCTGCCTTGCTAGACTGTTCTTTGCCTTCTCTGATGCAGAATTGTAAAAAAAAAAGGGGTGTGTGTGAATGAGGGTGGGGAACCTATAGATAGAAGCAGATGAGAGGGGGAAAAAAGGTGATTGTAAGAATTATTACTTTGTGTTATTCAAGAAATGAAGGTTAAGAGCTGGAGTCATCTTCAATTTTTTTTTTTTTTTTTTGATGAGGAAGATTGGCCCTGAGCTAATATCTGTTACCAATCTTCTTTTGTTTGCTTGAGGAAGATGGTCCCTGAGCTAACATTTGTGCCGATCTTCCTCTGCTTTGTATGTGGGACACTGCTACAGCATGGCTTGATGAGCAGTGTGTAGCTCTGTGCCTGGCATCCAACCCTGCTGACCCCAGGCCACTGAAGTGGAGCACGTGAACTTACCCAGTATGCCACTGGGCTGGCCCCTTGAAGTTGTTTTTGATCACTCAGCTCTTTGTTATTGGGATAACTCTTTTAGACTGGACTGTATGTTGACATCTTTATCAGAGTTACATTGAATTCAAGTTGCTGAAAGGAAATGAGAAAAAAATGGAGATAAATTTCCTTACAGTAAATGTGAGAAATTTCAGATCCAAAGGATTTAAGAGATTTGATCAAAGTTAAGAGCAGAGCTGGGAGTAGAAACCAATCCCTTGTACCCTGCCTCACCACCCTTATCATTGTCCTCCTAATAGTCCAGTGGAGCAGCAGCCAAGGCACTGAGATTTAGAGATCCTGGATCTTCTGAAGGACTGTAATTTTCAATTTGACATACATATATGTTTATTGTTAAAATATGAAAGTAAAAATTAAAGCATTCATCAATCTTCTTGTCAACTTAAACACAGGAGGCATTTGTCTAGAATGTGATCATACTGAAAAGTGAACATATGTGGATTGGTTAGTCAGGGAACAAAATTTGCATAGGGAACCAAACATTAAAAAACTAAAAATTAATGAGGCCAGCCCGTTGCCTAGTGGTTAAGTTCAGTGCACTCTGCTTCCGTGGCCCAGGTTCAGTTCCTGGGCACAGACCTACACCACTCATCAGCGGCCATGCTGTGGTGGCGACCCACACACAAGATAGAGAAAGATTGGCACAGATGTTAGCTCAGGGTGAATCTTCTTCGAGCAAAAAGAGAACAATTGGCAACAGAAGATAGCTCACAGAGAACCTTCCTCAGCAAAAAACCAAAAAACTGTAAAAATTTTAAAAAAGGAAAAAATATCTTCATGCACCACCCAGATACCTTGTTCAAATATGTTCCTTATGGCCATGGATCTTGAACTTTTGGTCTTACCACCCCTTTATGTTCTCAAAAGTTTTGGGGACCCCAAAGATCTTTTGTTTATGTGGGAAATATCTATCAATACTTGCTATAAAATAAATTAAAAGCAGACATATTTTAAATGCCTATTATTCTCTTAAAACTAATAATTTTATTTCATGTACACATGATTAACACTTTCTATGAAAAAACAACTGTATTTTCCAAAACAAAAAAGTTATTAGTGAGAATGGTATTGTTTCACATTTTTTGCAAATCTCTTTCACGTCTAGCTAAATAGACATTCTCATATCTGCTTCTGCATTCAATCTCTTACAATAAGTTCTATTGGTTGAATCATATGAAAAAAATTCAGCTTTGCACACCTATGTAGCTGAAAAAAAGTGAAGTATTTTGTTAACGTTTTCAGATAATTGTGAATATTCTTCTTTGGTACTGCACTAAAACTTGACAAATGATAGTTTCTTAAAGGAACTAGAAATTAGTTGCAATGCATAACATGAAAATATGTCAATGAAATTTTCATTCTGTGTTACATTGAAATCCATGAGTCTATTTTATACTTTAAATGGATCTTTTACCTGTGCATAATTTTGTAACATCATACATTGGTCATCTGGAAAACTTGATTCATTGAGTTATATAGAGCTTCCAAATGCTGACACTTTTCGTTACATGATGTGCAAAAAAGACACATCATCAATGTTTTTAATTGGTGATGTTAATATCATCACCAGTCTCTTCAGAAAACACTTTAAATATTGGGAAGCTGTCAAGTACATAGTGGTGAATGCAAATTTTCCGAAGTTCTAATTTTCACTTGAACTTTGTATTTTGTCACTGGCAACAAATACTGTCAGATGTTTTCCTTGAAATGACAGGCTCATTTTGGGCATTTTTGAGAAAATGCCTGCCAAATATCCACATCTAACTAACCATACTTAGTCTGACAATTGTTCTTTCAAGTAAAAATGGTATTACATGAGAAGGCAGCTAGTTAAACTCACAGTAATCACACAAGTGCTTTTCCTTGAGATCGTCTAGGTACTTCAGCATGCAGCAAAAGTGCTTGATGTGTATTTACCATTTCACCACAGAGAAGATTAAAAAGCTATGTTCTCAAAGTGTAACTTTATAAAATTAATAATTTATTCAATAAAGATTTAATTAAATTAATAACTGTTACTGCTTCCTCAAGGCTTTCTTACATCGGATTTTTTGTTTGTGTTACTTACTGGGAGGGTGTGATAGTAAAAAATACAGTGACTATTAGTGTGATTTGGCACCACTTCCTTAATTTGTGCTAATGTGCCAGCTGTTTTACTCATCATCAGTACTTTTGCATCATCAGTGCAAATGTCAGCACAGTGAAAAAGGCAAAAAAATCTTAGTATTATTATAAAAATAGTTTTGACCCCACCTCTGGAAACCCGAAAGAGTCTCATGATGGGATCCGAAGCTACACTTTGAGAATCACTGGTTTGTGATAATAAGAGGTGCTAAAGGTGAGAGAGTGATAAGAATGTGTTTTGAGAAAATGGTGGTAGTAATCTGAAAATAAAGGTCATTACTCAAATGCAATAGCTTGAAGTAATCAAAACCTGCATTTGCTCAATGGCATTTAACTCAGAGGTATACAAAAGTTCCCTTTACAACTGAAACCATTTAGTTTTTAAAGTTCTTTTTTTTTCTTTAAAATTATTTCTATGTAATTTAATTTTTGTTAAGTCAAGATTTCTTCAAAACACAATTATTATTGTAGCATATGCACACACACATACCAGTAACTGTTGGCATTTACCTGTGTTCCCTATGTCAATCATTGCCTTCCTCCCTCTTGTGACAATGAAGCAAACAGTCCCCCGTCAATATCAAGTCTGAAGCAGGTAGTACCGCTATCGTTATCAAGCCTGAATGTCATCATTTCCCACATTCTCAGTTATTTCTATTTTTCTGTAATTGTCTTATTCTTGTAGCATCAATCTCTATCCACTGGATCATTCCCATCAACATATAAACATTTTCTTCTATCTTCTACCTTAGAAGAAAAAAACAACAACAAAGAAAACTCTACCTTCTGACCAATTTCTTTGCAATTCAAATTCTTCATCTTTGAGACTGTTCAATTCATTCTAGTATGGTACCCACACTGGCATGCTACAGGAATCACTCTTGTCAAGGACACCAAAGACTTCCATATTGTCAAAGCCAATGACCAACTTTCTGTGCTCATTCTTTCTGAGCTTTACGAATCACTCAACATAGTCTACATGTCTTCTTCTCCCTGTTTTTTCTTTTGAATTTAGCAGCCTCACTCTCTCATGGCTTTATTCCTTTCCGGTTTTCTTTGCTGGCTCTTCTTCCCTATCAGCCTCTAAATATGGGGTTCTTCAAGGCCAGGTTCTGAGTTCTTTTCTTGCTTTGACCTCTCTCCTTAAATGACCTACATCAACTCCATGGGGATGACCCCATATTTATTATTTCTATCCTAGCTTTCCTCTGACCATCATTCTTATGTTTTCAACAGTTTTCATGGCATCACCATAGAATCTGATTGACTCTTAGATGTCTCAAAATAACATGTCCAAAGTGTAATTTTTTACTTCTTCTCTGTCAGCTCCATCCCCCTCCCCCATCTTCTCACTACAGTGAATGACACCATCTTCTACACATTGTTCCAGCCAGACACTCAGGGATCATCCTATGTTCTTCCCTTTCCCTCAGGCCCAGACCTTCAATATTTGTAAATTTTGCATATTCAATTGTTATCTAGGTTAAGAATGTCACACTCTGTACTGTATGTATTCTGTAGTGTAAATTGTCTTTTCATGTTCTCTGTATGTTTATCTACTAGACCCTTGGGACTTCATATATGAGTTAAAAGATGCAGCCCAGTTGTCTGTGGCACCTTTAGGTCATAATTCATAGACCCAGGATGTAGGGGCAATGATTCTTTTACAAAGGAGCCACCTTCTAGAGTTCTGCTCCCTACAATGCACTGATCATGTCATTATACATATATTTTTTTCATAAATAAGAAACAAAATGGAATACTTTGATACTTTTTCAGTATTCCTGGTGATGTCTTTTTATTTCTTACGTATAGAAGTGAGAATATTACAAAGTAATATTACAAAGTAATCTTCATAGCCACTGCCTCAACACTCCTACTTATCCCAGACAAACCACTTTCATAACAAATTGCTTCACTCTCTATTAAGCACAGTGAGAGCAGTGAAACGTCACGTAATCTTCTAGAACTAATAAATGACACCATTTGTGCCTCTTCTCTCTCTCCAGCACTGCCCTTGGTCTTTAAACAATTGACACTCTTTATTCTTTTCACAATATCTAATGTTTCCCCTCTAAAGTTTTGTTTCAACATTGATATTCCCACATTTTGTCTCAGAGGCACAAAGCTGCAGATGATATAAATAACCTCACATAGATTTTTTTGGATCAATCTCAAAAAAAAATCTTCCAAAACTGTTAAACTGCTGACTTCTTTTATTTGGTATTCAGGTGCTAATAGATGAAGGATAAATCTATTTAAAAATAAGTTTTTGGCTTCCACGTATTCCCATCAGTATTCCTAGATGTTAAGTTATATGCACAGTGAGCATAGAGAATAAGGAAAGGCTGAACATATGTCGGCATTATCTCTGTTTCTCGGTGTATTAATCATTAGTGGTACATACATTCTTCTCACAATGTGTTTTCCTCTCTGAGTCTGAACTGCCCGTTCAGTCTTTCACTAAAAAGCCGAGGAGACTTTTATTATTTCTACTTCTGAAAGAATAAACATTTTAAATTTGGGTGTGGTCATGAAAATACTGATAAAAAATTTTCCCCTCTCTGTGAATCAGAAGCTGATTTTTTTAAAAATCCAACTATCAGAATTAGAGAATATGAATAATATCCCCTAGTGATGTTTAACAGATGTGTGACCTTTTTATGACATCAATATCAAATAAAATATCTTGTTTATTTTTCAAAATGTGGTTTTCAAAAGCTTACAAAGTATCTTGAAAAAAAACACAAGAAAGCTACTCTAACTAAAGATTCTTTGGAATTGCTTAGTTGAACTTCATAAGAATCTTGAATTGCAATCATTAATGAAATTATTTTTCCTAATATTTGTAGTATGCCAAAAAGTCCAAATTTTTAGCTCATCTAAATCTATTCAAAGCAGCTAGCTGTCAGTTAAAACGAAGTAGCCAAATCAGCTCAGAGGTTTGCTTTCGTCATTATAGGAGTCAGTCACAATAGAAAAATTGGTATCTCTGTGTACACGTAGATTTTTAATTACACAATACATCTGAATCTATAAGCAGAAAGCAAACTAAAAGAATATTTCAAGGTGCATATCATGTGGCTCAATAGTGAGGTAATCAAACTACATCTTAGGCACCCTATGCAGCAAATTAAGGACCATTTACCCAAGAGGAGTTTTTATAACGCTTCAGTGTGTTTATATGTTCCCGACAAATTGGGCAGGTGGTTAGCTAGTTATTTAGAGAAAATTACTATCAAATGTGCCTGGACACTGGAGAAAAAAGTGGATAGAAATTATGGTCAGTACACCTGGTACAATCCACCAGCCAGGTCTTCTAAACTCACTTCGATATATAGGCCCCTGAAGCAAAGCTTCATCAAACAAGATATATTTTGTGTATTTTGAAATATGGAGATCTCTAACTGCTCTACGAGGGGAAGCCCCTCACACGGTGATGAAAAGGCACCTGGGCTCAGCATGTCCAACGTGCCAAGGCAGAGATGCCTCCGAAAGCAATAAAAAATAGAATCCCTTCTTGGTTCTTTTTATCTCCCCTTCGTGTTAAGTCTATTTGATTTTGCTATCAGTGTGGCTTATAATGTTCTGAGCGCAATGAAAAGTAATTCTGTGAATCTGTGCTCAATATCTAAAGGAGGTTTCAAACCAACAAGGATATTCCCCCCCACTCCTGTTTTAATTGTCTGAAAGATATGCATAGACTGTTTAGAATGACTGTAAGAAGTGATGTGTGCAAAGGAAAATCCCTGTCAAGTGCTCTGCACTTTGCCATTTGCCCATGGCGATGGACAGTGCAGAGATAAAGGGGGAAAAAAAGCCTAAAATGCATCAATCCCAACAATCTCTTGGTAAGCAGTAACCAAGGGCAAAATAACATGCTGCTGACTGATAGAAAGTGAGGCTACCTTGCAAATTTAGGGTCCAATTCTCTTCACCCATCTCTAGTTAAAAACCAAACAATTTTTTTCACGTAGCTTCCAATTGCAGAGCCTGTTGAAAACTCATTATTTTCAAATAGGATTACATTCCGTTAATATGAGAACATGCATATTACAATATCTGGTAAAAATCAAAAGTTCCAATTTGCTCACTACATGTAAATCCAATTCAAAATATTTCCATAACATATATCTGCTGGATGTTACACTATTTGTGTGTCACTCCGGAATGGATTAACTCCATGACAGGCTAGGCTCAGTTTTTCTGCATTTGCTGTTTTTAAACAGTTTATATTTGTTATCATATCAAAGACAGGCTTGCAGTTTTCAAAAGGAAGAAGAGAACACAGTGCCCAAGGCTCCTCCAGCATTACATTTCTTATTCCATTTTATCTGTCTTGGTTTTGACTAATGTCGGTAACAGCTACTGGTAATAAACCGCTTGTTATAGCCTGCTGTTGCCTTGAAGCCTGGCTTTGATACATTGTCAGCCAATCGGAAGCATTTCCTGATTACATTTCCAAATTGCTTGTTTATTGATCGAGAGTTAATAAAGCAAAAGACAACTTTACGGCTTAAATTAAATGAAAGTTTTCTTTGATGTTCGAATTATCCAATCAAGCAATATGCAGTGAAATGTAAGCATTTGAAAGTTTTATCTGACGAGAAAAAAATTGTATGAGATAAATGGATCTTAGTATAGACACAGTAGCTAAGTGCTAATGAAAAATATGTGCAACTTAGCATACTGCGATTTCATTTATTTCTCAGGCAAAGGAAATGATGATGTTATTCAATTCACCCTCCTTCCCCAAACTTGAACAAGGAAAAGTTCTAAGATGTCTGTCATTTGATTGACAATAATTTGCTAAGACTGGAACCTTTTTAGTAAATAAAATAAAGTATGTATAACTTTATGGATCTATTAAAGTTCTAACATTTGGAAATGGTAACACAACTTAGATGCTATCTTTGGAATATCACAGTGTAGCTACTTGGATGACATATATCGTCAGCTCAACTAGGTAAAAGGAATTGGCCTCTGAAATTATTAGTGGCTTTTGCCATCTCCTTGCCAATGAGACAGCAGTCCCTTAGGAATGTAAGGGGATCAGACATTTCTGTCAATGATGAAAATAAATAAATATTTGAAAGGTTTGCCAATGCCAGGACTCACAGGAGACCAGGACTTCATCGCATGTGAACTATAAGCTACATATTTGGTTAGAGAGGAAAACTAGGGTTACTTGAGATCTTGGAAAAAGTCATAAAGAGACAGTTTTTATTTCTCATGATTGTGTTATAATGTTAAGTGAAAAAAGAAGTAAATAAAATTGTATGCACAGTGCGATAACAAATCTGAAAAAAAAAAAGAAGAAAGCTTAGTAAAAAGTATGCCAAGAAATACAATAAAATTATTAACCGAAGCTCTTTTGGGGAGTTACTAAAGGTATTTTTTCCTACATACTTTCTTTATTTCCTAAATTTTTTATAATGAACATGCATTGCACTTAAAATGGGGGAAAAGCCATTAGTTTAAAATTAAAGTTAGCAAAAAATAATGGCAATTTCTTAGCTATTTCTTTGATGGTGAAATTGCAGTAAGCTTATCCTGGGGTTTGATATCTTGGAAGCCTCGAATAGGTTACCTCGATTTCTGAAATTATGTGCCAAATACTTGAGCTTCTTGCCTGTATTGCTGCTGCTTCTTTTGTTTTCATCCAAAGCTCTATGAAGACATTATTCAGACTATTTTATATTTCTAGATTGAGTAAGGAATGTTAACTAGCTGCAAAGAGAATGTGACCAGGTGTCACCCTTTGGCTGGCCTCCTTTAATCTAGTCATTTGCCACCAACTGCCAGGTTGATCTTTCAAGGTGCAATCTGATTGTGTCTCGCCTGCTGTAAACCCTTCAGTGGTCTCTGAATACAAGGTCCTTTGGGCCCACCTCTCAGCTGCATCTCGTCGTTGGCTGCCCCATCCCGCTGCTCCAGGCACAGGGTTTCTTTTGGGTCCTCTCATTAAATAAACTTGACTCCTGCCAGGTTCATGCCTTCAGCACTTGGCTCAAAAATTTCTTCCACAGGGAAGCCCTGTCTGACTTTCAGTTCACATTAGGGTCTTTTGTCATTTGCTGTCCTCAAACTTTCTTCGGCCCCAGTACTGGCACTGTGTAACTCACATATCTGTTTAGCACAATATTTGGCACAAAATAAGCACTGAATAAATACGTAGTAAAGGAGTAAATGAATAGTCAATGAGAGAACAGATGAACTGGTCACCTAACAGTGAAAGTTATCCTGTATTCCTCCAGACATTTTCCTGAAATATCTAGAATAATTCACATAAAAAGCTTTCATTTATTCATTCATTATTATTTTATTGAGCATTTACTGTGCAGTGGCACCTTTAAGCACTGTAGGAGATGAAAAGAGGAATCTGACATGGCTTTGTTCTAAGTGTTGATGGTATTAATCAGCATTTCTCTTTGTCAAGGTTAGTTGCTCTTTGATCGAAGAGTGAATGGACACGACGTGGAACGGTGCTTACATTTCAATAACTGTATTTCCATTACTATGCACCCAATTTTAGGCAAAATCCAGGAATTACTCTTCATTTCTCTCTACCACTCATTCCTCACCCTCTCACTCTCAGAAAACCTTTAGTAAACTCGGGCAACTTACCTCAAAAACATATTTTGAATCCATCTAATTACCTTTGCTTCCCCTGCAATCACCTGGTCTAAGCAACTCCCTCTCTTCTTCCCCACTGGTCTCCCTGCCATCTCTTTGCTCCCCTACATTCTGTTTGCCACAGACAGCCAGAGCGATCTCTTTAAAACATGATTCAGGTTAGGTCGCTTGCCTCTGTATTGTCTCAATGGGTTCCCTTTGCCCTTGAAGTCAAATGCAGACTCTTTCCCTGAGCCGCAGTGCCCTCCCCGACCTGCCTCGCCTAAGCCTGTGACTGGATCATTACTGCCAGCCAGAGACCAAACTTAGCCCTGTGCCAAGGCCTTTGCCTTCATCTTTCTGCAGCCCTAAGTGCTTCTTTAGACCATTTTATGGGTGGCTGCGGCTTTTTATTCAGGTCAGAACCCACAGTCCAGTCTTCAGAGAGCCATGTCTAGAGTAGTCAGCTGCCAGTTACTCACTAACCAATCACCCTTTTGGATCCTCAGAGCACTTACCACCATCTGAGAGTCTCCAGCTTATTTATTTGTTTTTTAAAATTCTGCTTCCCACGCACCCCCCACTAGAATGTAAGCTCGGGAGGATGGGATCTTGGCTAGTTTGTGCACTTGTGTGCCCCAATGGCTAAACGGTGCCTGTATGGAATATGTGCTCAGTAGGTATTTATTGAATGAGCAAGTGAATGAATGGATTGCCTTCACATTCAGGGGAATGGTGAGTATTCAGCAAGTATCTCTTGGCTGGTGTTGGATCTCTAGCTGTAACGTGGCTCCTTTTCTTACCAAATCCCGCCCTGCCATCGAGTCCCACTGCAAGTCTCACTGGTTCTGTGAAACCTTTCACAACAGCCTAGTCTGTAGACATCATCCCCTTTTCTGAACCATCATATGTACTTTATTGTCCAACCCAGTTTCCTTCTGAGAGTGAAAGGAGGCATGGTTACTAGTTATGCGGGGACAACAGACACACATTGGGACTGTCCCGGGAAAATTGGGATGTGTGCTGACTCTATCCATATGCCACTCACTTATCCCCTAATATGTATAAACTGTGTAGTTTTTCATAGGTATGCTATCTTTTCCCTTGTTAGAGCATGAATGCTTAGTTACACTTAATTATGTTTACCACATAAATGGGGTGCTAGGAGGTGCTAACAAAACGTTTATTGTTACTGTGTTCAGTCAGTAATACCAGACCTCTCTTTTTCTCTGTTGCGATTATGCAATTCACTTATTTTGGGGAAATTGCTTTAAAGGGGAGAGATTCTTTTATGTGTCATACTGAGTCTGATGTCTCAGGGTATTTTCTAGTTCTTGTAAAACCATTAGGAAACTCTAGGCTGTACATCCCTATAAGGTTTTGTACACAGCTCTTACTGCACGCCCAGCACTTTATGCTTCATTTGCCTGGAATGCGGTCTTCCTCGCCCCCTCCCTGTCCATCTTCCTCAGGCCTGACTCATTGCTGTACACTCCACAGACCTCAGTGTCTAGGTCTCTCCCTCCCCAAGATGTGTGGACGTGTCACTCTCCGGCTCTCCACAGTACGCTGCACTGCCCCATTGGGCCGTATCACACTCAACTGTATGGGAACTGTTTCCTTTCTGTCTCCCACGGGGCTGAGGTCAGCTCTGTAAGAGCAATTACCCTGTCTCTGTAATTCACCTTTCTGTCCCTTGGGCTTAGTACAATGCCTGTCTCCTAGGACAAAGTCCAGTCACTCTTGCTTCTCAATCATCCATAAAAAAATGCAGTGATAAAAATTTACTTGGAAGTATTTTGAAAAACAATCAATTTTTTAAAAATGAAAATACCTCGGAAGATCCTACTAAAACTTTCAAAAAGCAAAATCTCATAGGAAATATGAGTTAATGTGTTAGAACTTACAGTTTTATATACTTCTTCTGATGACTTTAAAACCCTTTAAAAGCATTACCTCATAAAAGAATAGTGCTAGTTATTAGATGGTAAATATGGAATAAATTTAACTCGCATTTCCTGTTTATGTAATGAATCAGACAAGCTGACGTAGAGTGACATTTGACATAGACTGTCTTGAAATTCTCTGAATGAAAGAGAATGAGGTGATGATGAATAGGAGGAAGAGGATGGCAGATGCTTTGAAACATTTTCAGTGCACGTGGCAGTGTTCTAAGCACTTCGCATATCTTAACTGATTTCATTCCACCAGTAACAGTCCTCTGAGATAGGGTCTATGATTATCCCCATTTTTCATAAGAGGAAACTGAGGCTTGGAAACACTAAGGTACTTGTCCAAGGTCGTATGATTACTAAGTAGTAGAATTTGGATTCAAGTCCAGGTTTGTCAGGCTCCAAGGTCCGTGCGCTTTCTGTTATATCACCTTTATTCCCAAAGAAGTTGCATGACTCAAATTCCTTATTATAAGGCAGTGTCATCTAGAAGGTGATGTTACCACATGGATCCAGGGAAGGAAATATAGTGAGATCCTGTGAGACTAGCTGATTAGGCTTCACTCAGCCACTCAATTTGGAAAGACTTCATGTCACAGTATATCATCTGAGGTGACTCTGGCTGCATTTAATAGAATGCCTAACAGTAACTTGGACAATAGGGGCATTTCATTTTTTTTTTCACATAACAAGAATGCTGGAAGTGGGTGGTAACAAGGACGGTTTGGCAGCTCCATGAGGCCAGAGTGCTGGATGGGTAATTCTCTTAACTTTCTCCTAATGCTCACATGATGGCTGCAGTGGCACCAAGAAAATATCCTCACATGACAGCAATTAAAGGAAGAAGGAAGAAGAAGGATTCCTTCCCAGGGGTTCTCTCTTTCTATAAGAGAGGAAAATATTCCCCAGAAACCCTAGCAGATTTCTCCTTTGTAATTCACTGTCTAGAACAGTGTCCCATGGATACCTTGAGTTTCAAGGGAATCTGGGGATGTGAGCACCCAGCCAAAGGGAATCGAATTAGCTTGATAGCCTTCAACAAGGCCCTAGGGCCAGACATAAGGCTACCTGAAGGAAACCTGGTATTCTCTGTGCAAGGTAGGTGACCAGCAGAGCTGCCCTACATAAGCTCCTGAGACCAATACAGCTAGAATGCAGAGACACCATTTTATAAATGATTGAAAGGGAGGTTGTCACTTGCCCAAATTTGTATGGACTGGTTCAGAACAAGAGCTCAATGCATAATCCTTTGGCTACACCAGTGATTTTCAAACTGAGTGCCTCAGGGTTTCTACAAAAATTTCATTAGAATGTCATTTTTAAAACTCTTTTAAGTATGTTTTTAAAAATGTG
Source organism: Equus caballus (assembly GCF_041296265.1). Taxonomy (NCBI): domain Eukaryota; kingdom Metazoa; phylum Chordata; class Mammalia; order Perissodactyla; family Equidae; genus Equus; species Equus caballus. The sequence continues at coordinate 76,267,028 of NC_091687.1, forward strand.
ATTAAAATACCATACATGTGTAATTTTCTCATGTATCAGAAGTTGACATGATGCAGTCTATGCTGTGCAAATCATGTTAGAATGTCTGTCAGTTAACTTGGCTTTTGTTGCCATTGTTTTTCAGACTTGAAGTAAAGCATCTCCTATAATCTCTATTTAATCATGAAGTCTCTTGGGATTGCTAGGTAGGCGATTAAAAACTATTTGTAGCCATTTGTCCACGTTAATCTGGATTTTTTCAACACCAGACAACTACTATAAAATAATCAATTGCATGTTGACAGTGATATAAGACGGCAGCAGCTCCAAGCAAATTTGAAATAATCTCTAATTTGAAATTGTCATGTATGTCAGAACAGCTGCATTATTCTCACCAACTGATTTAAAATCTCTCTGGCCCTTCTTACCTCTCCAGCCATTTTCTCCTGGCTCTACTTGCTCCAGAAGCACCTGTTTCAATGCTGGGAACACTTTTCTTGCCTCAGGGTTTTTGCACATGCTGGTTCCTCTAGCAATCATGCCTCAGCTTGTTAGATTCAGCTCCTTCTTGAGGTCCCAGTTAAATGGTACTTCCTTCGCTGACTTCCCAGGTTAGGCTGGTACCCTGGGTTTCACACTGCCTTTGGTACCCTCATCATTCTATAATTATTCATCCACAGCTATCTTTCCTACTCGGCAGAGAGCTGTCTGAGGGCAGCAACCATGGATGCCCCATTCACCACTGTGTCTTCAGCTCCCAGCACTGTGGGGGGTCCATGGAAGTAATCAGTTATTTTTGAAGGAATAAATGTAACATGAATAAATAAATTTGAATTAAGATGTAATATCGATAAAAACTAGATAGGAATTATGAAAATTTTTGATTATTAAAGAAAAGCTTATTAAATTGAAGGATGACATACAAACCATGAAATATAGAAATGTACTAATTTTAAGTGTACAGCTAGGTGCATATTTCCATATGTATGCAGTCGGTTAGGCTCCAGCCAGACGAAATATAAAACACTGTTAGCACTCCATATCTTTTCCTCGTGATCATTCATAGTCATACCCATTACCTGCCATCCCGCTCCCGGAGGTAATCACTGTTCTGACTTCTGTGACTATCAGTTGGTTTTTGCCTATGCTTAAATTTCATATAAACAAAAATTATTCACTGTGAACTCTTTCGTGTCTGTTTTCTTCCATTCTACATAATATCTATGAGATTCATCCATGTTGTATGTACCTTTTTATTGGTCTATTGTGTTCCATTGTATGAATATGTCATGATGTCATTATTCATTGTCTTATTGATGGATATTTATTTTTTTCCCAATTTGGAGCTTTAATGAAAAAAGTTACAGTGAACACTTCCATACAGGTCTTTCTGTGGACATATGATTGTGAAAAGAGCTCTGTAGTTTTCCCCATTGTTAAAATTAAAAAAACTAATCAATATATGCTCTTATGATGTTCAGAAATATCTTTTCAGTTCTTAAAAAACAAAAGAAAGCAGAATAGCATTAGATGTTACTGAAGAAATGGATGAGAAACCTAATTGAAGACTGGGCCAGAAGTTAGCACTCTGCCAAAGACGGAAAATACATGAAAATCTAATAAAATGGAAAACTCTTTAAATATGGTAATATACCTAACAAAAATCTGTCCACAAAAAGACGTGTACAAAAGTGTTCATAGCTTCTTCATTCCTTTTAGCCCCAAACTGGAAAAAAATACTAACAATCTTTAACATATTTTGTACATTTCATTTATTTGGGGAAACATATAAGGATCCTGCTATCCTGAAAGTGTACAATTCCTTGATTGTCCTAGATTCTAATAATGTCCTCCATCTATATAGAACTTTAAAATTACACATTCCACATACATCACATAGCTGATAAGTGGCAGAGCGGGAACTCAAATGCAGGACTTCTGATGCTAACTTTAGTGTGTTTCCCCATCACGTCCTGATTACGCCTCATCAGCAAAAGCAACACTCAACATGATTACTTATGACAAAGTGTATTTAATTTTTAACATTTTTAAAGCTGTGTCGTATACTTTGGAGGGTTTTTCTAATTAGAAATAATTAGTTGCATACGCATTCTGATCTACCCTTGTCACTGGGTCTCAACCTTTCCTATCCTATGCCTTGCCAATCACCCTATCAAAGGGCTTGCGTCCAGTTCACACACACATTCCATTCCACCAAGAATGACGTTTCTTCTTGTTCATCAATAAATATTCTGTTATTATAGTTTCCATTCATGGTAAATTCAAAATAAAAACAGATTTTTTTCTTTTACTAGAAGACTTCTTAGAGCTTTTAAAAGGGCAATGTATCTGGTGACTTTATAAGGAGTAAGCTACAGTGTACTATATTTCCTAATGGAATCCCATTAACAGCATTTAGAAATTTCTAGAGAAAACAAATTTGGGGAAACTCCTTTGTAGACTTTAGTTTTCTTGGTTAATTTTTTTCAAGATTGGCACCTGAGCTAACATCTGTTGACAATCTTTTTTTTTCTCCTTCTTCCCACAGCCCCCTAGTACATAGTTGTATCTTCTAGTTGTAGGTGCTGTGTGGGATGCCACCTCAGCATGGCTTCACGAGCAGTGCCATGTTTGCATCCAGGATCTGAACCGGGAAACCCTGGGCCATCAAGGTGGAGCGCATGAACTTAACCGCTTGGCCACAGGGCCAGCCCCCTTGGTTATCTTTTGAAAGCTTAACTTTCAACTATGCCATTCCCTCAAAGCTTTGTTAAGTGACCACCTGGAAATCTTACCAATAAATGATATGAATGGATGGTAAGGGCCTCATGTGTTGTCCCCCTTCCAGATAGAAGATCTGCTCCTTCACAGGAATTATCAGGACTAAACTGAAAGTGGCGCTGTGCTGGCAGAAGAGAAATATGAGCTGTGGTGGGGTTGGGAGAAGAAGCTTAAGTCAGAGCCTAAGCTGCCAAAGAGTAGAGACCCTAGAGTCTGGCTTGAGTTCTTTCAAAGCCAAATGAGGGTGCTCAGTGCGGATGATGGTGGGAAACACAAAATTGACTCACTAAAAATATCAATGCTCTTCCATCATCCGAAGGGGCAGTGTACACCCTTTACCTTCTCATCTACCTTCACTTTAACAACCAACATTTTCCAGCTCTCCATCTTGATGGGCATACCCAGCAGGGAAAATTGCTTTTTACACCACATGTCTGTGTAGATGTCTTTTTTTTTTCTAAGCTTCCAGTCAGGATTGTTTGGCTGACAGAATTTACGTGCAAATAGTTTTTTTTATTTTTGCCATCCATGAAAAATGACTCTTTATTCTGCCAGTAGTTGGAAATTTTGAGTCATGTCCATTTCAGCAGAAACATATTACTCGTTTGTTTTTATTGACTTGTCCTCAAGTGTTCAATGGTTCATTCTATTGGATACATTATTGCCTCCCTAATTTAGTGTTAATGTGCTTCCTTATTTCAAACACTTTAATACTAGATACAGTTAAAAAGGAAGGAAAACACTCAACCACTAAAAATGAAATAATTATTTCATTTTATAAGAGGTGCTACAATTTAACAATCTGGGTGTTGGGATACAGAGTGATTTTTATACTTTTTAAATATTTTTTGTGTATTTTGATTGTTACTAAAAGAAGACTGCATTCATAAGCATAGAAATTAACCTTATATTTGTAATTATTTTTATATCTATTCTATGTGTTAATGTTTTTGTTTCATAAAACAAGAAAATACGCTGAGAATGATTAACCAGTGTATGTAAATTATGTGAGCTTGGGGTTAATTCAGTCTTCCTGTTTTATGAGACTAATTATTTCAAGTGGTATGAGTGGCAGTATTAAAGTAGGTTTAATAGTCTGGAACCAGACCGTTTAAGATTAAATTCTGGTTCCCCCATGTACTGGCTCCCTAATTTGTGAGCGGTTGTTTAATCACTTTAGGCCTTAGTTTCCTCATCTGTAAAAGTAGGATAATTATAGAAACTGCCTTTTATGGATGCTCTGAGAATTCATTTAGGTTAATACGTATAATACACTAAGAACGGTTGTTCTACATAGTAAAAGTCAATAAATGTTACCATGTCATCACCATCATCATCATCATCATCATCATGTAAAGAATGCAATAGAAAACTGGTCCAGTTATATGACGAGACAATTTACAGACTGGGAGACTCAACGATAAATATTTGAAAAGATGTTAAACCCCACTTGTAATAATCAGGAACATAAATACATAACTAACAATACCCTTTGTCATGTATCCAATTCGTGATGACTTAAAAGTCTGACAATGTGAGACGATTTCAGAAAACAGGAGCTCTAATGTACCGCTGGCGGGAGTGTAAATTGGTGTAAGGACTTTACAGTGTCCCACAAAATAGAAAATGCTCATAGTTTGCAATCCAGTATTTCCATTTCAAGGTTATATATCTGCTAGAGGAAACTTACACATAAGGACAAGGAGTTATGTGTAAGGATATTTATTTATTTATTTATTTTTAAAGATTGGCACCTGAGCTAACAACTGTTGCCAATCTTCTCTTTTTTTCTTTCTGCTTTTTCTCCCCAAATCCCCCCAGTACATAGTTGTATATTTTTTCAGTTGTGGGTCCTTCTAGTTGTGGTATGTGGGACGCTGCCTCAACATGGCCTAATGAGCCATGCCGTGTCCGCCCCCAGGATTCGAACCAGTGAAACTGTGGGCCGCTGAAGCAGAGTGCGCGAACTTAACCACTCGGCCACGGGGCTGGCCCCTGTAAGGATATTTATTATAGCACTTTTTTTTAAGGAAAAGAGGGAACAATCTATATGTCCATTAATAGGGGAATAGATAAATAAATATTGATATATCTATATCATGGACTGCTATACTGCAGTTAAGAGAAATGAACTAGCTATTTATATTGCAACATGCATCTGTCTCAAAAACAGTGAATCACAACTAGAATGTACAACTGTGTACGGGGGGGTGGGGTGCTTTGGGGAAAAGAAGAAGGAAAAAAGGAAAAAATCAGAGTGAAAAGGCAAATTGCAAAATGATATATGCTCTATAATATTATTCATGTAAATAAAAACCCCTACAAAACTATACTATCTATTAATCACAAATCATTTAAATTTTAATTATTCAGTAAACTGGAAGGATACAAACCAAATTCATGATAGTAATTGTTTAGGAAAAGGGACAATTGGAAATGGCAAGAAAAGGCAAAAAAGAAGATTTTAAATTTATTTCCTTTTTTAAAATAAAAGCCTTGACAGACTATATCACTTTTTTATTGTGAGTATATGTCTTTATTGTACATGTCTCTGAATGTTTTTGTATTTAAAATACTTTTCAAAATGTATATATAGAGGCAATGTTTAAAAAAAGATACTCTTCCAAAAATGGTAGACACTATGCAAATGTCAATTGATTATCAAGAAGGGAAAGAAATATCTTTCCATTTTAAATTAATAAAGGACATGAAATATACCCTATTTAGTGAGGTTCTCAAGGTCAAAATTTGCTTTATTTGTCCTTATACCTCTCAGCCCCCAGCACAGCACTGGGTAAGTGTTCAACAAACCTGTATTAAAATGGCCTGGCCTGGGGCCGGCCCAGTGGCACAGCGGTTAAGTGCGCATGCTCCGCTTCGGCGCCCGGGGTTCACCAGGTTGGATCCCTGGTGTGGACATGGCACCGCTTGGCAAGCTATGCTGTGGCAGGCATCCCACATAGAAAGTAGAGGAAGATGGGCACAGATGTTAGCTCAGGGCCAGTCTTCCTCAGCAAAAAGAGGAGGATTGGTGGCAGATGTTAGCTCAGGGCTAATCTTCCTCAAAAAAAAATTTTTTTTAAATAAAAAAATAAAATGGCCTGGCCTACAATTTTTCCAAGGCAAAAAGAAATTTCACTCTCAATAATTATTAACTAAATAAGGTAACATAAAACAGAAAAGAGCAATGAGGTATCATTTTAAATATGTGAGCAAAAACTAAAAATGACAATACCAAATGTTAATAGAGATGTGGGGAAACCAGCGAACTCTCAAATTGCTGCTAACAATTTAAAATGGAAGGCATTTTGGCAATATGTTTTTTAGGGACAAAATGTTTCTTGGCTAAGTAATATCCTATTTTTGGAAGTTTATCCTAAGGAAACAATCCAAAGGTGAAATGGACTATTATGTATATTTGTTTACTGCAGGGTTACTTATGGTAGAAAATGGAAATCAGTGCAAATGTTCACTAATCACAAAATGGCTAATTAAATTATGGTATGAAATGTGATAGAATATTATGTAGCCATTAAGACAATAATTATGAGGGTATGAAGACAATCTGGCTGAAACATCTGATACTCAATTTTTGCTAGAATTGATTCATCTGTTAACTATGAATATGTGGACCAAAATTTATGAAATTACGCTAAGTGAAAAAACCAGGCAACAAAAAAGATCGTATGTGTTCCTGATTTAAACTATGTAAAAATCACTTACGCAGATACCCAAGATGAGAAGAGAAAATTGGAAGGAAAAAGTATTTTTTCCTAATAGTTAAAATCTGTTTTCATTGTGTTTTTTAAAATTCTATCTGTTGTTAGGATAAATATCAAAGCGTCCATTGCATACCTAATATCATGAAATCCAGTCATGACAAAATAAGAATGTTCTTAGCTGACAATTCAGCACTCCATATAGAAGATAAAAATGGGTAGACTAGCTCTTGGTTGATATATTTGCCTTGAAAAAAAACATGCAAACAAATCTAAAGAAAGAAAACTGTATATGGCTCCTCTCAAATCGATTAGGGCTTCACTTTATGACAGATAATGATGTCAAGTTGGCAATTTTAGTTGTTATTTATAGTTTCAGTGTAAGTGTTTAGTCACATTGTTAGAAATTAGTACCCCCAATTCTTTGGAAGTTTTGTGAAACATTTTCTAGCTGGAACCTCTCTCCTCACGGTCATTTAATTTGTTTATTGACTTCCACAGAATAAAGATGGGTCTCACAAAGAGTTCCTGTAATGAAATACCAAAAATCTGAGGTAGTTTGGCCAGTGGAACCAGAGAAAGACATGATTCTTTTCAGCATAAATGTGATAAAATTGAAAATAATATTAAATTACATATGGACAATGCTTTAGTTAATCTGTTGTGTGAGATTACTAGAGAAAGAATTGTGTTATCCAAACAGACATACTAACCCAAGTAGAGAAAAAATATATGCCTTATACTTTAAATCTGAGACATGGAGAGACCAATTGAGATTTTTCAGAGGATGTCGTCCTGGATGCGCCTCTCATTTACACATTACCTGGGAGAGCATCGTGCGGCTGCATATTCTCAGCTGTTGAATGTGTTCTGCTCATTTTCCAGTGGGGAGGATGGGTTTAATGCTTCCTCTGCAGTGTGTACTTTTTCACTTCTGCTGTTTCTGTTTACCTGTCTTCTTGCTTATTTATTGTTTGCATTTAGCTTGCCCTGCAAGTGTTTCTGAGGATTGTAGTGCGAATGGACAATACCTGTGCAGGCCATAAGCTCTATAAATAAATCTCTCTCTCCAGTTTTTATTCTGAGTCTGTATGTGGATTCATTCCTCTTTATCCTTTTCCCTCAGTTTGATGAAATTTTCTAAAAGACCATGCATATTTAAACAAAATGTAAAGGATATATATTTTTTCAGATTTATGAAACCTGGCCTTAGACCCCCAAATTCTTCCCAAGGAAGTTAAATTCTAATGAGTAACATTTAAAACCAACACCTCCTTCTACTTACGTAAAAGATAATGCTAGTTCCAAGGTCTTGGGTGAGTCACTAAACCTCTTTTCAGACTCATCTGTAAGATAAAAGAATTGGACAACATGAGCCCTGTGGTTCAATGAAAGTTCAATGATTTCCAAAAAGCTTTTCCTTCACGAGCTTTCCAAAGAATAGTTGCACAGTTAGATTAAACTCTGGGGGATGGTGCTTGGTGAATAAATACTTAGCAAATAATTGGAAGACAGACATGGGAAACTATCACAGCCCTGGCTGTATCAATAGCCACGGATCATATTAATGCTTTTGGAGGGAAGCTCAGCAAAATGCTAATTTATTTAATAAATATTTAATAATGTATTATTTCAATAAATAAATTAGTGTTTACACAGTAAAGAATACAAATGTTTTGTGCACACATTCTTGACCCACTTCCATAGTCCTTCTTGGACATTTCCCAAAGAATTATTCAAGAAAGATGAACATCAAAATATTTCTGTTTATAGCAGTTTATAATGGGTGGCTAAAACTATAAAATAGTCCAATGATTTATCTCTGTTATCTTGAGAATGTTTAATCATCTTTGATATTTGCTTTACATTAGCACTGTCAAATGTACATTTGTATAAAATCTCCCAAATCATGAAAGATTTATAATTTGAAATGTGTTGGATTATTCTCTAGTTAATCAGCTGGATAAAAATTAGGAGTACTGTAACTAGAACAATTAATTGAGTTGAGCTGAGCATTATAAAAAATGAAAAAAAAAATTTCCTGGTGTGCTTTGGCTACATAAATGAAACTAAAAGCCTGTTCACTATCACAGAATTGATGTGATAAGAGCTACATGTGTCCTTTTGAGGAGCCCAGGTTAATAATCAAAGCATAGATCAGAAGAAAAGGGGTCAGGAGTGATGCTTTCTTGCTATTAAGTCTATTGCTGGCCCTTCATGGGCTTGTGCAGGTTAATTAACCCTGAAAAGACTCAGTTACCATTCCTGAGAAGTGTAATGAAAGAGTCACTTGCCATTCAATTTAGCAACCAGGTATAAATGCTGAGTACAGTGATGTGTAGTTGCGGGGGGGCGGGGGGTGTGTAGCAAGGCCCTGGCTGCCAGGGAGTGGTGACAGGCTGGGGAGGAGGTAGGAGTACCAAAGTAGCACAAAGAGAGAGGTGCTCCATAATACTGACACACCCACAGCCTGGCTGGGAAGTATCGTAGACCAGGTTGATTGTGCTCAGTCATGCCCACCCCTCTTCCTTCCTAAGACAACTGTCATTTGTTCAACTAGCCACACTCCTCCTTGTGGCCATGCATTTCGAGGGAGGCATAAAGGATCCCTAGCCCCTGGAGCCTGCTCTGTTCACTGAGGCATGGGAATAGAAATCAGTTTGGGTCAATGAGGTACAAGGCCAAGTTGACTTAAGGGTGGGATGGAATGGAGGTGCAACTGGTGTTTCTAGGAAAGGATTTCCCCAATCTTAAGAAACACAAAAAATAGAAAGTCCCTTTACTGCCTTTACTACCTCTGGATGTAATCCCTAGTTTAGGCATCTTGCATCCAGAAGGCCAAAAGCCTGAAGCTGGCAGAGCAGAATGTAACTTAAACTGGACCTAACAGGAAGGGTGGATTTGCACAAACAGCAAAACAGCAAAGAAGCAAGAGCATTTCAAGACATGGAGAAAGCATACGTAAGAAAGAAAAAAAGGTGTACTGGAGATGGCTTGTTAATTGAAAATCTTTGAGACCACTAAGGCTAGAACCAAAGGTAGTCATAGAAGGAAAAGTTTTGATAAATGAGGAAAATTCACTGGTTCCTCATCTAGTCACTTCTCCACCCAGTGAAGTCGTGCCCTGCAGGATACTTGGGCTGCATACTTGCCCTAAGAATCTTCAGGCTTCTTTCTTCAAGTGAAGAATAGGGAAAGCCTGGAGGCTTAAAGGAGTCTTGTGACTTCTACACCTTTTAAACTTAAGAGGGTTGTACAAAAGAATCATCCTGCTTAAGTCTATCTCAACACGACCCTTTTTGAATGATTTTTGGTGAGATTATGGATTTTCTCTTCTTTTCGTCATGGTGGGACACATTCATCTGGTCTCTATGAAAAAGAAAAAAGTGACTTCTCATATAAGTGAAAAGAATATGGTATTTATATATTTTAAATTCCTTTGTTTTTGCATCTCAAAGTATATGATATACATTATAGAAAAACCAGATCACATGGAAAAAATACAATTATATAAAATTAAAATCAAATCTCACCAAGATGGAACTAAGCTAACTATGCTTCAGAGTTTTGTGACTGTTCATTCAACAGCAACTCTCTGACTCCAGTGATCCAAGTGCTTGTAAGATGTATGCAATATACAATTCTTTATTAAAGGGAATAAACTGTTAAGTGCATTAGGTACCACTGAAAATGTATGAATGCTAAGTTACTATTAAACACACAAAACATTACAAAGATCATTTTGTTGCTGACATATACAGCATTTTTAATAAAATCTATAAAGCCATTGATATTAAAGGCAAAATTCTTAGTTTTAAACTAGCTATAGTTAATCATTTTCATTGCAGTACATTATTCATTGTATAAATATACCACAATTTATTTTTCCATTCTAATATTAATGTCAAATGAGATTGTTTTCAATTTTTGGCTATTATGAATAATATTACCCTGAGCATGATTTTACACATATTTGCACACGAATATACATTTCTGTTGGGTATTTGGAGTGAAACTGAATGTTCAAGTTAAAGTAGATTCTACTAAAGAATTTTCCAAAGTGGTTACACCAATTTACTCTCCTACCAGCAATGTATGAGAGTTCCACTTGTTCTTTATATGGTATTTTGTTGAATATTGTTATCACATACAACTTCTTCCACTTGTGGCTTGCATTTTTTTCTGAAAGTTTCTTTTGATAAATAGAAACCATTAGTTTTAGTATTGTCTAGTTTATCAATTTTTTGCTTTATGGCTTGTGATTTTTTTGTATGCAATTTAAGAAATCTCTGCCTCTTTGAGTCCAGGAAGATAAGCTCTTATGTTGTCTTCTAGAAATTTCACTATTTTACTTTTTATATTTAGAGCTAAAAAATTCATCTGTAGTTTATTCTTGGCCATGATGTGAGCTAGGGTGGAATCAAGATTCATTTCTTTCTCCATGTAGATATCCAAATGATTCAGTATAATTTATTGGAAAGATTTTTCTTTCACTGCACTGCAGCCAATGAATCAGTGACTGTATTTGGACAGATCTGTTCTTGGAGTCTGTAAATTGTTCAATGGTCAATTTGTCCAAGTTTATGCCTTTGTCTTACTCTTCTTATTATTGAGTCTTAATAAACCTTGATTTTTGGTATTATGAAGTCTCTAACTTAATTATTTTGTTGTTCTTGTTCATAATTGTGTTGGTTTTCCTAGGCTTTCTTTGTTTCCATATACATTTTTTTGTTTGTTTTTGAGGAAGATTAGCCCTGAGCTAACATCTGCTACCAATCCTCCTCATTTTGCTGAGGAAGACTGGCCCTGAGCTAACATCCGTGCCCATTATATGTGGGATGCCTGCCACAGCATGGCTTGACAAGCGGTGTGTAGGTCTGCACCAGGGATCCAAACTGGCGAACCCCAGGCTGCGAAAGTATAACATGCGAACTTAACCGCTGCGTCGCTGGGCCTGCCTGCCACATAAATTTTAAAATCACTTTGTTGACACAATAAAAATTGCTGGGATTTTTACTGGGACTCAGTTGAATATATATATCAGCATGGGAAGAATTAAATTTCTTTAAATAGTGAGTCTTCTAACATGAAAATTCATATGATTCCATTAATTTAGATTTTCCTTTAATTTCACTCAGCAATGTTCTGTGGTTTTCTTTGTAGTTGTCTTGATATTTTTGTTAGATTTATTCCTAGAAGTTTGGTACTTTTACTTTTTTAAATGGCATTATTTTTAAACTTTATAATTTGTTGCTGGCAGATAGAAATAGAATTTGTATATTGACAGTTTTAGTTCTTCCTTAGGAAAAAATTTTTTATATATGAACTGGCTAGGACTGCCAGGATGGCGTTAATAGTATACATCCTTGTCTCCTTCCCAACCTCAGAAGGAAAGCTTTAAACAATAACTTATGATGTTTGCAATAGGTTTTTTTTTATAGCTACCTTTTATCACTTGAAGTAGGTTTCTTCCTATTCCCAGTTTTAAAAATTTAGTTCTGCTTTTAATCATGAATTGATATTTAATTTTGTTAAAAGCTTATTTTCCATAATTTGGGGATTTTTCTAGTTATTTTTTGGTATAGATTTCTAGCGTGCTTCCACTGTGGTCACAGAAGATAATCTGAATGATTTCAATCAATCTGAAAATTTTTGAAATTTTTTTTGTATACAGTATATTGTCAATTTTGGTGCAAGCTACATTAACACTTGAAAAGGATGTCAATTCTGTCATTGTTGAGTCCAGTGCCCTGTTTATACCAATTAGTTTGTTAATTGTGTTATTCCAATCTTCTGTACACTTACATTGAATTTTTTTTTCTTACTTGTTTTATCAGTTGGTAAGTGGACTCAAAATCTACTGAAGGTTTTCTGGCAAATGTAGGTTAGGAGTAGAAAAACTAATTAGGAAGCTTGAATTAGGTCTCCTAATTGAATCCTAGGCCATAGACTGTCAGAGCCTTGCACTGGGTCCTTATTTATTAGAGTGGTAATTTGTGTCCCATTTGGTTAATGTTTCCTCTGTACAAGCTCCCTTGGTATGAAGCCCTGAAAGGGAAAAGGGATTAGAGGGAAGATTCAGGATTTTAAAAACTGTGAGCCCCTAACATTATGTTTATAAGACACATTTCTTAGTTGTCCAAAATATGTTACTCTTGGTTGTATATTTCCTAGTAGAGTTCTCATTAAAAGAAACTTTTTTGTAAGAAAGACTTTTTATTTGAGGAAGATTAGCCATGAGTTAACATCTGCTGCCAATCTTCTTCTTTTTGCTGAGGAAGACTGGCCCTGAGCTAACATCCATGCCCATCTTCCTCCACTTTATATGTGAGACGCCTACCACAGCATGGCTTACCGTGGGGTGCCATGTCCGCACCTGGATCCTAACCGGCGAACCCTGGGCCGCCGAAGCGGAATGTGTGAACTTAACTGCTGCGCCACCGGGCCGGCCACAAGACAAACATTTTTTCAAACCATTCATAATTGTTTTTGAAAGTGTGAATTATCAATACCTTATAAAGTTCTTATTACAATATTAGCTACATTTTTGTACATATATCTTCCTTATTTTCAACATAGTTAACAAAATGAGCTTTTGAAAATCCTATGTACTAACACAAGTTAATGTGAAGATCAATAGGTTAATAGGGATGTCAGTCCGAGCTCATACATTCATCGGAATATTTGTATTGTGTTCTCAGAGGTTTAATGCAGAGGAAGATGTTCTATTAGCCTCAAATGGTATTTCCTCAAAGTAGTGGCATTTTTGGTTATTTCAGTTTGTATCCCACTTCTCTCTCAAAGAGTTAAAAGAACTTGGGGGGACCAGCTCTCAGAGGGCTCTATTGGTTTGGTGCCATGATGGTATTTGCAAATAAATCTATATGAAGCGTTATGCTGACAATGTTCAATACTCCAGATGGCAGCTCTTCGGAATGTCTTTGGGGATTTTAAGCACACAAGAAGTTTCCAGAAGAAAGCACACCAAGAGGTGGTGGGGCAGACTGGGATAGGTGTGACAATTGATGATGTATGGTGTATGCGGCAGTGAGTGTGTGTCACAACTGAAATCTGCCAGCATTTCTCAAAAGATGCTGTCAGCACAATAAGATGCTAGATGCTGAATATCAGAAAAGTACAGTGGGAAGATTCAAGTCCAACAAAGGGGCACACATGGATTAAAAAATTTTTTAGGAACTGGCTAAAAATCTAAAGAAAGGAGAGCTAGAGTGGCTGTTACTGAGAGAACACAGAAAGATGTACCGAATTCAGAAGTTCACATTATGGTTAGATACCTTAATTATAGAAATGTTATCAGATGACAAAGGAAGCTGGCTTTATTTTTATTTCTTTTCTTTGTAAACAATGTTTTTGAGGGTTTTTTCCCCTCTCTTGATTAAAGTAGGTTATGTTGATTGTGGAAAATCTGGAAAATGGAGAAAAGTTCAGCGAAAATAAGTTCACCATAATCCCCAGAGATGAGCACAGTTAATAGTTTGTAATACATACTATCGGTCTTTTCCACATAAATATATATGAATTTAAGAAGCCAATTTAATCACACTATACACAGATGTACCAAATATAAGGGAATTTATTCCTCCTAAAGATTCTGATCCATGTTCCAAGCCCGCCTCTCTACCTTGCCCCCACCTTGGGTAGCAAGAGAAGAAAAAAGAACTGAATCGTTCTGTCTCTAAGATTCCCTGTTCCCTTGCCCAGCTCCTTCCCCAATCATCATATTTAAAATTACATATCTCCCCACCATCCTCCTCCAATTATCCTCCTCCCATCCTGCTTTATTTTTTTATCTTTTCCCATAATTCTTACCATTATCTAACATCCTATATATTGCTTTTTTTTTCATTTTTTTTCTTCTTTAACTAGAATGTAATTTTCATAAGGGAAGAAATTAAAATTTTTTTCACCCTTGTATCCCCAGTACCAAGATCAGTGGCTTTTACAGAGGAGGCCCTCTATCCATATTTGTTGAATAAATGAATGAATGAAGTGCTATGGTGGGGGTTTGGCTTACATGAGAGAATAGAGGCTTCAACTCTCTGTCCTCTGGACCCTATGTGATCATTTCTGCTGAAGTGGGGCTGCTCTTCTCAGCCCATGACCTTAACCATTTGTCCTAATCTTGAAACCACAACCCTCAATGCCCTCTTGTTCCTGGCCCAGGCTCTTCGAGTCCTCTTCAAATATCAGTAAATCTATTTTCGGTAAGTGGAGCAGGGAAACTTCGAGATCCCCTAGAAGCCATTGGCAAGCCTTAGTAGAGATGGCAGGAGAGGCCACAGCATTGTTCAAGGCTCATTTTATTCCCCTCCCTCGGCCAGCTTCATGCTCCCAATGCTGTGCCATTTAGGTCGTGGAATCAAACTGAGGATTGGCACTTTTCTGTACTTTGCATATGTATCTTATGATATTCTAAAGATGTGCCATCTGATATGGTAACCACTGGCCACATGTGTCTACTGAAGACTTGAAATGTGACTGGTCTGACTTGAGATGTGCTGTATGTGAAAAATACACCTTGGATTTCAAGACAACATAAAAAATGTAAAATATTTCATTAATAATTTTCTATTGATTATGTATGTTGAAATAATATTTTGGTTTTATTGAGTTAAATAAAATATATTATTAATATTAATTTCATCTGCTTCTTTTTTACTTTTTTTTGTGGCTGCTGGAGAGTTTGAAAGTACAGATGTAGCTCGTATTTGTGGCTCACGTGATATTTCTAAAGCTCCCAGCACCCACCACTGCACTCTTTCCCTCGCTCTCCTTCCTCAAGTTACACCTCAGGACAGGACAGGGTCAACTTTGGGCTCTCCTTCCTCTGATAGCCTCTTCCTTCCTTAGAGTAATGTGGCCAGAGGCTTTTCTGTGCAATAGAATTATCTTCTCTAAATTTATGGGAAAAAACTATGATGTAAGTTTTTAGGCTTTGTCCTTAATATGTCAAAAGAACATAGAAAATTATTTTTCTCTTTCCTTCCCACAAAGCCTGGCTTTAAAGCTTTATTGTCTTTGACAGTCAAAGCTTTGCAGTAGCTTGGGTCTTCTAGCTGCTATCTTCCCTACCTCTGAAGCTCCAAAATTCTATCCTTTGCTTTTATGTGTGGGAAGCCCCCCTCCCCATGTTTATATATATGATAAGAATATGTATCCTACAATATTGCAAGAAAAATACTGGCTTTATTACATAGGTATTGTTGCATTTTTTTTTTACCTAAAGAGATTTTTTGTAATTGCACTTTTCTTTTTAAGATGTGGTGTGACTGGAGGACAGAAGCCTGACTCCCTGCCAGGATGGAGATGTAAGTCAATGTCACAACTGTCAACAAAGAAGTTTCAAACTATACCTATGAACCTCTCCTTCACTCCACCCACAATGGGAACTCTGATTTTTCACTGTCTTACACCCTCAACCTCCCCCCTCTACCAGCATTGCTAGTAGAAATAGTACTCCAAAGGTACCAACCCAGAATGACTTATTTTTCCTGGATTTGAATGGCTCCAAACACTTCGCTCTGTGCTCATAAACACAAAACACACTGGATGGTTCAAGTACTTCATGCAGGCTCTCACCTGCTCATGTGGCAAGCTCTACACGCTGTGAATGACTTATTTCCTTCTTATCATCTGTCAACAGGAAGGGAACTTTGGAAGGCAATGGAGAGGGGCCCAGAGTGGAGGGAGCTGGCCTAGGAAATGCAAGCATGAGGAGAACATTCTAGTCCTGGTCCAGGGCAGACAGAGGGCAGCACCAGGGGCCCAGCTTTCTGAGCTAAGGGCCATGGAGAGAGGAGCACGAGGAGGAAGACAGGGTCCGAGGACAAGTGACCCTGCATTGTGTCCTTTCTCAGGCCTGGCACCTGGTCCTAGCTGCCAATTCACCCATGGGTGAGGAGCAATTTCCCTTTCGTTCTATAAAGTAAATACACAAAAACTGGTTTGAACAGAAAGTAGAATAGAAGTTTCCAGGGGCAGAAGGAAGAGGGGAATGGGGAGCTGTTATTCAATGGATGTGGAGTTTCTGTTTGTAATGATGAAAAAGTTCTGGAAATGGTTAGTGGTGATAGTTGCACAGCATTGTGAATGTACTTAAAGCTGCTAAACTCTACGCTTAGAAACTGTTAAAATGGTAAATTTCATTATGTATAGTTTACCACAATAAAAGTTATATATATACACTGTATATAATAAGTTCTATGAATATGAAAGTTTAAAAAGGCGGTTGAGAACTGTGGCTAGCAGGTGCTAAGTGGTCAAAAATTTGGCAGCTGCTCATATGAAAGGAATGGGAATTGCAAAGGAGAAAGGTCACAGGAGGAAATGATGCAGCAAATGCTTACAACAAGTGAATACAGAGGAGCTAACAGAGAGCACGTGACCCCTGTTTGTACCGCTGGGAGAGTCCAAGCTGAGATGACTAGAGGAAACTCCTCCCATCAGAAATATTTAAGGAAATAATTTACCGTTGATTAAATATGGCCTGGGAAAAATGCATACACTTTAGCAATAGGTGGTACCTATAACACTCCAATGTATGAACCTTATTTTTAAAAGAATACATTGACATTGTATAATAGCAATACCAGCTGTCTCTGCAACAAGAGTAATTTCTATTACAGTTTGGTTGGCTTCAGGAATAGGAGGCCTGAACCCATGAGTTCCTTTGGTGTTTGGTCCAGATCTCACACTTTATGTAGTGTTAGCACTTACAGCTCCTGTCACGTGTTGGAGCGTTACTGAATTAAGTAAGTATGGTCTGACAACAGTTCAGAAGGTAGTGCTTCTACACAATTGTCAAATCGTTAGATTTCTGTCCAAAATCTAATTGGCAATATATGCATCCAATGTGCCTCAATCAGTAAAAAATAATGATAACACAATGAGAACACAAAATGAGGAGAAATAGTAAGATTGCCTGGCAAAAAACCTTGACTGAGGTGATCAAAACATATGGCAGAGAAAAAATATCCTTTTACTCAAATAGAATTTTCATTCTGATGGTCCCTACACTAGCCAGTAGCTCCTAACAGCTTTAGGAGACATGTCTTCAAGGCAGATGAGAAGTTTTCCCTCTGTGCCTTTATCATGGAGTCAATACTACTCAGCCAGAGGCTGCCCTGGGCTCACAAATACGAACACTTGCGAGGACAACAGTGCCTCCCAAGGTGAGCTTTAGAAGGCTGTCAAGGACAGGATTGCTTGACAGAAAAATTCCATGCTACAGGTGCCACCTTGCCCAAGTACTTAAGGATGCCAGTGTAAAATTTGTTGATATAAAACTGACAATGCCTGTGAAAGGGTTCAAAGCAATAAGTCAGACATGATAATATTGGACACGGGGCATTCAAAGACTGACATGATGAATTTGACCCAATTGGGAACACATTTCACAGCTTGCCCCCTTTCAGTGGTACAATCCTGAAGGCACCCAAAGTGAATCTTGACTGCCTGCAATCCTGGACAAAGGGTCCTGAAATTCTCGGGTCGGGTCTGGGAAAGCTGCATTTGTATATCTTCTGGGTGCTTATCATTAGCATCTCCTCTTCCTCCTCCTCACCACCATCCTCATATGATGCAGGGGTCTCAGATTGAGTTCAGGCTGTTCCTACTCCTTCTTCACCTCTTCCCAACTCCCTTTCCCTCCATCCAGGGCATCTGGCCTCACTAAGTGATGGCAGCTATGGTGGCAACCTGGTTCCTCCTACTTCTATTACTCTTACCCCATAATATGATTGCCACTTAGGTTTCATATCTCCTGGAATACTCTTGAGACATAAAGACAAAAGTTAAATTTGGAAATATTAGCCCCACAAGATCCAGTTACACAATTCTCACTAGTGTCATGTTCGCAGTTAAACCATGTGCCACAATGACACATCGTGTATTGCTGTAATAAAACAAATTTTAAGGCATGTACTTTAGGCCAACTCACTGCACTCTCTCTTATAATGGGGCATAATGTTGAAGGCTCTTTGGAAAAGTCCTTTTTCATTCTTTCCCTTCTTTGTTTAGTTGAGTAGCTATTTCTAGCTTTACCAGCCATCCTCATAATCATTGCCTCCTCTGTCGGTAAAGAGCAAGAATCTGATATTCTCTTGTCAGCTCTTCTTGAATGGCTTTCCACCCCTCCTTCTTTGTTACCATCCAAAATGTTAAACTCGTAAAACATAGGTCTTCTGACTCACAGCTGGATGTGCTTAACCCGTCCTAGAAGCCTGTGCTTTGTGCTTTTAAATTATTTAGACCTGCCAGACAAGTCTGAATCTGTTTCATCTTCACCTTGTCTTTTATAATATATTTTTTTTATCTTGCAGTGTTCCCATTAGTCCTCATGGGCATGCTTATGGGCTAATATAGCCCTCGAAATCACCTTCTGGCATTGAAAATTCTGCCTTGGGGCTTCTAAAGCACTGGAAAGTCTGCAGGGACCCCTCTCCTCCAGGCCAGTTGAATCGATTCCCTGGATCTTTAGAGGAATAAGAAACGCACCCTGACAGTAATTCCCTGCATTGGGTACACCAGCGCTGCGCTCGGCAATTGAATGTTACGTGTGGATTTTAGTTTATATTATTTAAAACATACACATCCGTACCTATCAGAATGTCCTTCTTTTCACTGTTAGTTGCAAAGGTGGTACGTGTTAAAGGTGACCTGTGTTATGGCAATGAAACCACAAATACAGTTCAGCATGATGGCATTGTGGTGTGGTGCCAGCGCGCTGTTAGGAGTGCCAGAAGCCTTGCTCCTTAGCTTTGTGACCTCGTGCCTGGCTGGATGGTACAAAAACTTAAATCCAAATATCAAATTCCTCTTATTCTTAGCATATTCTCTTAAGATATTCTTCTCTGTGGAAGCAGAAATTTTCTCGGAGTTTTCTGGTAACTTTTTTTTTTTTTTGCAACTTCCAATTTGACTTGAGACAAAAATTTATGATCTTATAGAAACAAAGAAACCATCTTTAGGAAGAATACACTTGCCCGTGGCTTCACCAAAACTTCGAAGAAAGATACTGCCCGAGTACAAAACATGGCCGGAGTGCCTCCTCCCTTTCCCAGTGCTGGAGCTGCACATTGGCCTCGGGGGCTGATCTGGCTGCGGAGGCAAGAGCTCATGTCGTCCCTCACACTCGTGAGTCCTTGGAGAGCTGGGGCTCAGTCACACACGATGACCTACAGACGCTGGAAGACTGGCCCCATTGTTTGTGTACACGAGTGACTCTGCACAGTCCTCTGCTAGAACTTTCTACAGTATATCAGAGTAAAACAAAATAAGTAAACTGGGCATTTCATATTAAAATGGTTAGTAAGCATTTGAGAAGTTGCGTTCATATACTGCTAAGTGGGAATGAAAGGTTACAAAACAGTGTGTGCCATACAATTCTGTTTTTATTTAAAAATACACAAAGAAGAAAAGACTAGCAGTAGATAAAGCAAAATGTTCATAACAGCTTTGTCTTGCGTCATTACAATGATATAAAAATGACACAAAAATTCTCATTCGTTTCCTTTATATCCTTCCAGTGTTTCTTTATGAAAATAAATGGAAATACGATATATATTCTCATTAATTCCCTTTCTTACACAAAAGGTAGCTTATTACACTTTTACTAGATTATTGTATGTAAGTACAAACAAGTCCTAAACCTCAGGGACTCTCTAAGCACACTTTTCTTTCTCCCTCACTTTGTGCAAGGGCTGCTCTGCTCCAGCCGCAGCTCTGCTCCGGCCTGCAGCTGGGCTTCCTTGGTCTTCTTTATCTGGAACCCAGGCCAAAGGAGTGGCTGCTGTCTAGGATGCACTCTTCTCATGGTAGACAGCAGGAGCAAGGGAACTGGCAGAAATTCATGATGCCTCAGGAAGCTCAGACATGACATGCATCACATTTTCCACTGGGTGCAGCAGGTCACATGGCCAAGCCCAACATCAAGGATGTATAATCTTATTGGAGAGCAATACTTTGCACCGTGTGTTTTTCACTCAGCAGTATGGCCTGGAAATCTCATTTGAATATAGAGAGTGGCTTTTCAGTTTTTAAATACCTACGTGGTACTTCATCTTGTGGATATACTGCAGCTTATATAACCAGCCCCTATTGATGGAAATGGGCCATTTCTAATCTTTTAACAACATCTAATGATGTTGAAATGAATAACTTTGTCCATTCATATGTGGGCATGTGTATAGTATGATGAAGCCTAAGGTACCCTAAGAAAAAGATCCAGATGTACAATGGCTTAAGGTTATTTCCTTCATGCAACAATCCTAAGGGGGAAGTGGGGAAGTCCAGTTTGGTGGTGGTTTGTTCTTTGTGATCATTCAAGGATATTTTAGCCCATGCAGGCTCCTATATCAAACTGCCATAGACTGGGTGGCTTAAACAACAAACATTTATTTCTCAAAGTTTTGGAGGCTGGGAAACATAAGATCAAGGCACAGGCAGATTCCGTGTCTGGTGAGAGACTGCTTCTTGGCTCATAGTTTTTGTGTTGTGTCCTCACGTGGTGGAGGGGATGCAAGAGGCACCTTTTTAAGAGCACTAATCTCATTCTTGAGGGCTTCACTCTCCTGACCTAATCATTTCCCAAAGGTCGCACCTCCCCATTCCATCACATTTGGGGTTAGGATTTCAACATATGAATTTTGAGGGGATGCAAACATTCAGTCTATAACAAGGGGCTAGGTTCTTTCCATTTTATTCCTCTCACTTTTCTCAAGGTCTTAGTCTGCATGATTGAAACTGGTTCATGGGTACATCCGTAGTTCATGTCACAGGAAAGACAAGAGAGACCAAGGAGAAGTGCATGCTCAACATCTGAAGACCCAGACCTGGTTGTGGCAAACATCCCATCCAGTTACGTTCCCCTGGCAAAGACTTAGAGACATAGCTACCACCAGCTGCGAAGGAAATGACGTGCCTAGCAGGGCAGCCACGTGCCCGCTATAGTTCTATCAACATGGTAGAAGGTGACAACAGGCCTATCTGTAAGAAAAATTCCTAGATACAGAATGGCTGGGTCAAAGGATAACTACATTTGTAATTTTTGGAGAAAATACTAAATTGCACTCCATAGGCATTGAACCATTTCCTACTCCCACCAGTGATGTATGAGAGTATGTCCTCTGTATTCCCCACCGTGACATTGGGGATTTTTACCAATTTGAAAGTAAAACATGTGTCTCAGTTTAGTTTTTATTTGAATTTCTCTTATTCTAAATAAGATTGAGCATCATTTCATATGTTTAAGTGCCATTTGTACTTCTTTTTCTAAGAATTGTCTGTCCTAGTCTTTTGCCTATTTTTCTCTTGGATTGTTAGTCATTTACCTGTGCTATAAGTTGCAAGTGTTTTTGCCTCTAGCTTGGCATTTGTCCTTTGATTTTGCATATGATGTGTGTATGTGCAGTCTTTTTATCATAATCAGAAAGCCCCTCCCCTTACCCCACTCTACTGTCTAAAGACATTTTTTTTAAGATTATTTTTAGTTGCTTTTTCTCCCCAAGTCCCCCCCCAGCACATAGTTGTATATTTTAGTTACGGGTCCTTCCAGTTGTGGCATGTGGGATGCCATCTCGACATGGCCCAATGAGCAGTGCCATGTCCACGCCCAGGATCCGAACCGGTGAAACCCTGGACCGCCAAAACAGATCACGTGAACTTAACCACTGAGCCACAGGGCCGGCCCCTAAAGACAATTTTGATTGTCACAATTGGACAGGCAGAGCTTCTAGGTATCTAGTGGGTGGAGGCCAGGATGATACTAAACATCCTACAATGCACTGGAAAGAATCCTACAATAAGGAATTATCCAGCCTGAAATGACAATGGTGCTGAGGTGGAGAAACCTTGGTTTAAATGAATCAGCTCATGCTTTTCCTAATAATTTAGAACATTTCATATTTTACATTTAAATCTTTGATCCATGTAGAATTTATCCTAGTCAACAGCATAAAGTACGGATTTTTTTGCAGATGAGCTCCCAGTTATACCAACATTAATTATGACTCCATGTATTAGTTATCTATTGCTGTGTAACAAAATGCCCCAAATAAGCATCCTGAACACAAACATTTATTATGTCATATAGTTTCTCATATTCTCATCAGGAATATGAGAATGACTTATCTGGGTGGTTCTGGCTCAGGGTTGCTCACAAAGTTTCAGTTAAGCTGTTGGCCAGGAATTCGGTCATTTGGAGGCTCAAAGATCTGCTTCCAACGTCATTCCCATGGTTGTTGGCAGGCATTAGTTTCTCATTGGCTGTTGGCTGGAGGCCTCTGTTCCTTACCATGTGAGCCTCTCCATAGGGCACTCATAGTGTCCTCATGATATGATGTCTGGCTTCCCCCAGAGCGAGTGATTCAAAACAGGAAGAGACAGATGTTTGGGTTTTTTTTAAATAGCATGATCTTGGAAGTGACGTGATCACTTCTGCAATATTCTGTTCATTAGAAGTGAGTCACTAAGTCCAGCCCTCACTCAAGGGCAGGAGATTTAAGCTCCATCTCTTGAAAGGAGGAATATCAAAGAATTTGTGGACATATTTGTAAAACTACCATACTCTGCTTACTTGAGATGCCTCCTTTATCATATACTTAATTCTCATGTGGATTGGGCTAATTTTTATAATTAATGTGCATTGCTTCTGACGACTTTTTACAAAGTAATTTAAAAGATCAGTCTTGTCCATGATTTGTATTAAGGGACTTGTTCACGTTCACAAACTATTTTATGCGCTTCCGCTAACCTGGTGGATCAAGTGAGATTATGAATATGAAAGTGCTTTACAAACTTCAAAGAAATACACTACTACAAGGTTTTATTATTATTATTTTTGTGAGAAGATAGAGCCCAAAAATTCCGTATTATATTTCCTATTTGATTTGCTGAAATTGGTTCTTGGATCTAAGTTGGAATGTAAGTTGTGGGCCAGTTTTGGAATTTTCCATCATAACATTTCCTGTGGATACAAACTGAACTGAAACCCAACCCAGGAAACAAACATAAAATATGTCAACTAGTTTATATTCGCTGAGTCTTATCTGCCACTTCTGGGGGTGTCACTTTATCCTTTATGTTGCTATTTGGATAATCACAGTTATTGCAGGTGTGTATAAATATGTGTGGCTGTGTTTGGATAGGAGAGAGGACTGTGGTGACCTTCACGTGACAAAACACCAACAGGAGTTGCTAGAGATCTGTTGTGTGATATGAGACGTCATAAACTGAGCGACACTGTTCAAATCTCTCTTCTAAAATTCTGCCTGTAGAGTCCTTTGATCTTTGCAGGACTTTTTTTTTTTTTTCTTAATTGCAGTGGTCTCTTTAGATATAAATGATCTGGGGGCAGGTAATACTTCAAGCTTACTGATAATTGAAGCCCAGTTGAGGGGGAGGGAAAGGGCAAAAGAAAGACAGAAGAAGATAGAAAGACAAAAGAAGATAGACATGGGCGAGGAACCAGGAAAAGAGGAAACTCAATCAAAAGATTGAGAAGTAAAGGCAGACTTTGTCTGGAATAGACCTTCATCACAATTAGTGATGTGTTTGGATTTTTAAAATATGAAATCTCCAATTGGCAGTCCATGTGCTGGATCCAACCCACAGACATGCTTTGTCTGACCAAAAATATGTTCAAAAATTTGGAGATTGCTTAAAAATTGCTGGCTTTTCTTGAAAGAATTGGATATCTCACAGTACTGGGCCTGCATAGTAGTAGACCAGAGCTGTGTGGTGCCTGTTGCCTTTAGATGGGGTAAGAACTCTCTGGTTCACCACAGACGCCACCAGTCCTTTATGCCTCCCCATCACTGAGGTCCTATATTAGTAACCATTTATCATCTTACTTTCCCTGTTGTTATTCATATAGTGGGAAAATATATATATATATATTTGTACCTAAGAGCCTAATAAAAGTGAGACAGAAAAGACATATTGAAAGGACCACATATATTAGGAAAATGACTAGCAGGCTTCAGGGTGGGTATCTCCCCTGTGGGCACTTGAGTGTCCAGTCCTTGGCTTAGACAGTGCTGCAGTCTGGAGCATCGTTAGAGCCCTCTGTCAGGCTGCGTGCCTCTGTGTTCCTACTTTATCACATGCTGCTGAATATTGCAGCAGCCTCTTCAGCATCCGATAGCATGGCCTGTTCAGGCTTTCCTTAAAATGTTGACTGTGTTGCACCTTGCTGCTATCAGGAAGATGTGTGCAAAGTTGTGTTTACACGCAGCGACAGTTTGCCCTGAATGATCCACGTTCCCCATCACATTCTCCCTCGGTCCATTGCAGCTGACCTATTAGAGAATGCTGCCTTTGCATTACAGATAGGGGTTTTCCAGGTGCTGTTCTTAGCAGCAGATAGCTACAGGGCCTTGTCCATTTTGGATGCCATTATTGATGCCTTTATGTCCACCTCTTTACAGGTTTCCTAGCCCAGTTCAAATTTCTTATTAAGGATGCTTTGGGTGACGTGAGTCAGGGAACTGTTTTTGTAAGAACTTCTTCAGCAGAACAAGTCGAGGAGGGCACTTACAGAACCCTCCCTCACTCCTCTTCTCCCCAGAAGACTCAGAAGAGAGACTGCCCTCACTCTAGTCCTGCTCGGCTGACAGGGAGGAACACAACCTTGCTTGCGTTATGGGGTAACTACCCGCTGAGGGAGAGCAAAGGAGTCTGAGTCTCCTTATGTGTGAAGAAGTATGTTCACTTCTTCAGGCTTCTCTCCCCATCTGCCCAGAATTTGACCCACCACTCCTAGGTTTTGGCAGGTCAAGATCTCCATGTAGGCTCAGTTTCTCAACTAAAGCACATTGTGCTATTTATGTGGTTACATGTGAGTTCTATATCCTGAGTAGAAGATGGAGATCAGAACAACAATGACCAAAAAAAACCTTCAGTGAGCACAGTTAAAATATTACTAAAAGTTATTTGCACCACATATAACAGAGATGCTGGAGGCAGTTTCTCTGTGATCGCATAGATGTGATTTTTTTGTTTGTTTGTTTTCTTTTCTTTTTATCCTCTGCATCATCTAGGATTCAGCTATACATAATAGAAACTCAGTTACATTGGCTTAACCAAATAGGGATTTATTTTTTTCCCTTAGCAAGAAGTCAGATGTCATCAATACCCAATGCCCTATCTTTCTCCTCCCCTGTCTTTAGCATACAGCTTTCTTTCTTATAGTTGTTGCCTCATGGTCACAAGAAGGCTGCTATATCTTCAGCCTCATCTCTACATTCCATAGAGGAAGAAAAAGCAAGAAGCAAGAAGAAAGGGGCAGCGCTTGCATTGGTTAAGCAAAAACTCTCCGAGAAATCTCTAACAGATGTTTGCTTACATACCACTGGCCATGACTCTGTCATTGTAACCATCCCTAGGAGCAAGGGAATCTGATAAAGTATTTTAACTGATGCTTTTCTGCCTTTCTTCTCCCCGGCCCTACCTACCTATGTTCTGTGAGTAGAGAAGGAATAAGGGAAAATTGATAATGAGCATGCAACTAGCAATGTCTGCCAATTGTTATTAATTTCAGAAAAACACATAAACATATTTTGGAAATTATTTATTTTCCAATTTTCTATCCTACTCTCAAGTGCTTCCTTTGAAAGAGAAGTCAGTGCCCTGTGGAGTTGGTGAAAGGAGAGGATTTCGGGCACCTACGACAATGTGGTAGGTCTGATAGCCGAATCTGAAACTCTGGGGATCTGTCAACCTCTGAGCCACACGGCCGTCTCCGCTGGTGGAAGCAGAGTGAAGCTGTGTAAATGCGGTCGTCTATCGGGCACGTTTATCAGCCTAAGAACAATTTTGATTTTCTCTGTGCTAATTGCCCGTCTCCTATTCTCCCAGACATTTCCCTCACCTTATCTGCGGATCAGTCAAAGGCTGAGTTGTATTTTTTTTTTATTATTAGTATTGGATTTGGGGAGTATAGCCTGCCGCAGTGTGCAAACACAAGCAAAGCAAATACATGACAACATGAATAAATTCATTTAAAGTAAACTACACTCATAATTACTTTCTTGGATATTCAGCGTAGTTTCTTCTCCTCAGGCAGCATGGACAGTCATGACTATTTGTCATTATTGCTCATTCCATTAATATTAACAATAATAGCATTTGTTGAAGACCTTCAATATGTCAGAGCTCTGCAAGGAAGGTAGCTGGGACACTGATGATGGGCTTCTACTCCAAATAAATGTAAATAGGGGGTTTCAAAATCCCAAGGGAGAAATAATAATTCCTTTGTAGAAATTCCGTGCGCTGGCTGCATGCAACCACTGGACCTGGGCTCTTCTGGAGCTGCCTTTGGGCTCTTGGATGTTTTTCTAAGGGTCAGATGTGTTCAGTTAAGTCAAATATCTAACCAAGTCCCTTGGGTGCCGGCCCCTAACTGAATATTAAGCCATCAATGTGACCAGATTAACTAGATATTTTGACAAAGGCAGATGAGGAGTGAAAAGGGAAGATAGAGGCTTGAGAAGACAAAGGAAGGGGATCCAGAGGTGTCGATTATCCAGTTCTGTTCAAGCCCTTGTAAAGATGTCTCCCCACTTACTGCTGAGGTTTGGAAACTGTAGTTCATTATGCTTGTGGGGCCATCTTCATTCACAATGAGGAAACTGGGAGCTCCTGTACATTCATCTTTGCATTCTAGAGCCTAGCACAAAGGAGCAAGTGCACATTAAAAGTTTGTTGGATAAATGAATGAGTGAAAAGGGAACCAAACGTTTCAATTATATGTGACCTAACTAATGACTATGTAAATACAACCAAAATCTGTATGCGATGGTAGAAGAAATGAATATGTAGGCTTAGATGTTTTCTCAATAAAGAATAAAGAGGATAATTATAGGAGATGCAGAAGACTATAAGGTAAGTCATCCTGCATCCTGCAAGTTAGATAACTTGCCCAAGGTCTCAGACAGTACGTACCTCACAGAAGTATTATGAGGGTTAAATAAAACATTTAAAGCATTCAGCATAATGCCTGGCACCTTGTAACTTGTCACTAGATCTCAGATATCCTAAGTTTGTTTTGATTCCTCTGGGAACTCTTGAAAAAGTTCTGGATCAAGGATCAAGTTGAGCAGTGTTGTGCTATCAGTAAGTCTTGTGATTTGAAGCTGCTGCGATTTCTCAAGTATGGTTCAAGTGGCGCAGGGAGCAGAACTTCAGCCCTGAAACCAGGCTGGCCCTAATTAGTAGCTCCACGACAGCTCTCGAGGGATGAAGATGCTTAACTGGGAAATTCCAATGACACTGGGGAGTTTGGAGAGGAGAATGGTCCAGAGCAACAAATATTTCATAAAGGAGCAGCCCAGGGGAAAGGAGGGAGGTGTGAGGAAATTATCTCAGACGATGAGATTTGGATTTATTCTGGGGAGAAACAGGGACGTTTTCAAGATGGAGATGTGTTCAGGAAGGCCTTGGCTTACTGGATGAAAGGAGAAAGCTCCAGTGCCAAGATTTTGGGAGAGATTTTAAAAAGAAACTGAATGTGGTCCAAACAACAGGGCACCTGTGAGCGAATGAAGTGGGATATTCAAGGAGTTTGAATTCAGGAAGATTATCCTTCCAGTAGCCTAGCGAAGATGAGATCATCATCAAGGATTTCTAAGGACCCTCATCAAACCAGTCATTAGCTCCCTGACCATCCCTTCTACCTCTTTAACATCTCAGCCCCTTAGCTCCTCAGCTCAGTACTGCATTGGCTCTGGAACGCGTGCCTTCCATTCCATTCATAGAGATTCTGGTTTCTCTGCTTTCCAATTCAGCCTCCCCACAGCAGGCAGGGTGTTCTTTAAAACAAAATTCTGAAGGTCTTATTTCCTTGTTAAAATGCCAATTCTTCACTTTCCAATGTTTTCAGGAAACAGTTTTCACTGGCCACTAACATATCACATCCCAGCAACACTGAAATATTTGCGTATTCCTTCCTTCTCCTCTCCCCACCTTCCCCAAATACACACATCAACAGGTTTTTCCTCTGTTCTTCTCCTACCTGGTTAATTCTGCTCAGCTGTCAGTAATTCCTCCGGAAGTCTTCCTAACTTCTTTCCTGCTCGTCCATAAGCTGGGTTAGATGCTCCTCCTCTGCTTACTTAAGCCCCCCCACCCCATGCCCCTCTCTTATAGCCGACCTCCTCCCCTTGTCTCATCTTTTTATCTGTCCTTATCACTCCTGAGGCAGCATGTGCCTCAAGGGCCTTGTTTATTTTATAGAGACAGTATCTAGTACTTGGTAAATGGTGGAAACATTTTTCTAGAATAAAAGGATAAGTGAAGGGATACCTCGTGACTTTAACCAGGACACATACTGAGCAATCAGCCTTCTGTTTGAGACGGTTCCCTATGATATCGGAGGTGTTTCTCGGGTCTGACCTTCACAGCTTCACTTTTTTGGCTTCCCCGTGTGTCTCTTTTTCTAATTATTAACGGCAGCAAGTCTTTTCAGTCATTCTAGATTTGATTTCCTTAATTTATCCTTACTTCCATCCTTAGGATATTTATTGGGTAGCCAAAAGGGCAAAGGGAAATTTTTATGCAGGTCATGCCTTCACCTGAGTAAGAATTCTTCATGGCAATGAGGCCAGGCTCCTTCTAAAGAGATTAAAAGCTTTACGTCGGGAGAGTCATTTAATAAGATGAACATTCTTATGTTGTCTTGCTGACTTTTAAAGGTAATTAAAGCTGTAAGTGAGCTAACAGTGAAGGTTCTTCGTTGATAGGAATGGCGGGAATGGTGGTTGTTCAGAGACACTGGAAGCTAACTAGTTAGCAAAGAAACTGTCCCCAACCTTCCAAGAAAGTTTCTCTGACATAACCAGGCAGCAAGCTCATAAATCAAACTTATCTCACACAGCCATCATGCTCAGTGAAGTTTTGAAGGTTAAACATTTTAGTCCTTAATTTTCTTTTATTATTTTAAATCATATTATGTATAGATTTTGGTTTAAGGACTAGATATATTACTAAATCAACAGAGCATTTTCAACTATGGGATACAAGTAAAAACTATTCAGTGTATAAAAATGCTTAGAGGAGGTATTTATTTTTTTATCACCGTTATTGGTGAACTAACAAGCAGAAACTATAGGGTTTCAACATTTATTGTTCTTAAGAGATAATGATAGAAGACCATTTGTTTCTTTGCTATTATCTTTAGAATAATGTGTGTTATACTGCTGTCCCCATTCACAGCTCAAGTATTAAAGCATCATAATTGATCTACTGTTTCTAAATTCTAATATTCCTTTTTTTGAAAAAGTAATGTTGATTTCCTCGCTTTCACGTTCCTTCCAGTCCATTCCCCTTATGGTCTCCTCTCTTAAATTCTCTGTCTAGAACTATATCCTAAAAGGGAGAAGCGCAGCAAACGTTCTGGAATAATCAAGCAATTTTTTTCTATTAATTGTGCCAATTTATTTCTACTAGAATTTTCCTGGTATTTCCCCTCAATTGTGTACTTCCCACTGTTAATATTAGTAAAAGCTAAGGATATTGAAAGAAGCTTAACATATCTGGCTGCCACTTGCTGGGAATGTGAAACTCTACCATGCCTTTTCAAGTATTCTGCTTTGGGTATTACTCATTTACTTTTTAATTATTAGCATTTATATCATTTTTCTATCTTTACATGTTACTTAAATGTTCAAAGGAAATATTCCCTCACTGCCAATCTGAAGAGCTTCTTTTTGAAGACATGAGAAGCGTGGGGAGTCCCAGCATATGCTGAATTGAGCCAATCTAAATAGTTGGCAGTTGGCTGCAGTCAGAAGTAATTTTGAAACATACTATATTTGCTTTTCAAAAACAAGTGAAGCAAGTGTCAGTAGCTCTTCTCCAAACAATGCTCATTGGAGTCTCTTAATTTGTCACAGTTTCAAATTTTTCATTTATCTTTAAATATTTCCTTACAGTAAACCTTCAGACTTGAGTAATGTGATGTAACTGGAGACTGAAGGGTCCTGCACAAGGTGGGCAGTACGTGGACTAGGTGCTGAATGCTTTGGAGAAGAAATCCTGTGGATCCAGCACCTCAGATCACGCTCATTCCTAGTGGACTTGTGTCTTCAAACCCCAAATCTTTTTATTTACCAGCAACCAACTAGAAAACCCTTGTGGCTTTCTTGTTGGTTTTGAATTTTGCTAAATTATCATAGTTGCCCGGTATTTTCTTCTTTTCAAATTACATATCAGAATAAAAGAGATATACACTTTTACAGACACATATGCACCTTAAAGTAGCGCAGAATGCGATGAAACACCTAAATCTTCATTGTTAAAATCTCTTTTTATCTTAGTAATTTTTCTTTAGGCCCAGAGCTTAGCTTTCTGATAATCCTGTTGGGTCCCAATTTTATTTTAACTTCTAAATTAACATTTCTAATTTATCTGGTTGAAGAGTAATATTAAGCCCCAGAAGGTTTTATTAGACATGGATAGAGGTACAAGTGGTACTTTCCAAGTTAATTTTGCTTTACATTGGGTTCATCGGCTCAGGAAATGGATCATGGACGTCCATTGCAATTAGAGTTGGCTTTGTTTTAGAGTGACCAAAAGTTGCAACCTTCTGGTAACTAACTAGCAGGTCATATTAAAGGAGTAGATCACCCCACTGATTTTTCTGAGAGAGAATTCAACTGCCAAAAGGCCAGTTTTTTCATTTACACCTAAGTGATTCCGGATTAAATACAGGTTTTTTACTGTTGTGAAGGACACCAGGTCGACAGCTCTAAGGTAAAATGTGTTTATTTTAAAAATACAATATGTGTCAGTAAAAATGAGCCCAGCAGATTTGATAAGTACAGGGTAATTCCTTTCCTGGTGATATGTGACAATCACTAACATTTTTCCTGAGATCTTTATGTGTTGATGAATTAGCCAATTTGCACTGGTAAGCCGTGTCTGATCCGGTTATTTCATTCACCTTAATAATCAATGCAGATCACTGCATGATCGATTCAGCAGCAGAGATGGGAATTAATCATAAAGACAGTTCCTAGACTATGGTCAGATGTGTTGCCCACAAATAGATGTGGTCTTATCTCAAGGATTCTTTTCACAGGACTATTTCTCAAGTTTCCCTTTTTTTCTCGGTCTTCCTTTTGCTGGTACAGCTGCAGTTCTGGTCCAAATCTTAAAACATCGTAAACAGCCCTGTGTTTATGACATCACGCTTAGATGGCAACTGATTTGAACTTTAGGATAAATAATTCAGTTTTTTGAAAAAGCTATCCAAAATGATGCTTAAAAATTAAATCTTTAAATCTTTAAAATGACGACAGATTTTTTGTTCCTCTTCTGGTTCTGTTAAAATAGCTGAGAGTATATACACTTGCTAAGTGTGAAGACATACTTATGCAAACATACTTGATCTGTTTGATCATTTCTAAGTTCTACATATTTTTGACAAACTGTGTATTTTAAATAAGGGATTGGTGGTTTTCTAAAGATATTTTTTCTTGAGTTTGTAGGCTTTCTGATGTTAATACGTTTTGTACAGCTTTTCCCGAGATGCCTGCTCAGTACTGATTCCGGTGAAATGACAAACATTTATTTTCATTTATGAGAAGTTCTCAAATATCTTCCCTCACCTGCTGCTAGTTCTTGTCTGAATCTTTGCATGGCAATGTGTACTCTGTCAGGTGACCTTCACGCCCCCTGACGCAATAATCATTAAAAACAGCTGAGGGCCAGCCCAGTGGTGCAGCATTTAAGTGTGCACATTCTGCTTCAGCAGCCTGGGGTTTGCCAGTTCGGATCCCGGGTACAGAAATGGCACTGCTTGGTACGCTATGCTGTGGTAGGCGTCCCACATAGAAAGTAGAGGAAGATGGGCACAGATGCTAGCTCAGGGCCAGTCTTCCTCAGCAAAAAGAGGAGGATTGGCAGCAGATGTTAGCTCAGGGCTAATCTTCCTCAAAAAAAAAAAAGTTAAAAGAAAAACCGCTCAACTGTACTCCTGTAAAGTTTGAGGCTGGATGGAGGACTATGAGGTACAAAGACATCTATGGCTATGATGACATCTGTGACTTAAAAATACTCGTTCCTCAATGAACTTGAAGTAAATGGCTAAATTAAGTGAAACTGAGAGACTATTTGACAAGTTTCCTAACTTGAGTAAAATATTGTGAGAAGAAAGTACTTTATGGAAAACATGAAATCACAGGATGTTTTTCAAAGTTGAAGTTCCGTTGAACACCACATGAAAAGGTGAAATTTTCCTGAAGAAAGCGGAAATGCACTCTGAAGTCTATCTAACCTGAAGCTGTGTTTTTACACAGTTCTTTCCCCAAACCTGAATGTCGTAATAGGGCATGCATTGACTTTTTGGTATGATGTCTGGTTGACTGTATTCTGTGGCAAGGATAGTTTCATATTCTGGAAAAGACCCTTTAAATTTCACAAAGCTTTATGGAGTGTCTAGTTCATGCTGGTCCCAGCAGGACAAGACCCAGTTGGGGCATTGGTACTGGCAGTCCCTCAGTTCTCTTGCCTGATCTTGCTTTGAGTACTTTCTTCTTATGGGTCAATATATTAAGGGGCCTGACTCCTCTTTAGGCTTTGAGAGATAGTAGCGTACAACAACAGCTAATTGCTGTAATACGTGGTAAGTGTTTCGTCTGTGCAGAGCACTAAGCCTAGGTGTTGTCATTTTTTTTTCCTCTCACGTTTTCACAGGAACAGTAAGAGCAATCTGAAGGGCAAGAACACATTTAATGATCCCAAGCTCTGGCCTGAGGAAGTTGGGTAGTTAAGGGCAAAAATCTGAAGATACTTAAGCTTGAGAGCTGTAGCCTCAGGAAGGTGGATTTACCTGGCTCTTAATCCCCTTTACAAAGGATTATGCTGTCATTTGTCTGCCTTCTGGTCCAACCAACCGCTAACTCAGTTAAGCAACAAGACAAGGAAGTAAGAAAAATATTCAAGCCATGTGGGCTATTTTAAATGTAGCCAGAGGAAAATAATTTTATCAAAAAAATGTTTGGATTTTTTATCCACTTTCTAGATCATCAGTAATTGCTTTAATATGAACATTTCAATTGGTCAAGTGAACTAAGGCCATTTTTAGACACGCCCATTGGTCTGAGTCTTTTTTCACTGACTTGACGGAGAAACTGCTTTTAAAATGCAAAGCCTTCCACAAACTAAACAAAAGGGCAGCCTGCTGTATCTTTTGCTCCCTGCTGGGCTTGCTTTCCTCACAATTTTGGACTAGGACCACATGATCTTCCCATTCTGAGATTCATTCCTGGTTTTCTACCTCCTCGTCATTTTTCCTGCTAAATAAATCTTCTATGGCTCAAATTTCCTACAATATCCAAAGAGCTTTATTGCCCCATGTCTAATTTTCCACTGTGAGCCAAATCCAGCAGAATCTCATCTGTGGGGATCTTTCAGGACCTGGATTACAGGTAAGTCAGTCTCTCACAAGACAATTTGCACTGCTTCAGCTGAGTGTCCTGGAATGCTATCAACCTGGAGCAATTTATGGTATTTCTCGGCTTGGGATTTCCCAAACTTGGAAGTATAAATTTGATCCCCAAATCCAAATAAGGGTAGTCCAAAATTTACAAATTCTCAGGAGAGGCTTTACCTAGGACTCAGCCGGTAGAAGGATCTTTTCTTTTCTTTCTTTCTTTCTTTCTTTTTTTTTTTGCTGAGGAAGATTCACCCTGAGCTAACATCTGTTGCCAATCTTCCTCTTTTTGTATGTGAGCTGCCACCCCAGCATGGCCACTGACAGACAAGTGGTGTTGGTCTGCACCTGCGAACTGAACTGGAATCACTGAGGCAGAGTGCACCAAACTTAACCAGGCCACCAGGGCTGGCCTGAAAGGACTTTTTCTTAGTCCACAATTTCACTGAGTGTCCAGCTCTTTGAAGGTCCTAACTTTATGTGGTGATCTCGGTTCCAACTCCTTGCTCTGTGTGAAGACCCAAGGCATTGTTCTGTCCTGCCAGGCTATTGGTGATCAGAACTGGCAAGTCCTCAGAGTAGCCACTGAGTCAGCTTCCATTTACCCCTCTGGTTAGAAATTCTCCTTCATCTTGGGACCCTGGGAATTTCCTTTAACTTATTGCAAGCTCAGCTGTGCATTAAAAAAAAAAATTACTATACTTTATGTAACATTTCTAGATGTTCTCTATCAAGGAGATTTTCAGGCTATGTAGCCTGCCATGTTGCCAGAAATAGAGGTTCATAGATGCTTAGAAGATTTGCTGACTAAAACTACTCAAATTGATTTCCCAGCCTAAAAAGCTATAGGATGTAGAATGTGTATCGCACAGTTTTGTTAAGGCTGTTATTAATTCTCCCATGTAGCTTGATATTAGTTTGTGTGTATTAGCTGAGTCTCTTCACTTAGATTATAATCTCTTCAAGTGTGTGGACTGCGTCTTCTTTTTCTTTTGTGTGTCCCATATGCCTTGGACAGTGTCAAGTACGTGATAGTTGTTCAATAAACATTTCTTCCTTGATTTAAGCAATCACCAGATGCTTCTCTCACACGGGTTGAGAAAACCATTGTAGCCATCACTTTTGCTATCCTTTCATTTCATTTAAGCACTTGATTTTTTTTTTCCTTCTGGTGGAAGATATTGAATACTTACAATTTAATAATCCTTCATCCTACTGAGGCAGTCCTTTGCAAGCAATTAGTATGGATACTGAAGACTCAATCTACTCTTTTTACTACTCTCTCATTATTGACTGATATACCCTGGACTTTTCAATGTTCTAAATTTTGGTTGTGTTTAGTCCAATTCAGTTATTTTAACAGCTGTGATCTGATTTTTTTAAAAAGGTATTTGAAGAGAAAGGTAAAGATAGTCATTTGTGGAGAATAGAAAAATGCTTTTTGAAGATAACCGGTGCAAAGACCTTATTTTATGTGCTAGTTAACTTACGAGAGCTTAGAAATTCTGAAACACGTGTGATGCACACCATCAAATAGGGGATTTCTGAAATTATAGTTGTATGCTAATTACTCATTTTAGGCTGTGGTTTTTTGAAGCGGTAAATGATCCTAAACCCACTGTCTCAGTGAGGGGGAAAAAAAAACTTCGAGGTCGGGGACTGTTAGTCACCGATGTAGGAATTGCCACTTTTCTAAATGTGAATAGAAATGAATTCAATAAAAAGAGACATAATGACGGATTTATAAAAGTAACGTTCCTTCACATAATGGGTTTCCTATTCTAATGTTTCTTTACTGTAATCCTTTAAAATTATGCAAAAAATTTATTATTTAAGTGATAGTAAAGAATTCTTTAAAAGATTAATAGTTCTGGTTTACCAATTCACTTACTAGGTCACTTAATTATTTAGTTCATTAATTCTGTAAATGTCAGACTTACCATGAACTCTGGTGATTTGCATAAGTAAGGTTATGGTTCTACTGGTAATCACAGTCTAACAACTTCAAATAGAAATTTGGCATCATTTATACATTTCACATGAAATAAAGTGGTTTTTTTCTTTCAAACCAACAAGGGAAATCCAACAGCTGAGAAATCCTAACAGTGTAATCTAGGTATTCAGTCTCCAACTTTGCCCATTAAAAGGACCATAATGGGCATCTGTAATGAAAAAAAATCTCCAAAGAACAGGACAGAAATAGCTTCTAGATTAAGCAATATGAAGGACTCTACTTTTGAGATACATGCTTTACTTTTAAAAAATATTCCTCTCAATGAAAGAACTATGAAGTCTTCTAGGGATCCATATGTTATTTTATTTATTAAAAATGGTTACTCACAGGGAAATCTTTAGGAAAAGCAACATCTCATTATCATAAGGGTCCTAGAGCAGAGCTGGCAGTTCATATATAATGAATATCATTTACACCATGCTAATGCATTCACGTCACTCACAGGCATTGTTTACATTTAATACAAGTGGATCTATACAATATAAAACTGGCACATTATTAGATTTAACAATGGATTTAGTATAAATAGCCATCAGCTATTATTTAAGCATCACCAAAAGCCACTTGGACAATGCATAGTGTAAGTTTTTCTTTCTATTTTTTTCCTGTATGCAGTTTAACATTATCTTAGCAAGTCTGAGTGGAGATAATCTGCTATTTATTAAATAAAATGAAGTGTTTCAAACTTTTGGCTCTGCAAGGCCAACAATATACTTTCTTGGGTGAAATTCTTTTCCTAAGCTCCCCTGGGAGAAGTGCAACCATTTATTTGAGGCATGTTTCTCGACAATTCATAGCCCTTTGGTTCCCCCATGACGGTATTTATCTATACCGATAGTTGTAGATTCGTTAACATTTGCTAAAAGGTTATTGATAAACCAAAGAAAGAGACAAAGAGTTAGGGATGAAGAAAGAAAGAAAAATCAGGTTCTCCTGGGAAAAAAATTTTACTGAGGAAAATTGATCACAGTCGTTCACAGAGAAGGTTATAAAATTCTACTGTTTCTACAAATCCATGAGAATGGATCAGAGACTATGTATATCCATTCTTTGCTTGGCGTGTATGTTCGTGAAGGTAATGAAATCAGGAGAAATGACACAAGATGGAAACCTGCCTTCGGAGTTGTACTTTGCTTAATAAAAGAGGTCGTAACCCAGTTACATCCACATTTGTGTGGTCATTTATTGATAAAAGTATCTACATTTGATTTTATTGAAGGGGCAATTGAAATAATAGGTCCTAGTGAAAGTTTGTAAGGAAAGCTCTTCATTTAGGTCATTTAATTTATCAAAGTTCTGGGAATTAATTTGTAAAAATAGAGGCTCAAGCCGCTGTTATCAATTAGGAAGCTTTCATCTACAAAAAGCAGAAAACCCCAACTCAAATGATCTTAAATAATGAAATGTATCATTTCACCAAATTCCAGAGGTAGGAAAGGTTTCAAGATTTTCAAGGCAAAAGTTTCAAAATGTCATCAAGTCCTCAAGCTTTTTCCATCTCTCCTTTGTTCTGACATGTTTATTGTGATGGCTTTATACTTATGGACAAAAGATAATTGAAGTAGTTCTGGCAGCGCATTCAGACATGACATCTCTCACAGAAAGGGGAGCATCTTTTCCTTATCTCCTTTTTAGAATCGAGAAACCCCATTCTGCAGACTCCACATGTGCCTCCTAGGACATTGGTCACACCCTCAGTGCCTCCCTCCCAAATCCAAATTTCAATCACAGATAAAGTGAATGGGACCCCTCAACTGGTCTAGAACAATCAGAATTTAGTTAGGCTCACCCTTTCCAGAGTGAAGTCTTGCTCTGCAAGCAAGAAGAGGGGAATGAACGCTGGGGAGAAACCCCAGTGATTCTAATACTCAGTGTTCCAGTGGACATTGGGGGAATTCTGGACTTGCAGCCAAGGCTTTGGTCATTTGCCATGTGACCTTCATCTGGGAAAAAGTTGTACTTGAGAAATTGTTGTCAGGTGAATATGGTTCCACAAAGCTTGGGCCATTCCATCTCCAAAGGGAACAATAGCAAAGGAGCTTTCCCAGCTGTGCCAGCATGGGACTGTAGAAGACATGTTGACCTTGGCCATAAAGACACCTTAGCTTGAATCACAATTCCAGCACTTACCAATGAGTTCACTGGCCAAAGCAAGTGTCTCTTGGACCGTCAGTCCCCTTATCTGTAAAAAGCGACTAATAACACCCGCCTTGCAGGGTTGTTGCGAGGTTCCCGAAAATGTATATGAAAGTATTTTGTAAACTGTAAAGCTCAATTCTGTGTAATTGAAAGGTATGATTATCGAATGAAGCAGTCACTTTTACCTCTGCGTGTCGTGCTTCTCCAACCGTTTAGTCTTGTTTTCCTGCTGGCTCACCAAAGTAGCTTCCTGCTGTCTCATTACCACCTTGTGTTTAACATGGCAAAGATCAAGATTTTAATTTTTTACCGGAACACACTCTTCTCTTTTCAACTCTGTGGTCCCTGTGGGGAATATTACTCCAATGCCAATCACACAGGCCGGAGTCCGAGCCTGTTTTAGAATCTGCTCTTTCAATCTCTCCCTTCACAATCATGAGTTCGTTAAATCTTACCACTTCCCATGCAGCTTCTCTAATTTCCAGCCTTACCCCCCTCTTGAAAAACATGTCTCTAGTTCAGATTCCTGTCATTTAGCACATAAACCTTCTGCAACCTTTTCATCAGCTTTGCTCCTTCAACTTTATGTGAAATCTCCTCAGACAAGATTGAAAAAGTGAGAATTCCTGCAACAGGACATCTCTTCCTACATGCTCTACAAACCTAACCCGGCTATTTTGCGACAATATAGAATGCTACTAAATGTGGAAGCCTGGTGTCCCCATTGGACACTCGGGGAGCAGGGCCATTCTGCAAATCTGGGCCAGGGAGTTCTTTGAGAACTTCCTCCTCTTTGTTTTGCGTTGAGGAGGGTGGGCAGGAGAAGACCTGATACGTCTTTGGAGAAGTATAGGACTTCTGGAGCAAATCAGAACATTAGTCCTCATTCCTTTTACCCCAAGCCTCTGACTACTGGTCTACGAACTCGAGGATGAGGCAAGGGTATATCCTAGTCTCATGGTCAAATTGGAAAAAAGAAGAGTCAGAGATAATGTTGCTTTGAGGAAAGGGAGGCCACGAATTACGATAGTAGAGACACATTGACCTGCGATTTGGATGAGGGGAGTGCTGTGGCCATGGGGAGGAATTGGTCCCGATTCATAATGCAATGCTTTGGTGGGTACAATGGTGATGAAAGAGCGTGACTGGGAAAGGGAAGTTTGACCTGGGCACTGAGGTGTGTGATTGAGCAAGAGGCAGGGCACCTGGAAATAGTGAGATATAATGTGTCAAGTTATGTAGTTAGGAAATGGGAAAGTGCGAGATGAGGAAGGGACCATAGAGACACAATGATGGTTCAGAATGTTATATGCAGAGTGAAGGGCAGTGATAAGATGAACTGAGATTTCAGAAGTTGAGGGAAAGGGCAGGGACAAATATATGCTGAGTACATACTATACGTTTGGTGCTCTTCTATGTTCTTTAAGTCCATCATCTGATTAAATCTTCGTAGCAATTCTCATGCTGGCTCAACACAAGGTTGACATAAGGGAACTCATGTTGTAGAAAAGAAACCATATTGTAACTTTAAGTGACCTTCTGACTAACCAGCCTAGACAAGCTGTGTAGATTTTGTGGCCCCTCCCAGATGCTGTAAGATGATAACTTTGTTCTTTTGAGTTCCTTGGGAATGTGATGACCCCGGGCAGAGAGCCTATGCTCATAGCCGTCATCAATGACAACTGAAAGATCAGGGTATAGGGCATTGCTCCATATCCAGTAAAAACAAAGGACTATCAGGAGCTGGGGCCAGATGTGTGCCCCACCCAGAGACCAGCCACCTCCCTCACCTGGAGAATAGCCCCATATATAACTGGCCTGTAGGCTTTGTTCTGTGAGATGGTTCTTTTGGACATGAGTCAGCCATCTTCCCTCTTGCTAGCAAGCTGTAATAAGTCCTTTCTCTCCACCACCTTGCCTCCTGACTACTGGCATGTCTTGCAGCAAGCAGATGAGCCCACTTGGGTGGTAGCAATTCTATCAGACAGCTATTACTATTGCAGTTGTTACAGATGAGAAGAGTAAAGAAGCTTGCTCAGTCACAGAGCTGGCAATTGGCCTGACTCCAAGCACTTGCAAATTGCTGCCAAGTCTCTCAATGATATCCTATGATCACTTTTACAATCACTGTGTGGGACAAGCAACAGCAGGTGATTTTACATTTAAAAGGACTGAAGCTCAGAGAGGTTAAGTGCCTTGCCCAAAGCCACACAGCTTGTTTTCTTTGAAGCTGGAGTTTAAATTCAGATTAATTTGGCTTCGAAGCTCACTAAATTATACCAATGGATATAACAAGAAAAAATGTAGTCTCACTTTGGCCCTTATATAGGTCCTCAAATATTAACTGTAATTTCATAGATGTTAGTGAAGAGGTTTCTAAAAACCTAGAAGTGAATCAAGAGTGTATTTTTTGTCTTGGGTAAGAAATGGGGATGCTATGGCATCCTTATGCTACTCATCTGGGCCTGCATTGACCCAGTATTCACAGTGGTGCTTCTAGCAGCCAGAGGACTCTCCCAGACAAGACCAAAGACATAGCTCCTTTAAGGCTTTAAGGAGTTAAGAGGGAAAACTTGTTCCTTCTCAGGTGCTTTCTTTGCTTCAAGTGGCCTTAGCTATAGCCACTCTCCCTTCCCTATAGTCTTTACTGCTTTCAGTCAAAAATATCCTCTCAGGGGCTGGCCCTGTGCCCCAGTGGTTAAGTTCGCGCGCTCCACTACAGGCGGCCCAGTGTTTTCTTCGTTCGAATCCTGGTCGCGGACATGGCACTGCTCATCAAACCACGCTGGGGCGGTGTCCCACATGCCACAACTAGAAGGACGCACAGGGAACAATATACAACTATGTACTGGGGGGCTTTGGGGAGAAAAAGGAAAAAAATAAAATCTTTAAAAAAAAAAACCTCTTAACCTCTGGAGTGTAGAGGCTTTCCGAACTCCAGATGGGGAAGGTCTGGGGAGGGACAGGGCAGAAATCTGCAAAACTGTGTGGCACATACAGTCATCCAACAAATGTTTGTTGAGTACCTACTATGTGCTAGGGATGTGATGGTGAAAAGTACAGACCAGTCCTGTTGCGGAAACCAAAGTGGGTTTGCTTCCTGGCGAGTTAAATCAGACTTTCCACCAGAAGTAGTCGTCTCACAAAGTAAAGTATATTTGTGGGAAATAGGAGACCACGAGGAATCATTTCCAGAGTTGTGGCGTCCCTGAACAAAGGGAAGCAAGGACCTTTTATTTTGGATGGGGGAGGAATATTCAAAAGGGAGGGGAGGGTATTTGCTTGCGCAGGCTCAGTTGGAAATCATGCTTCCACATACACTGCAGGTTACGGTAATAAGGTCCTGGAGAGATCTTAGCATCAAAAATAAGGCGAAGGTCCTAGGCAGAGCTGTTGTGGTGAGGTTTGGTCTGGCTCAGGGTGGTCAGTGATTGCATCTCCTTAATGTAACAAAAGGGAAAAAAACAATTTGGAAAAACAGCTAAAAGCTTCCAAACCCACCCTTTATTTAGTCCCTCGGGGCAACTGGTGGATGACAGTTCCTTGCCATACGTTAGAGCTGGAGTCAATCCTCACCCACCACTTGTCTGTGTGATCTTGGGAAGATGCTTTACTTCCGGGGTTTCCATTTTGTCTTCTGTAAAGTGGAAATCATTATGACACCTGCCTTAGAAGGCTGTTGTGAGGAATAAATAAGATAATCCATTTAAATGGCTTGTTGCATAATAAGTGATTAATAAATACAAACACACACACACATACACACAGAGTCCTCAGTGCCCAGAACCATAGGTGCTTAACAAAGACATAGTGCAGCAAGCTGAAAGGAGGGGAGGGGTGCAGAGAGAACATGTGAATGCAAATGTTTCTCAATGGTCAAATAGACTTTAATTATGTTGAGTAAGGATTTCCAGAAAGCAATGCCTGGTTAACACAGAAACATGCATCATATTGAACGGGTTTATCAAACTAGTGATTAGTCAACTTTGAAAATATGAAGTTGCGGAGCCTCCCCTCAAGAATACTCCTACTCCATTTAACACTTCCACCTCCTATTTATCATCATTATGCAAAGCCGCTAGCACACGACCACCTATTGAACCACAGGGGTAACGTCTCTATTTCCCTTGAGTTCAGCTAAAAGACATCTAAAAGGACTGTGCTCCCCTCAGGGCCGAAAGGATATTATTAATGCTACTGGGCAAAGATTTCCTCAGCATTTGTTGACCCATTGATTAAATTGTTATGAACGTAATGCTTGTTTATTAAATGTGTCTCTCAATAGCATTCTTTTTTTTTTTGCTCTACAGACCAAAAGTGAAGTGGAGTGCTTACAGCGTAAACCTCTCCTTGTTAGGGTTTTTTGCCTCTGCTCTTCCAAACTTCCTGCATCCTACAGCATCTCCCCAGTGCGTGCTGAATCTTTTATGTTCCAGTAGAGCATTAACAAAAGAAGTTCACAAGGATTTTATAGAAAAGTTTCTCTTCTATAAAAAGTGTATTTCTTAGATATTTATTCTCACTCGCCACTTACCAGAGGCAAACGCAAGGCATCAAAAAGAGCAAGAAGGTTTGACTTCCGTCTGTATTTTTTTTCTCACTTAATAGCTAGGCTACCCTGGGCAAGTTCCTTAACTTTTTCTGGGCCTCATTTATTAGAGTGTTTGGCCGTTGAAACCAGCCAAATCAAAGACTGGTAAAGATGCTAAATATAAATCTCCCACGGGCAGACTTAATTTATTTAACCATCCACTAATGCAGAGGCAATCTTTTCTAATTCATTTACTAATTTGTTGGCTTACTCATTCATTTAACAAACAAACAATCAGCCTCAACTCTGTACCAGACCACTGGTTTCTTCCTCAGGTTATACAGACGGACTAATTCACGTTAAATTCTGTCTTCAAGGAGCTTGACTCTGGGAGGACGGGGAGGAGCAGATTGACAAGAAGGGAACAAGAATGCAGTGTGGTGAAGACTTTGTAATTATTTATTCATTTTGGAAGTGACAAGACATTCTTTTTTAGACCAAATGGTAACTAAAAACAAGCCCTTGTGAGAAAGGGGCCCTTTGAGGGCGGGGGCCGTCTAATTCATCTCTGCATCTCTAGCATTTGGTCCTGTGTTCAGTTCACATCTGAGAAATAGAGTTAGGGGCCCAGTCAAGAGATTTGGATCAGCTTCTAATTAACCACTCCTCCTGATATCAAAGTCATCAACTCGGGACCAGAAAACCTCATAATACTAGGAAATACTACCACCTCCCAGAGTGGAAAACAATGTTTAATTTAATACGGTCATGTAGGTGGTCGTTTAGGAAATACCAAGGTCCTTTTAAAAAATGCAGAGGCTCTGAAGGAAAGAAGCACAATAGTAAAAATTTGGGCTTTTCCTTGCAACCCAGCCCAAAACTGAACCCCCCTAGAGTAGCACTTCTCAAATTTAATGTACATCTAAGTCACCTAGAGACCATGTTAAAATGCAGGTTCTGGTTTGGAGTCTAGGTGCAGCCTGAGATTCTGTGTTTTAATAAGCTCCCAGGAATGCCAATGCTGCTGGTCCCCAGACCGCACTCTGAGTAGCAAAGGCCTTAGAGTATTTCAAATCTAGCATTGGTATTCACTTCCTGCTTTTAATTGTTTACTTTTCCTCACTAGGCCAAGCACTCCTCTGAGGCCTTAAAGTATTTCATTCATCTTTCTGTCCCCAGGCCTTAGCTCCGCACCTGGCGTGGCTCTGTGCCTAGCATATGGTAGCAGCTCAATACGATTTTGCTGATTGAATGGTAGAAGGGACTTCAACCTTCAACTTACTGAACCTCCAGCCAGTATATCACTCCTGTTGTCCTCTAGGAGGACCTAATAGATGATACTGCCTTGTCTTTGTATATAAGACACCCATTCTTTAGCATGTTCTTGTCCCTTTCAAAGCCAATTTCTAATCTGATTTTACTTTTAGGAGACTTCTGCTGAGTCAGACGGCCTGTCTCCCAACTCCAACTAGTAAGCCCAGCCCAGCTTTAGCCCTTGACTG
Source organism: Equus caballus (assembly GCF_041296265.1). Taxonomy (NCBI): domain Eukaryota; kingdom Metazoa; phylum Chordata; class Mammalia; order Perissodactyla; family Equidae; genus Equus; species Equus caballus. The sequence goes on from NC_091687.1 coordinate 76,311,144, forward strand.
GAACGCTGCCTAGACCCAAACTGAAATATCAACTCAGGAAACCACTCTCCATGGATTTTTCTATTCTGGATATTTCATGTCAAGGGAATTGTGTAATACGTGACTTTTGGGTCTGATTTCTTTCAGCGAGCCTAATGCTAACTGCATTTCTTGTTGATCATGTGAATTTCTGAAATTATGACCAATTCTTGGTAAATATTTGGACAAACCTAAATCAATTTTCCCTTGAATTATGCAGTAGTTGTATTTTTGGAGAATCTGTACATATTAAAGTCTTTCAGAGGCACTTGGTTCTTATTCTACAGCAGAGTTTTCATCACAGGTGATTCACCTACATGAATGTCCCTTGGGACATTTGATGGTTGTGGGACATGGGACAATTCTTTGTTGTGTCTTATGAATTGCAAGGTTTCTATTCTCCCTGGTCCCACTTACTCAGTGTCAGTTGGACCTCTGATCATTTTGCTGGGCAAAACCACTGCCCCTACAAATTTATGGGGTGTTCTTCACTTCCACTGAGAACCACTGCTTACTTAGCCTCAGAGATGAAGCACCTGTTTTCCTCTTTAATGATCATCCCTTTATTTGTGCTCTCGGTCCTATCCCTTCTTGTTCCCTTTAGGTACTTACCCATCAGTTATTTTTTATCAGATAACTTCAAACTCTGCATTTGTTGAGTCTGCCTTGACATCTGGCTACTTTCACTCTCTCTCTTTCTTGATTAACCATCAAGTTCATGAATAGAATGAGTTATATTCTAATTTAGTTTCCTATTCACCTCCCACCCTGTGCCCTTCAGAATTGCTGCCTCCACATCAACACAACTGCTCTATCAAAGGGTCCAGCGCATTGACCCTCCAACCTCCCACTCCCAAACCTAATCTGACTTCTCTGTGGCACCTGACACTGTGCTCTCCTGGTTCCTCAGGCCTCTCTACTCCAGTGCAGTCTCCTTTGCCTCCTTCATCCTCTGGGCATACGTTAAATGTTTGGTGGAATTTTATGTCTTTGTCTACATGTTGATGATTCCTGAAGCTCTATTTCTAGCTCAGATTTCTCTCCTGAGTTCCAGACCTGCATATTCAGCTGCCTGTAGTGATTGCCATCTCAGATCTCCCAAAATTACATTAAAAAATACAGTTACAAGGGACCAGCCTGGTAGCACAGCGGTTAAGTTTGCACGATCTGCTTTGGCAGCCTGGGGTTCACTGGGTCGGATCCCGCGTGTGGACGTGTCACCACTTGGCAGGCCATGATGTGGTAGGCATCCCACATATAGAGTAGAGGAAGATGGGCACGGATGTTACCTCAGGGCCAGTCTTCCTCAGCAAAAAGAGGAGGATTGGCAGCAGTTAGCTCAGGGCTAATCTTCCTCAAAAAAAAAATACAATTACAAATTAAAAATCAACACAGCCAAATTTGTGCTCACTACCTTCCTTCTGGTTCTCTCTTACACTCATTATCTTGTTTTTATAACACACCATCCACTTGGCATTCATAACAAAAACCAAAGCGAATCTGGACTTTTCCCTTTGCCATTCGCCCTCCCCGCAACTTCCTTCCATTATTAAATATCATGTATCTTCTTTCTTTCTTCACCAGCCATCTCACTATTATTGCTTTTCTTCAGGATTTTGCCATCTCTCGCTGGAGCTATTGCAGTACATTCCTGAGAAGAGGAATAGTCTAGGAGCAAGAAAAATTCAGAAAAAAAATAATTTAAGATAGGATATAATAAGTTGAATTTAATTTTTTGTTGTTAGCCTCACTTCCTCCAAAATTTGCCAGTTTTGATTTAAAAGCTCTCTCTTTGTTCTTCCCATTCACTTGCTCTTATCTGCTTTATGAAACTCCTGGCTCAACACATTGCACTTAAAGCTTCTGCTACAGGTAGGGGCCTAGTCCACTGTTTCTTTCCTTGAATTGCAGAAAAAAAGTTTTAGATGGCCTTTCTGGACCTCTGATTAGCTTTCTGAATTGTTTTTAATTTAATCTTTTTGGTAATCACAAATAGATATTAAAATGAGAAAGGTTATGGGAACTATCATTTTCCAGTGGGATTCTTTAATGACTGTCTTTCTCGTGGTCAGGAATGTCTTTTTCTTTTCCTGACCCCTTTGTGGCTCAGCTTTATGTTCTTTGAACATTTTCCCTAATGAATGCAATGCAGACTTTTCTCATTTAATGCAAAATTCTAAAGTACCTGAGCAACTTTTAAAATATGGTATCTGAGCTGGATTGCTCTCCTGTCAAAGAAGAGGACCGTTTTCAGGGAGCAGTGTGATGTGGTAGGTGGGCAAACAGATTTAGGTATGATGCTGCTGCATTCAAATCCTGCCTCTGCTGCTTGCCTATATTCACTTGGTAATTGTGTGCAATTAAATTAATTTCTCTGAGCCTCCATTTTCTTATCTGTAAAGTCAGATAATGGTAGGTCCCATTCTGTAGGATTCTTGTTAGGAATAAATGAGTTAATTTGGTTAAATACGATGTCTGGCATGAAATAAAATATGCTAAAAAATTGTGTATATAATAAAACTAATAGAATCAAAGTTTTCAAATAGGGCTATAAAGCAAGGTATATGCTAATCTTAATATAAATTCATAATTCTAGCAGGAAGTTCATGTTTTATCTTCCTACATAGTAATCCTGGCTTGTATTTCAACTTACTACCTGCTAATTGATTGTGACCAGATGAAAGGTGATACTAAAAACTTTATTATTTGCAGACAACTTTTCCCAGGTGTCCCCATGGCTCCCTGCTGCTCATTTCGTTTGCTCCAGCGGCACCCTTAGCACAGTGGCTTCTCCTCTCTCTCTCCTGTCCACCATACTTTGGTTTATTTTCCTTATCATTTTCCTGTACCATCCACTGACATTACACATATTTAATATGTGTAATCTGTTAGAAATATATTTAAGGTCTATCATCCACAACTAAAAGTTTTCTTCCACTAAACGCTGTCTCTTTTGTTCGCTGATGTATCCCCAGGCCCTAAAACAGGGCCTGGCACATAGTAATTGCCCACTAAATATCTGTTGAATTAACTTTATCTGGTTTATTCCCAGCAAAGCTCAGTGAGTTCTGGAGGGCAAGTATTGTTTCCCCTTTTTACATAAAAGAGTAAGGAGCAATTGTTCTTAACCTGGAGTCAATGGATAAAATTCAGGGAGTTTTTTAACTTGAACGGGGGAAAAAATTACATCTCAGTTTCATTAATCCCTAACTGAAATTTAGCATTTCCTTCTTTATTGAAAGTGAGCAAAGAACAGCATGGTGTCATAGGTTCCTACCATTTTGCTGTTGATAGAGAAGACAGATATTTTCATATTACATTATGGTTGTTGCAGATATCTGACAATATCGTTTACATGCATCATGACTTCAAAATTATGATATTTATCAGACCTGTCTCTTGATACTGATATTTAGTATGATAATAAACACATTTATCACTACATCAGAAAAAAATTAACAATTGAATTCTTTAAAATCTTCTGTATTATTTTTTGAAGTTAAAAACCTCATTCTGAGAAAGCATCCATAACTTTCACCAGATTATCAAAGGGATTCATAGCACACAGAATACACTAAGAAACCTGGTGTAGAAGCTCGGGCAGGCGCGTTGATTTGTGCAGTTCATGTAACTGGTAAGTGGCAGCTGTAGACCTGAACCCAAGTCAGGCCTTTTTGGTGTCGCCTTGCTCCTCTCCATGGCCTGCTTTATGAGGGAAGGGGATACACGTGCATGGCGGTAGAAATGGCAATCCTGGAGTTTCGCAGCATGGTGGCCCTGATCAAGATATTTGATCTCACGTCTGCTATTCTTTCCCCACACCTCTGCATAAATCTTGAAATACTCATTCACATGGAAGAAGAGTTGATACTTCCACATTCCCTTCCATTTAACTAGTATGGGGGTCAGTCAGCGTTGCCCATTCCAGCCACCTGGGTTAAGTCATGCCGGGATGTGAAGATTAAAAAATTATCAAGCTTGGGGAAAGCATCTCTCACTGGATGAAAGTTACAGCTCTTGGTTGCAATTTCTTAACTGTTTGGGTCACTAGAGATTTCATGGTCTGTGCTCTTGTTGATGTCCTGTCTAAATTCTCCTGAGTGTAATTATTTTCTGTTGACCTCTGTTCCTGTAGTTGTTTCACTTGGATGTAACATTCTTCATTTAGGGTTCTAAATTGTTTTGTGGCATTTATATGTAGAGTTACACAGTTGGCATGCTTCAGTGTAGATTTCTATTTCAGCATATACCATTTTCGTAGATATGAACTCTTGTGTATATTTCCTATAACAGTTGAGTATATAATAATCCTAAAAGTACACATAGAATTGCAAATTAATAACTAGGAGACATAGATACAAAATATGGAGTAAACATATATATGCACACATATACATATATATTTATTTCTGAACGGTAAATGATGGAACTGAAACTTATACCTGCATTATCCAATTCTAAGATATAATACCTGCATTAGCCTCCAGCACACATATATGATCATGTAAGCACCAAGCCACAGTCATATATGAACAGGTGTGTATGGTAGGTAGGGGTATGGGATGGTGGAGAGAGGTACGATTGAAAATCAGGATAAATTTTTAAAAGATTATCTTAAGTATAATTATTAATGCACACTGTAATAATGCATTATTACTTGAAGAATGTTTCAGTGCAGAAGAACTTCACTTTTGTTGGAGAAATGAGTAGTGCAGTTGCCTGCAACTTCTGCCTACAACCATAATTGTTTGATTTTAAAGGGGAAAATTCTTTCAATATATAGCTAACAAGAAAGAGACAAGTTGGACATGTGACCAGACAAGGACAGGTACTATTCCTGGCACATAGTATAATGGGTGCCTTGTGGGGATGATGACGTGACATAAATGAAGTTCCCTGGCCTAGTTGCAACTTCCTTCGTGCGCAACCTGTTTGTGGATTCCTGGTCTCAGAGTCAGCCTTTCCTTCTCAGATACACCCATTTCCTACCTTGCAGACCAACATAGCTCAATACAGGGCACTGAAACAGTTGGTTCGGCTGAGGCTTTACCTGTTACACGGTAGTTATTTCTCCCTCAGCATCTTCCAACATCCATTTCTTTCAGTATGTCATTTCTTCAGCTGGAAATAATTATTGTAGGTCATGGCCTAGTTTCTCTTCCCCTTTAGAACCAACCTCCTGTCCTGGGGTTGCTTTTGGCCAAAGAAACCATTAACTAGGTTGGGAAACCATTCTCTAGGTGTTTTGATTTCATTCTCACCCATTCCAGCTATACCCACCTTCAAATCAAAAGATTGACTCAACCACTTGCCATCCATCCATCACTGGCACATCCTCATGGGGTATCCCCCATGTGAAAGGCATGGTTATGTGTCAAATCGCTGTGAAATCTCTGTCTTCAGGGCAATTAAAATCTATCTAATTAGGTAGATAGAACCTATGCCCATAAAAAGTTAGCTGGTAACCTCATGAGATCATGTAAGATAAATATGAAAAGAATAATAGCAACAATAGAAGCCACATGAGTTCAAAGGGTCACTGTAAGTTGGAGTTAATTGGGAAATGTTCATGCGAGAACTGAAAATATTTGCAACTGGAAATTCCACGTCTGTGAAGGATAGAAGAATCTTCTCAGTAGTAAAAGACGTTTAACCGTATCTGATAATGACGACAAATATGGAGACAGTGTTTATAAGTGATTAAAAGATGTTCCTAAAAATAAAAAATACGTGAATACAATCCACTCTGAAAGAACCCGTTTAATTTGGGAAAAGGAAAGCGATGTTTACAATCAGACTAACTCTCTCTGAGAAGTCTTTCCTTGCCTGGGACCTGTCACTCCAGGATAAGCCCTCTGTGTTATTCCCACCCAGGAGCTTTTGCTCTATACACAGTGTCAGCTTAAAAGATGAGGAAAGTGTAGACTAAGACAGTGTTTAATGTTAAAAATAGAAGGGTTAGGAAAGTCTCCTCTGCCCAATGCCTCAGGTTAGCTCCATTTGCTTTTCTTTTCTTATAATAGAAGGAGATTCAAAGAAGTACAGAAACAGGGAAAAATGAGCTTTTAAGTAAGCGGTGGGAGAAAACCCATACCGATAAAAATTATAAACAATACTGCGTAAGCCCCTCACAAAGCAGGCTCTCTGATTACCAGTGAGGAATGTTTACCAGAAGAAGAAAGACAGAGTTGGCTGGCGCCTCCTAAATGTGCATACTCAGGAGTAAGGGACACACATATGCTTTTGTGTGTGTTTTCTCAGAGGGCATTTTCAGACGCCAGTCTTTTTCTAATCTCAGCCATGTTTTCAAATTGAGGAAGGTATGGGATTTCTGTAGAGGACATAGATACATAAAGGTCCATTAGGAAGTTATCTGATATTTAAATACAAAAAATGCAATTAAAATCCCACTACCCTTTTCATAGTTTGTTTTCTTTATTTGAAGCAGTCAGGAATTAAAAACAACTGAAATTATTATTATTTTTTTCGTAAACCTTTCAAGAAGTTCATTTTTGGCCAAAGCCCAAACATACAGTCAGTAAGCCAGAAACGGGCTATTTTCACAAAGAGTTGAGTGATGGAAAGCAGAGGCTGTCATGGAAAGTGTTACGTGAATACTCTCATTAAAAAAAATGGCTGTGGATTGGAAGTAGGAATTTCTTTACCTCTTAAAAACTCTGGCAAATTATTTCCCTTTGGAGGATGATCATTGGAGCTAATTTGCCTGCATTCCTAATATTATGGGTCTTGTGACAGTATGTGATTTTTTGTGCTTGTTTTTGACAAGTCTCCCCTATGGTTTGTGGGCAGACTCTGGACATGTCTCAACTAAAACTCAAGGCTGTTCAAACTTGAAGTGGCATGACTGTCTCATTGATTTTGATTGACAGGATTTTGTACTGTGTAATTCACTTGCTAATGTAAATTGTGAATTTAGCTTATATACTTCCTTTAGCTCCCACTAAAACATTGTACTAAGGTATATTTTAAGATGGACTAGTCACAAATTGTTTCAACAGTTGTTGAAAACTATAGAGCAGTGGTTCTCAAAATGTGGTTGCCTCAACCAGCAGCTTCAGAATCACCTGGAAACTTCTTAGAAATGTGAATCCTCAGTCGCTAGCCCAAGTTTATCAAATCAGAAACTTTGGGGCTAGAGACCACCAATTTGTGATTTAACAAGCTGTCTAGGTGATTTGGATGAGCCAACTGTCAGGAACTAATGCTATAGAACATAAGAGTTGCAAGTATAATGGGAGTAAAAGTAGAATTGTTTATTACCCTACAAAGAAGCCCAAACATCTTTTTGTAAAAAATTTTTATCATGGGGCAAATTTGACTGAACAAGATTTCATAACATGCCATCCCATGACATGATGGACTTATCCTTCATTCATTCATTCAACATCATGTAAGTATTTGAGGATTTCTTAAATGCTCATTATATGGAATATTTAACACCAGATGACTCTGATCTATTATCTATTAATAATTTTCCAGATGATAGTTTTGGATGCCATGAGATTCAGAGAACATTTTAGTCCTGCTAAACAAAGCTCTGAGAAGATCCCTGTTAACTTCAACATTTGAGAAATATTCCAAAAGTGAGGATTAATGGTAATATTACAATGACTGAAAATTACAGGATTGCTCTGCTTGAAAACAATCTTCATTCTGTCACTTGTAATTCTCTTCACATAACTTAGACAAAAGGATCTGAGAAATACTGTCAGATAATATCTATAGTCTGACTGTAATAAATATATATAAGGCCCTTACAATTATTTTTAACAAATGCCATTTTACTACGCTGAAACTCCAGTTCTCTTGGCAAGCTTTCATTGATCTCTGTTGCCAAAAAGAAGAAAAAGAAAAGCAGTATTGTGTGATAGAGAGCTTTGAGATGGGGAATGCAATCTATAAGCCTGGTTCTGCTACTGACGATGTCTAGATGTGAACAAGGCGCTTAACCTCTCTGGACCTCAGTTGTTGCATCTGTAAAATGGAGAGGTTTAATTAGATCTCCAAATCCTGCTTCAATTAGCTCTTGTGTTGTAACAAGCTGTCTATCCATCACTGTGGTGTAAACACAGTGTCTTAAAACAGCAACCATTTATTATCTCTCATGAGTCTGCAAGTAATCTAGCCCGTTCTGCTGACTTAGGTTGGGCTTGGCCAATCTCAGCTGGACTCAATGTGGTCCAGACAGCAGGGAGACTGGGAGCTGACCAGTGTAGGATGGCCTCCGTGTGGTTTCTCAGCCTCCAGGAGGCAGCCTGGGCTTGCTCTCATGCCCATGGCAGGGATCCAAGAAAACAAGTAGAAGCATGCAGTCTCTTGAGGCAGAGATTCTGAACTGGCACAATACAGCTGCTGCATTGTATTGGCCAAAGCTGGTAATAAGTCAGGCAGATTCAAAAGGTAGGGAAATAGACTCCACCTTTGTTGGAAGGCGCTGCAAAGTCACACTGCAAAAAGTATGCTACAAGAAGGAGAATTGGGGCTGCTTTTGCAATCAGTCTACCTTCCTAGTCTTAAACTACTGTGAAATATCAGGAAATATGATCAATATAATGCAATAAAATGCTCACTGTGGAGTGTTTCAGGTATACAGAAATATTTAGGAAAATGGAAGATGCTGAAAGGATATAATGTATTTGTGAAAACTGGAGTAAGCATGTTTTAAGCAAGCCTTCTCTTTAATTATTGTCTGAGTTTCACATAAAGTCTGCTTCATCAACTGGATAAATATTTGACTGCTGTTCAGTAAATTGCATTAGTTTACTTTAACTGTATGCTCAGCCTTATTCAGGCATCCTACATTAGGCAATGTAGTGTGTAATGCATCTCTGCAGGTGACCAGAGCTATTCTCTGTATGAGGTAAATTAAAACTCATATTTTAAAAATTAAACATTCTTGCACTTCATGATTTCAATATTTAATTATAACCTGTGTCAAGGCCTAATCTCTGACTGAGTCAGGCATGAAATTAATCAAAAAAGAGGCAAAAGCTTAGCAATTCTTCTACACTGTAAAAAAAAAAAAATGTGGTTTCTTCAGCTGCGCAGTGACGTTTATATCCATTTTATGAAGAAGACTCCGGTATCCAGTAATTTGAGAGGCGAACTTACTATATGTGGGGACAGTGACCTGTCCAGAAAAATCAGTAAACTGAACTGATGTTTATTAATTTTAACATGGAGCCAAACCTCTCTTTAAAAAAAAAAGGAAAATTATGGACCTTATTGAAAGAGATTATAGAAAATAAAGTTAACTTGTTGACATCCTGGATGGAACAAAAATAAAATATATCCAATAGTACATTTGTTATAAATGTCATGTTTGTTCCCCTTTTGTATTTTCTATTAGTTTTTCAAAAACTTATTGTATGAAAAAAATTCACACAAGTTTTCCTAGGAATATGTACTTACAGAAATAATAGGGAAGATTTGTTGCAAGTTTTTTTTCCTACAAAAATTTGCATATAATTATAGGATTGCATGGATTAGAAGAATGTATCAGGCCAGTCCCAGTGGGCTAGTTGGTTAAGTTCAGCACACTTTGCTTCAGCAGCCTGGGTTCAGTTCCCAGGTGCAGACCTACACCATTTGTCTTTAAGTGGTCATGCTGTGACAGTGGCTCACATACAAAATAGAGGAAGATTGGCAACAGCTTTTAGCTCAGTGCGAATCTCCCTCAGCAAAAAGAGGAAAGTTGTCAACAGATGTTAGCTCAGGGTGAATCTTCCTCAGCAGAGAAACAACAAAAAAGACAGCAAAAAAAAAAAAAAAAAAAAGAAAAGGAATGTTTTACATTAGAGCAGGAAAATGTATTGAGGTTAGTTAGGAGAATTAGATAGCATTAAGTCAGTGATTTCACAGCAACATGTACAGCTTACCAAGTCATGGCAATGAAACACACAAGTGAAGGAGGATGATTACATTGTTTTCTTCTCCACAAGAGCAAGATGAACTAAAATGCCTTTAAAGTTTGACAGTGTGGAATGGAAGGTTTAATTGAGCTTTTTGATATAATTATTGCCTTGGATGAATGACTCCCCTTCCTCATGTGGTCATATTATATGACAAAGTTACAGGTGGATTAAATAAATAGTAGGCAGACGTGGAGGCATGTGTCTCATTAGGTCTACCTTGGGGGAGTCTGAGATGCCTTTGTGGAGTAAGCAAAGGAAGTGAACAAGAAGGGGTGAGCTTGTATTGCACGTAAGCAGGTTGTTCTGAGTCTGGACACTCTAGAACATCTTGGATTCTGTAGTCTTGATGCTTCTCCCACTAATTTTGGTGGCAATCAGTGCAACCACTGATTTTATATATACAAAAACACTGAGTATCCACCATATTTAAGACATTTAAGTAACATATAACAAAAGACTACCTGATAAAAGTAAGTAAAACTTAGCAGTTCTCAAAGAAAGAAATCTAAATGTCATCATGAAAATACAAATTTAAATAATAGTGAAATATAATTTCATAACCAACAGGTAGGCAATAATATCAAATCTGACAATATTGAAAGTTATGCAAGACGTAGAAAAATAAGAACTCTCAAACCATTTTGGAGAGGAATTTGGCAATTTCCAGTAAATGTGAAGATTTACATATCCTCAGACCCTGAATTTCTGTATCTTTATACTAGATTGTTTATTGTAACATTCATTTTAACAGTTAAAATTTGGATATAACCCAAAATTCTTCAGTAGCATTACTACATTGTGATAACTCTTATATAAAATAATATACAGTGGTTAAATAAGTTAATTAGAGCTATATATATGAACATAGGTAAAATTTTGGAAAATATTCAGCAAATATAAAAACACATTGTAGAATGATGCAAATGGTAGGGTCCTATTAAAAGAAGTTTAAAAATATGCAACACTATGGACTGCTCATGGATACATATCCTTGAAGGAAATATATTAAAATGTTCATGTAATTGTAAACGCAAAACTGAGGTGTCTTTTTCTTTCTTTCACCTCTTGAAAGGGAGAAAAGGTTACAGGATTGAAGAGAAACCCATAGAAAGATTCAAGAGCAACTGTAACGTTTTTGAAAATGTCTGAAGAAAATATGGCTAAATGTTAAATTTTGTTAAAGGTGTATGTAAAGTGTCTATCGCATTCTCCTTATATTTCATAATTTAAGAAAGAAAGAGTGTATTTCAAAATTTTTTTCAGATTTATTGATTAGCCTATATTGATAAATCTTCTTTAATTTTTGTAGGTTTTTTTGTGTTCTCTCCCAAATTAGGTATGTGCCGTGTATCTAAACCCAACGTGGGATTCAAACAAGGACACGTGGTAAACTCCAGTTTCAATGTGCTAGTACACAGTTTAGCTCTAGAGTGGGTGATAATTCTGACCCTAGAGCAAGTGTTATAAAGTATCCTACCGTATTTTATTTGGGAATTGACAAGTTGACTTATTCTGGATGAATGAAAGAGTGAATCATTGTATAATATTTTCATGCCATCAGTGGATAAATGAATGATTTATTTTCTCAATATTTATACTATGCATCAAAGATATTTGAATTAAAAGCTGAAATCTACTCTCTGCTCTATGAAAATTGTTACCTATGTCCATTAAAGGCTTAATCCAATAATCAAATTGGTTTGGTGAATATTCTTACTACATGATTTGCCACTGATTAGTGACATCTTCATTGGTGTTCTTCTTTATGGAATACAAGTGCGCATTGGGTGCTTTTGTCTATAGCAACTACGCTGATTAAACTAACAGAGAACAACCTTATCTTAGATTTAACAGTGCAAAAATTCTGGCTATAAAATCCAGGTGACCCGTTGGGAGGTGAGACAAGGAACCTGAGTCAATGAGAACTACTCAATCAGGTAATAGATGATGGTTAATTTGCTACCCTCCAAATAAATCTTTTATCATCAGGTATATGAAAAAACTGATTTGTCACAAATTTTTATCCAATAATTATGATGTGGTGTATAATTTATTAGGGAGTATTTACTGTGATAAGTGCTATAGCAATACATTATCTCAAGGAATTTGTGAAACCCTCTGAGTGTGCATTATCCTTATTTTGCAGATGAGGAAAATTGAGGATCAAAACTGGTTTAAAAAAAATTGCCTATGTTTACATAACCAGTAAGTGGGGAGGTGAATTCAGACCGCGGTATGTTTGATTTGAAAGTCTATACGCTTAATCTGTTCCCAATGCTCTCTCCCAGTATTATTGCATTAGCAACCCTAAAACCCTCTACTTTGGCAACTTACAGCATTACTACCCATCACAGAATGTTGGAAAATGTTAGTGCCAAATCCTAGGACAAACGGTTTATGAAAGGAAAAGGAAATAAGTGAAAAAGATAAAATAATAGAACAAAGAAGCCAGCTCGTTATCAATGCAGTAATAAGGGCCCAGCCTTTTCCACACCTTTGCCATTTCCTCTCAAAGAATGTGTTGCTCAGATCTTGTTTTCATAAGCTGTCTCTGATATTCAAATTTACACTCAAGAACACCTACACACATGGGCAAGCTTTTGCAGTTGTTTTATTTGTAATTAATAATAAACTTAAACTCTGCAAGTATTCGTAACATACCTTCCTGCATAGAGTTCCAGGTTGTGTCTACTTAAGGGCCTCTGGAAGAAGTCAGAAGACCCAGATGAGAATGTTAAACTCTGTTAGTGTCCAAACTGCTGATTCATCTCTTCCATGTGGTGACTTGTAAACTGGGTTTATCAATCTTTGGCTTATTCCTGATCCAAACCAGTTATCATTTTATTCACAATTTGGAAGACAGTGAAAATACTAACTTCTGGTGCACATGTTAGATTAGTACTTTTCAAACTTTAGGTTGCTACCCATTAGTGGTTTTGGACAAACTAGTAGCTGTCAAAGCAATTAGTGGATTCCAGTCAGCATTAAAAGAGAAAATAGGGGCCAGCCCAGTGGTGTAGAGGTTAAGTTGGTGTGCTCTGCTTTGGCAGCCTGGGGTTCAACAGTTCAGATCCCGGGTGTGGACCTATGTACCGCTTATGAAGCCATGCTGTGGCAGGTGTCCCGCATATAAAATAGAGGAAGATGGGCACAGATGTTAGCTCAGGGCCAATCTTCTTCAGCAAAAAGAGGATTGGCAGTGGATGTTAGCTCAGGGTGAATCTGCCTCATAAAAAAATAAAAGGAAAATAGAATAGAATAAATATCCAAATGCATGATGTCATAAGGGTACATAAGGGTAAGTATTATTTCAGATATATATGTATCTGAAACAACGTGAAATACATTCCTTACTGTGTACTGCAGTCAAAAGTTGAAGCCCCAATGTAGTAGGATTAACTGGATCCAGTATGAGTATTTGGCTCTCTGTCAATCAGGTAAAATCATAAGCACACCCTCAGACCGATGGATTACTGTTCTTTGATGACAGTTAAGTTATCATTGACTCATGACAAATCTAATTAAGAAGCTGGTAGAGATTTTTCATCTGTTATAATTTCTATCTCCTCCCCTGTTGACAGATAGAAACAGTCTTCAAATGTCTGTCCAATTGTTGACAATACAGTGATCTTTGTCAGAAGCTTACATTGTTGTTAATTTTCCCCCATTCAATTTTAGTCTATTGAATGGGGAAAAAACGGGCAAGTCGATTGTTTGGCATAATATGGAAAACAGCATTTGGATGGACTTTGTCATTTTTTGGTTATTTTGAATTCAGGGAGGCATAATTCGAATGTTAACCTTAACTAGTAAAATAATCATCTAAAATACTCGTAATGACTAACACTTTTGAGTACTTACAAGCAGGGAGCTGTGCTATTTCCCACTGTAGCTAGGTTCTAAGAATCTTTGAGGAAGGTTTCAAAATACAGTTCCCACTCTCCTCTCCTAAACCCTAAGATTCACATCTGTTATGGGGCCCAGGAACTTGACATTTATAAACACTCGTTATTTATAAAACTGCATTGCCTCATTTTATCCTCACAAAAAATCTTTTGGAAGCCGATTTTATCATCCTTTCCATTTTACGGCTGAGGAAACTGAACCTTACATAGATTAAGCAACCTGCCTCAAGTTACCTAGTGAGTGGAGAAGTAGGGACGCATGTGCAGGAGTCTTAGCTGAGATGCCAACTGCCACCACAGGCTGCATCCAGTAACTAAACCAATCGATCATGCAAATCCTCTTTCCCAGTCTTCCTTTCTTCAACTCCTAAGCTGTGTCCCCTGGAGAAGTGTTCCGTGCCACTCCCGCAGTTTCACCCCCTTCCCGTTCCGTCAGCTCTTCTTGTGACCCAAAAGCTGGTTTTGGAGGAGAGAATGCCATTTCCCCTTGAAAGGTAGCACAGCTCCCTTCAAATCCTCAAGATGGTTTGGGAGCAGGTATATGACTGCAGTGGAAAGAGCTAGTTAAAACTGTGACCCCTGAAGTACCGTCATCTTTGATCCTCCCTCCAGTGTGGCGTCAAAGCTATAGACAGCAACTGTGCTTAGGCTGCTGACACTCAGAGGATGCTGCTGATACCTGGCGTTTTTCAGGGTGGGAGAAGTTTGGCTTTGCTGCTATAAACCTGGAGACGGGAGGGAAACATTGGAGGCAATGTCATCGTAATTGAAGAATTGTTGCCATGAAACATACAACACAGGAAATGCAGTGTTTCCAGTCTGTATAGTGTTCAATACATTCACAAAGTTGTGCAACCTTCACTTCTTTCTAGTTCTAAAACATTTTCATCACCCCAAAGGAGACCCCTATACCCGTTAAGCAGTCATACTCCATTCACCCTCCCCAAGTCGCTGGAAGCCACTAATCTGCTTTCTATCTCTATGGGTTCACCTATTCTGGATAGTTCATGTAAAGGGAATCATATAATATGTGACTTTTTGTGTCTGATTTCTTTTATTTAGCATAATGTTTTCCAGTTTCATCCGTGACGTAGGACTTATCAGTATTTCATTCCTTCTTATGGCTGAATAATATTCCACTGTGTGCGTATATCACAATTTGTTTATTCATTCATCAGTTGATGGACATTTGGGTTGTTTCCACCTTTAGGCTGCTGTGAGTAGTGCTGCTCTAAACATTTGTGTATAAGTGTTTGTTTGAGTACCTGTTTTCAGTTCTTTTGGGTATATACCTAAGAGTGGAATTATGGGATCATATGGTAATTCTATGTTTAAATTTTTGAGGAACCACCAAATTGTTTTCCAAGGTGGTTGCTCCATTTTACGTTCCCATCAGCAGTCTATGAGGGCTTCCAATTTCTCCACATCTTTGCCAACACTCATTCTTTGCTTCCTTCTTTTAAAACAATTTTTTTTTTTTAAGTTCTAGCCATTCTAGTTGGTATGAAGTAGTATCTTGTGGTTTTGATTTGCATTTTCCTAATGGTGAATGATATTGAGCATCTGTTCATGTTCTTATTAGCTATTTTTATAGCATATCTTCTTCAGAGAAATCTTGATTCCAATCCTACCTTTAACTTTTGAATCCTCCTCATCTCTTTTTGCACTGAGGCCTCTCTTTCCATCTCCTCATATACAGTAATAATGGTGATAATGTTGGTAGCTGCCTAATGCCAGGTACAGTACTAAGAACTTTAAATACATTATGTCCTTTAATTCTATTAGATTTTATCTTGGTTTTAAAGATAAAGAAAACTGAGTCACAGAGAAGGTTAAGTTGAATGTGGTTCATTAAAAACCAGGAGGCAGTTGGGCCAGCCCCAGTGGCCTAGCAGTTAAGTTCAGTGCACTCTGCTTCAGTGACCAGTGTTCGGTTCCTGGGCGTGGATATACACCACTCTGTTAGCAGCCATGCTGTGCTGGCAGCCCGAATACTAAAAACTAAAGGAAGATTGGCATGGATGTTAGCTCAGGGCAAATCTTCCTCAGCAAAGAAATCCAGAAACTTGCCCCCGCTACCCCCCCCCCCATACCCCAAGAGGCAAAGACTGATTTCAAAGCCAGTTCTCTCTGTTTTGAAAGTCCATACTCTTAACCTCTGCACCAGGGGTCTGCAAACTAGCTTGCATCACTTACATATACCGGGAAATTTATAAGATGTACCATCTTATAAATTTTTAATAATAAGTTTAAGTGACTGAAAAGGATGTAATTTCCCACATATTGTAAATATTATCTTTTAAAAATGTAGCTGTTAGATCACTCTTTTAAATGTTTCCAAGGGACTCTAAATGCCACAGTGAATGTTACCCAGAACCATTGATTTTAAAAATTCATGAACAATTCTTTCCTATTTTTTGCTTGAAATTGTACTTTTGTTATATTACTTCCCCAGAATGTTACCATAATATAACATTTTTCACACTTGAAAGTCTTTTATTGATTACCCTGTCATATTTTCTATATCAAAAATACGAATATAAATTAAAATTGAATTTTAAATAGTTTTTTATAACTATAAGCTCTGAGTGTTAAAGATTCCTTCTGATTGAATTCTCATTATAATTATTAGTAGTAGTCAACTGATAAACTCAACAAAAATTTTGAAAAATTATCATTAACTATAACAAGTAAATTTGTATCGGAAATACACCTTTTGAGTAGGATAGATGGGGCTGTTGTGGTACTTTGACTGAGGGAGAATCTGTGCACAACAACACGGCAATTTTTCAACTTGTGCCTTGACATCCCAGAGCATTTTAACTATTAAATAATGCAACATGACAAATTTGTGATGGGTGAAAGGATTGCTTTTTTTTTTTTTTTGGTTAATTGGGAGGAGTTAATTTGAAAGCGGTTATAGGAGAGGGACCCTTGCTGGTGTGCTGTTTTCACCACCCATAGGAGCATTCTGAAACAGGCCAAGTTTAGAAAACAGTACATAATGGATCTGGACATCAATTATTTTAAAACGATTCACGCATCCTACTCCTTGGAGAGGCTTTGTGTACTCCTGGGGGTTTGAAGACCACTATGCTGCCCCAAACGAATAAGTGAGTGGCCCCCAAAGACTCCAGCCCAAGGCTACTAGTGGGTCCCAGCAAAAATAGCCACTTGGAGCATGATTAGGGTCTGCTAAAAATTTTGCACATGTGATCTCGTTTAATTGTTGGAACAACTCTGCAAGGTCAGATTATGCTCAGTATACAGAGAGAATAATTTTTCTGAACTACAGAAATTATAAGTGGCTGAGCAAAATTTTGAACTCATCCTGTTTCCTCCTTTTCTTTTAATTCTTAATTAGGCTGGTGTCAACTAGAAGCAATGTAATTCAATTCAAATAATTCTTGTCTGATTTTTTCTTTCTTTCCCAAACGTTTACAATATTATTACTTTGCTTTTTTTTTTCTTAAACTCACAGGGACAAAAAAGAGCTCAACTCAGGTGTGCTTGTAATTAGAGGAATATGAGGGGCTGAATTTTTGGAACAGAGAAGACATCTTGTATCTACCATCCACCTCTCGCCATAGATCATTCTCTGAACAATAGCAGTACAATTGTGGGCAAAGTTGCACCCTGATTTTGAAAGGGTGCAGATCTGGGGGCCCCTAATTTTCTAAATTATGTTTGTGACTCAGATTTTACACAGGAGAAATAATTGTCTATGGTTGGGGAGGGATCACTGTGAAAAAACATTTTCTTTTTTTAAAGTGAGATAATTGTAAAGCCAAATCACTAAACTGTAGAATAATTTCATTTCTCACTCGGTCAAGAATTCAGATTTTAAAAAATATAAGACTGACTGTATAATTTATTCATGAGTTATAAGGTAATGTTAGGTTTAGCCATCATTCTATAAATAGAGCAATAAAAGCACAGACCAACACCTTTCAGTTACCCTGTAAGTAACTTCATGGTTAGATTTATCTGGTATACTGAGCAGAAAGCCATTTTCTATCACATAATGAAAATATTTGGAAAACCACCAGAGCAATGAGTGTTATAAAACTCTTAAAACTGTAATTGTCTTATTCCATTATTAGAGTGGAAAGTATTTGGAAATGTTTTAGTTTCCAAGTAAATGGCAGTCTATCATTTTGAGATTACTAATTGATTGCCCCACCTGCTTTCTTTGAAGACTACAGTATGATGAGGAAAAATAATGGAGAAAAAGGAAAGTCAAAAGAAAAAAGAAAAACTTTCAAAGGAGGTCTTTGCTTTTGATAATGCTATTCCTTTAGGTAACGTGTTAGTAAATAAAAAATGTTAAAGTACATAGAATGTCAAGGTTTTTACAGAAAAACTATACTTGAATGGTTCTTCTGCAAAATCCTACGTGAACTTTATAAAGGAAAGAAACACCTAAACAGAAAATGACCCCCTGCCTGGTAGGAAAAACTTTAATGAGAGAAACTTTCTAATTTTCTGAAGGTTCTTTTTTAAGGCATTTCTGACATTTCTTCCTCCTTTCTTCTGCTTTTTGCCTCTTAGATAATCTCACTGCTTGTTAGGGGCTTTGCTACAAAGCAGACAGGCTTCAAACAATGAAGAAATGAACCTGACTTTACTACTTTTTAGCACATTCTAGGAACAGGATCAGGAAAAGGTAGACTATGAGGGTTATGGCTTATGAGTAAATTCCAGTTACCTGAATTATCTGGATGCCCCTTATGCAGACAATGCAAATTTAATTACGGCTTACTTCAGCATTCATCAGTAAGTTTGTGGAAAAGCCCAAGAAAAAAGTGAAGCATATTCGTGAGTCAAGAACTTGGTTGAACACACAAAAAGAGAAAACAATATCAGCTCAGCATCAGCGTTTATTCACAAAAATCCACTTAGTGAAGTTACCTTGAAAGAAGGATAAACACTGGCAGACAAACTGGTCCATCTCGGGACTGGTTTTACCAGATAAGTGAACACTTCTTTCTTTGAATCCAAGAACTATGTTGCTGCCTTCCGAATCCTAGGCACCGTGTATCAAACAGCCACGACAGCTTCCTTAGAGATCTCACAAATGACATTTCTTTATGAGCAACTTGATAAGTATAATTCCCCATCTTCAACTTTTCCTGTATTGCTTCATATCTAATCTAATTCTTTTTTCAAGAATTGTTTTATTCCTCTTAAGGTATTGTTGGGAATTTACTTTCAGGCTCTTGGGTAACAGGGGGAAAATGAATCGCAGTTTAGTGGAATCTTGACAATACAACCATTACATCGTGAATGCTACAGCCAACAAGGAAAGTTAAAGATGAAGAGAGCAGTGTTTGATTCTGGTAAATTGTTTCCTTCACAATTTTGCTTTTGTAGAGTAAATGCAGTACATGAAAGAGCTGTCTAAGGGTAATCTGTTAGTTGCTTTACTCAGTGAGAAGCAGAAGTAAATCATTCAATGTTTGAAGAACTTGACGTCTTTGTGAGCATCATTTTCAAGAAGAGACGATTATTATTTTGCAAACAATTATTTGGTACATTTAATAAATTATACTTACCAGGCAACACTTATGAAATGGATCCCTGTCATTAGGAAAAACACACAACTCTTATGGTGAGAAAATGACTGCTTTCTCATTTCTAGGATTAGAGCAATTACTGACAAAAAAATTAATTTCATCTTTGGAAACAATGACTTTTTATGGTTGTTAAGCCTCAGTTATGTGCATAATATCTAGAAGAATGTGTATGTGCAGTTCAATGAAAAGAAAATAATCTTACCATGAATACACAGTCCAATGGATATTATAAAACATTTCATTATTTGCCCCATCAAGTCACTTTGTGGTTCTTATAGAGTGAACCCTGGATGGCATCTTGAAGCCTGTTTGCTTTCTGGTCTACCTCCTTTTCCTTAACTTCCCCAACTTTGCACTTCTGGTCTTCTGCCCTCACCCTTACGTCCTAACTCTATCCAGTAGAAGATTTTGGACATTATTCACAGATCCATAATGGAAATGCTGTGGTAGATTCTAATTATTCTTTGCAGGAGAAAGTTTACCTTTCCAATTATGAAGGGGAAATAACTATAAAGCATTTACAGTTTTCTTGCTATTATTGACCACTTCTCAGAGCATCATGTCTGGGTTAACACATAAGGCTGTCTCTTTACTGTATCTTTATTCATCTCTTTACTGATTAATCAAAGGTGAGAAGGTCAAAGAAGGAAAATGGGGAGAAGAAAGAAAATCTCATCTTGCAATGTAACAAAGTAACATTTTGAGCATTTATTTAGTATTATATTTGTAAACTTGACTGCTATTTTAAAATACCTTTAAAAATTTCAAGTACATTTAAGGAAAGAACCTACAAATAGTGTATAAAGTAATAAAAGTTCAAGATGAATATGGAGCTAAAAATAGTTTCATTTGAGTTAAATTTTATTAAAAATTTGTTTTTAAAATATGACTAACATAAAGATCACATATCTATTCCAATATATTACTGTTCCATTAATAATAATGATGATAACTAATATTATTGACTAGTTACTATATGCCTGGTACTGTTTTATATACTTTACAGGTATTATTTCAAAATGTCAAATTAAATAAATGGTCATTATCCTAAGATACTGGATCTGGAGGCATTGCAATAATGTGGCATGTGTTTTTCTCATGGTTTCTGGGATTAGAACCTGATTACTGGAGCTCAAGGGGCAAAAGGTCAGTTTGTGAAACTCCTGGGTCTATCATTCTTATTAACAAATTTATTTAGAGACTGAAGTCAAGGCAAAGAAATCCTAGTGCTAGTCTTCAATTGCTCACACTCATCTTTTAAATTCTTGAAAACATTGTTTTTCCAGAGATGAGGCAAATTTTTTTATGTGACTATTTCAGCTGGCTAAGCATCTGTAAGTAAATAATTAACGCGCTTGTAATTCAGTAATTCCACAGCCTGTAGAGGAATGTGGCAGGATCCACCCTGGAATGCATGTTGTTTATGCTGGTTTTGCCAGATCTTTGGATCTGTGGTTGTGGACTGCATCTCCTTTTCCATAACCAATTATCAAGACACATGTGTCCCTTGAAATTAAACTAAGCACATTGTCCTGGTATCTATGATTTGCCTAATGCTTCCAATATCATGGAAACTGCTTCTGAGCTATCTAAAGATCTTTTTCAATAGAAAGAATTTAACTTGAAAATTCCAATATGTAAAAAGAAGAAATTTTGTCAAGATATTCCTTTAGAATATAAAAAAACAAAGAATATTCATATATTAAATTCCAACAATGTGTCCATTGCCTTAGATGCAAGGGATTATCTAGAAGTAGGGTTAAACTGCCAGAGTGCATAAACTATGTTGATGTGCAAACATTTTTTTCTCTTGTGAGACATAGCTCATCAGTTTCCAAAACCACTTGTTTGAAATATACACTCATATTATTATTTGCTTTAATCATTTCAGAAAGAAAAAAATGCAAATACAAAAACAGGCAAAGAAATTAAAAATTATTTTTTCTTTCACTCTCAGATGCTTTCAGTTGCATCTTAAATTTAAACTTGCTCAAAACATAAAAAGAGGTGTATTAGGTCTTCCTACCCCTCCAGCTAAATCCCTATGTCCAGGAGAAGGCCATACACTGATTAACTTATGTGTAGGTTATTAAAACCGATCACAATGCAAGGTAAATGGATTTTGCTGACTGGTGTATCCCAGTCTTAGACCACTCAGGAGCTGAGGATAGCAACACTTGTACCCAAAAACATCCCATTCCACAATGAGGGTGAAGTAGACTGGATAACGGAGTAGAACCATAATGTCCAGTAAGTCTGCATTTTTAGTGTTGGAAATTTATTACTGAGGGATTTTTCTCGTCTGCTGCCTCATTTTTTTTGAATGAAAGAAAAGTATGTATAAATATTACTAAAAGATTTGGAAGTCTAAATAGAAGATGGTAAGCTCTCTCCTATTGTTAGACAATTCTTTTTGGATCTCTTGTGTTTCTGCATGTCTCATGAACAGAGGCACTGTCTGCCTTTTTTCCAGATTACCTTTTCAAGGAGGTTTATTTGGCAAACAGACTTGAAAGATAGAGATGGTGTCTCCCTTTGTAGCAAAGGTCAGGCAGGCTTACTGCCCTTTATAAACGATTTGGGTTCCCTAAGCTTGGGGTTCCTCTCCTGTAACAGTTCACTGTGTGTTTAGGCATCACCTGGCTCTCTTTGCATTGCTCTGTGGAATTGGAACTTGGGGAACTGGCACAAATGCTGATACTCCGGCTACTGCTATTGCTGTGAGTAATAAAGGGTTCTTTGTCTCTGACCCAGAGGCTCTTGTCTTCTACCAGAATCTATGAACCTGTGACAGGCTATCTTGTTGACTTGTAAGTAGGGTAAATTTCAGACCCTTCACAGTTCTTGACAGTCATATATGGTTAATATGTGAAACAGACAAATATTCCACCTTTAATATTTCTTGTAAGTAAACCTTATACCCTCTGCTAGGACTGCTATATGGTAGCCATGAAATGATCATATTTGCTGTATTTTTCTGGACTGCTAGCATTTCCAGGAGACTGTTACACCAGAAAAATCATTCTCTGTTCTTGCAGAATGAAGTCCCAATCCAAGGCTTCTATTAAGTCCACATTATGACTATTTTATGGTTTCATTCTTTACCTTACGAATTAAGCAAAAGACAAATCCTTGCAGATGATTTCACCCCACATCTAGACTCTCTTCCCAAGCAAAGCCTTAGCAGGACTCCAGACTTGCTCTTGGTAGTACTTCAGAAGCAAATGGAAGCATTTTGGGGCCCACTTTCTGTTTCCACAGTACCTGCCTTGCTTTGCATGTTAACAGTGCTCAGCATAATTTGTTGAGTCTATTTTAGAAGCTACTGGCCTGGGGTTTGAGTTGTACCTGAGTTCAACTACTTAAGCTTATTTATAGTTTTGAATGACGATCTAGCATTTTTGCATTTAATACTCTAATACTATGCAGGTAGGTTTCTGTAGTCAAAATTACCGTGACTATTCTTTCTCAATTAATAAAGACTAATTCAATTTGGCTTGCTTTCACTCTAATTCTCTTTCACACAGAATAAAAGTGAGGCAGTTTCTCTTTGGGTCTTTAGGTGCTGCCTTCTGGGCTGTTTCTCAGTTTTGCCTCTGTTCCTCTTCTGAGCAAACTTTCTTTTTGGTTCCCAGTGACCCCCTGCTTACTTAATTCTCTCCCTGGAAAAATCAACTTCCAGGAGAATTTACACAAGTGTAAATTATTAATGTTTAGTATTCCCATGCCACATCTCCCTTCACACCCTGCTCCCCACCTCCTAGCCACAAGCATGACTTTTTAGTGATAGAAACTAAGATTATAAATGCCAGAAAACTAAGAGAGGAGCTTCCAGGACTGGGGGAATATCCCCAGTACACAGAAACTGTACCATGTCACCTCTACTTTTAACTCCTAAGCATAATACTGGTGAAATAAAATAGCCTTCGGCTAAGTAGATACAAATATTCACAAATATAAATGGGAAAAAGTCTGGCTTTAGATGCTTCCAGAGTACTATGGGAACTAAGGGCAATTTTGCTTCTTGTTTTAAGTCTTTATAGGTCACTGAAAACCTCTCCTTCAGTAAGATCTCACTTTGTCTCAATTTTCCCTTCTATAAAATGAAAATACTACTACCTGCTCCCATTTATACAATAATCAAGATAAAAAAGCTTTGGGTAGGAGTAAAGTGTAATTTTTCAGCTTTGGTTCCCTTCCTGGGGAAATTAGCATTCCTTGTGTGAAAAAAAGAAGAGAGATGTGCTTTCAGTGTGTGCTGTGGTGCTTATGGTGCCTGTGTACTGGGCAGGCTTGATCCTTTCTAGTTCCTTTACAGGAAGCTGTATCCCTGTGTTCTCCTGCCAGGCAGGCTCTCCGACCACCCAGCAGTGGGAACACTTGCTGTTGAAATTGGGAATTCAGCTTTTAATAACTTCATAGGCAACCTGTTCCATCGTGTATCTTGAGGGTTCAATAGGTATTGCAGTTATTGGCAAAGATCAACAACAAACATGAAATGAAACGATCAGTTCTCAGGTATGCAACTTAATTGAGGTCATCATTGGGAGGGGCAGTGCAGTATAAATGGTTAGGCCACAGGCTCTGGAGCCTGACTGCTGAGATTCACACCCCAGGTATGCCATTTGTTAGCTGTGTGACCTTGAGCAAGTCACCCAATCACTCTGTGCTCCAGTTTTACCTGCTATAAATTGAGAAGGAAAGCACTTACCTTACAGAATTGCCATGAGGATTAAACGAGTTAGCCTATATGAAATACCCAGTGCATGATGAACACGATATAAGCGTTTGTTAAATAGTAATAATTGAAAAAATAACAATTAATCCCATGTTTCCAATTAACATGGGAAAAGAGAGGAAAGTTCTGAATATGAACCAAATTCCCAAAG
Organism: Equus caballus; assembly: GCF_041296265.1. Taxonomy (NCBI): domain Eukaryota; kingdom Metazoa; phylum Chordata; class Mammalia; order Perissodactyla; family Equidae; genus Equus; species Equus caballus. The sequence goes on from NC_091687.1 coordinate 76,335,467, forward strand.
AAGCATAGTTATAAAATCAGATTTTTTAAAAAAGAAACATTAATATATCAACATCTATTGATGCTTGTAATGAAACATAGTCCTGCCTTCTTCGAGTTTAGAAGAAGAAAGACAATTTATATTGGAAACATTTACCCTATAGTTCTGCTGAAGAAAGAAAATTTATATCGGAGACATTTACTCTATAGTTATTCTGAAGGTAATAAAAATGAACATAAAATGTTTTAACTTGTTGATAATTCTCACGTTACTCTCATATCTTTTATCTGAATGAGATAATATTCAATTTTACATACCTATTATTGTGCCGCATAGACTACAGATGCCCATTAAATCCATAGATGTTCACGGCCACTCATGCAGAAATGAAATATTTAACTACAAAAATATCTTGTATTTGGGAAGCTATTTGCTGACATCTCTTCCTCTGATATTTGGAGAGCACGCAAAGTGATTTATGCACGGGAACTTGAAGGAAATGCTCCCATAGTGACTTTCAGAATATTTTGAGAATACTGCTAATACATATTTTAAAAGTGCTTTCTTCTGTGAAGTTTTTCAATTTTTTTTTTATCACATAAGAGCACATTGGGAAAACGAATCCTCTGGAGGAACTCCTTAGTTCATCTCATCAAAAACAATAAGAAGATATGGGTGTCCATTTTTTATAATAAAGCAGACAAAATGTGATGTGTATTAATTATGGTTATTAATTTAACTTTTGTTAAAGGAAAGATTAATTATAATGCTTTTCTTGTGGAACAGCCCCTCATTACTTTTAACTAACACTAAACGTTTGCCTAGTAGAAAATTATTTTCGTTTAATAAAAGCAGTTATTAAAGAAAATTAAGCATTTGTTTTGTATTTAAAACTAACTAGAGGTGTCCCTTTTTGTAAGAAAATCTAATATATGAAAGTTCAAACTTGCAAAAGAGATAAACCAAAAGATGACAACTTGTGTTCCAAATGATTTTTCATTTTCAAAAGGCTTTCTTTAAATTTTGTAGTTATTTTGGATTGCTTCATTACTGCAGCAAAACAAATTCTTAGACATCTATGTCTACATGCAGAATTTTCTTTTAAAAATTGTGGGAGCCAGTCTCCAAGATAGCCCCTACCGATAAGGATTCTTGTTTCCTGTTGTTTACTCTTTGTGTAGCCCTTTTCAGATTTAACAGGACTGATATGTGTAACCTATAGAGTACTGCAGAAAGAGGGTGACTTCCAAGTCTCAGTCACAGAAGACATTGCCACTTTCCTTTCGCTCATTCTTGATTCACTTATTATGGGGGAAGCCAGCTGCTGTGTCATGAGGACACTGGAGCAGCCCTATGTGAAAATGCACAGAGGCTTCCTCACAATAGCCAGCAAATGCTTGCCAATCATGGAGATGGGCCATGTTGGAGGCATTGTCCCGCTCAGAACAACATTTTGACTGCAGCTTCACGAGAGACTTGAGCCAGAACCGCCCAGCTATACTGCTCCTAACCCACAGAATTTGTGCACAGAAACTGTGAGGGAATGAATGCTTATTAGTTTTTTTAAGTCACTAAGTTTTAATATAATTTGTTACACAACAGTAAATAACTAATAAAAATGATGTCTCAGGAGACTTTCACTTCTGGGTATGTAGTAGTACTTTCCAGAAGACTAGTACTTCAGCCAGGAACAAGCATAATCTAATACAGAAGACATCTGCATAAAGGCATTAGGGAGCTGCTAAGGCAACTGAAACTAGAACTGCCAAGATTCCAGAGAAAAGGGACAAGTGAGTTAACGCTGTTCAGCCAATTTTTCCCTAGACAAATTTGCTGATTCTGAGAGTAAAGCAAATCATGAGACTCTGGTCTTCTTTAGGCAGAAGAAGTGAAGAAATCGGGAAAGCTTTTGGTGGTCTTGCAGAGGTAGAAAGACTGGAGAGGCCAAGATCCTAGGGAGCAGGGAAGAGAGAGCTAAGCCTGACACAGAGCCAATTTTCTCTCAAGTCATTTGTCAAATTCTGTGTGTGGGGCAGGAGGCTAAGTAGCTTTGCAGAAATTTTCTGCAAAACACAGTGGAGATTTTGGCAGTCTGTGATATGGAAGAGACAAAGATTAGAGGTCAGTACCTGTAAGGAGAGAGGCCCTAGTAGACTACTAGGATCTCAGTTGGAATTCCAGGAGGACCGTGCCTTAAGAGTTGAAGCAAACCAGAGATACAGAGAACCTTGCCAAAACTTCAACACAGACTCAACTCAGTTCAGCTCCTAAATGGATTAAGGTGGTAAAGCCTTTATTCTATCTTCCTAGCTGAGAAGGACAAAACCATCAAGAGCCTCTGCCATTTTTTAATGAAAGTGTTTGGTATTCAGTTTAAAAAATTACCATGCATATTAATAAACCCAAGAGAAAAGGCACACGATGAAAGTAGACTCCAGATGATCCACATACTTGAGTTAAACAAGAGAGAGGCAGCAGGAGAGAGCTGCGGGGAGGGGCCTGGCCTAAGGACTCCGAGAGGATTTTTTTTCTCCTACTTTGTAAAACTGCTGTTGCCACCATATATAAAGTGCATCTGCTCCTCCAGAAAATTATCCCACTATTCAGTTCGATTTTCTTCAGAGCGCTACCCAACATTAGAAATCCTCACATTCATACATTTGTTTACTTGCTTCTTATTTGTGTCTCCCACTAATATGTAAATACCATGAAATCAGTAAACTTGCCTGTCTTCTTCAGGCACATATGAATCGGGAACAGATGGACATAAAACAAAAATAATAACAATGACAACAATAGCAAAAATGATTACACAGCCTAGAAATAAAATATCCCAGTATTACTTTCTAATTCACCAATTCTCTCTTTAACAAAGTCAAGTCTAAAGTTTATCCCGACTATTAAGGGATTTTAGAAAATATTGTTATTTCCATGATTGTAATTTTATTCTTAGGATTTGTAATTGTTGTTACTTTATGTCCATCTTCTCTTGATTCATATTTGCCTGTAAAAGACAGGTAAGTATTCTGCTTTTATAGCATTTACATTTTATTTGGAGAAGCAAATAAGAATCAAGTAAACAAACATAAATATGAACATTTCAAATGATAATTAGTGCTTTGGAGAAAATCAAACGAGGTATCATGATGATTTGCCTGAAGAAGCGGATGCACTTCATGTAGGGAGACAACAGAAGAGTTTTACAGACCAGGAGAAGAAAACAAAATCCTCGCAGGGGCGTTAGGCCGGGTCCCTGGCTGGAGCTGTCTCTGGCTGTCTCTCTCCTCAGGCCTGACTTGCTGCTGTTAGAAGGGTCACTTTAGTTATGTCCAATGGCTGTGTGCTTCAGCAAGTCTATCTCGTCCATAACCAAAGTCCCCATTCTTCTTAGAGCTATAGAAAGGGAAATAAACCAACCATTTTCAAAAGGGGAAACAATTTTCAGAAGGTCTGCCCCCAAGACGGACCACTATTTATGCAAAGAAGATCATCCACTGACTGATGGTCTCCAGGGCAGAATAGGACACACCTGTATAATTAAAAGTTCTATTGAAGAACTTTTACTCCCTTTTCCCCCAAATGAAAGATGAATTTAAGCCTAAACCACGAGGGCAGTATTTTACAGAGTATTCTCCTCATACCTCGGGATCAAGGTACATTATTAATTAAAAATGCAGATTCCTAGTCCTCAGTCCAGACCTAATGGCCCTGGAGTTGGAACCTAGAAATCTATATTTTTGACAGTCATCCAAAATGAAACTTATGCAAATATAAGTTCAATAACTACTATCAAATGGTGACTTATTTTAAGGCATCTATTTTTCAAATTTATTTCCTATGATCTAGACTTTACATGGACTAGATAAAAAGGTTTAATTAAGTAATAAAATGATTAAGGTAAATTAACAGAAAAATTCTGAAATTTAAGTTGAGATGAATTATAAAATAGTGGGCCATTCAGCTTTCTTTTTTAGAGCTTTAAAATACTATGAATTAGACAGGAAGGCCATCAGCAATAAAAATAACAAGATTGCTTATATACCTTTGCCTTCTGATGAATGAAAGATACTTATTAATCTTATGGGATATTTTTATAACATATTCCAGTTTCATTTAGAAGTACCTACTGGTAGATCTAATTCTCAAATAAGCCACCGATAATATAAAACAGAAGATTCAGATGTCTTTTCCCTTCATGGTGAGATTTTTTAATTTCTTGTGTTAAATTCAATTTTCTGAGAAATCACTATGTGCCAAGTGTTGGGTAAACTCTAGTAAAAAAAAAGGCAAATTCATAGCCACTTTCAGAGAGTTTACGTTCTAACGGAGGGACACACAGTAATCAATAAAATCACTAATAACCTACAGTTATAAACTGACTTCATCTACAGTGAATTCTAAATTTTTTATGAACTCCGTCTGACAAAAATGAATCCAAAATAATCAAGGCCTTCCATTACAACAGAAATTACTACAGGGATTGTCAGCTCCATATTTTGTTTTGACTTAGTTTAATATTTATCTCCTAAAAGTGTCATGTTTCTCTCTCTAGCACATAATTTATCTGTAAGAACATCTGTTGTGTGTGTGTGTAACGTCAATGAAAAGATTAATTTGACAAAAGGCTTTGGAAATAGCTAAAAACAGCAGAGAGCCTGTGATTTGGTTAGAAATGGTCTTATGTATTCTTCAAGGGTCCCGTGAATTGAGCATGCCATCCTGTTGGCGAGTGAAGCAGTGGTCTTCTTTTTGTTTCAGGTATTTCCAAGATTCTATTAGCTTTTTCAAATGGCGACTTTCCCCAGTCAATGTAAACCAGGCCTTCTGAAAACAAGGTGACAGGATCCTCTTATCGGTGAAAGGAACATTGTTTATGTCTGATCAACTGAAAAACGTATACAAGAGAAATTACAGCCTTCTATGAATTTCCGCAACCAGTCTATGGAATTTCAGCTTTAGCAGAGGGGTTAACTCACTTAAAATTTGGTGGAAGCAATGATTTGTATTTTTTTTAAATTGCATCCATTTGTTTATCAAATGTGAAAATTAGGGGACTTGGGCTTGTTTATGTCTTAATTTCTTTCCCTAATAAGAAACATACTACAGAGGAAGCAGAAGCACCATGAATGATCAAGAATCATAAGCATGCTACAGTGATGATCTGTCTCTGAACCAATTGCCTCCTGACCATCTTGACCCTGTTTCACAGCCACCCACGCTGTTTATACCACGAGACGTGCTCCTCACTTACCCTGCTCAGCACGCACATCCTAAATGTTAAGTTATGGATATTCTGGAAAAGCACTGGGAGGGGATGTGGTATTTCTGTGTCAGCTAAGACAAAAGCATTTGACACATCCCGTCAGACGGCATTGACTCAGGCGTTCTGGGCTGCCTTAAATAATGTGACGTGACGGCAATGGTAAAAGCCAGACGGGGGGAGAAGCCGAGTTTTACAAATCCACAATTAAAAAAGAATTTGAATCTGTCAAAACACCTTCCAAACTTTCTCATATCCTGCTTCCTAAGTTATGATCCCAGAGGAAAATCAGCTGGAGAGAAATGTTCTGCTGTCCGTTGTTTGTAGTGGGGGACAGGTAATCAGGGCCTGGCAATTTCTCTCTCTCCCTATTATGTACAGTGCAGCATTTGTATAATTTATTTCTTCATCCATATTTCATTATTATTAATCATCATAAGTAAGTAAGTTGCATCTTTTAATGACATAGGGGTTGAAGAAATAGACTGTGTCAGTGTGTGACAGTGCTGCACAGTCATCATTAGGGGGATTTATTATTTTGGAAAAAAGCAAGTTAAAAGACTCAGCTCAGTAGTCAAAAGTGCAATTTAGGGTTTATTGTGCAAAAACCTAAAGTGGAAACAGTTCTTCTGAAACTGTTTAACATACATGTAATTCAAACAGTCTTCTTTACAAGGCCTTCAGTGCACTCATGCTAGTACAACAAAGTTCTCTGCCCAAGTTATTCCTTTCAAGCTTCATAGTTTAAGCACAACATGAATACCTTGGCCATGGGAACTCACTGAAGCAGCAAACACGGCGCTCAGAATCTCTCCTTCAAATAGCAGGATTCTGGGAAGCCTTTTTGCTCCCTTCAGAGGCAATTAATGGTTTTGAATACACCTGGAGATTATTAATTCTGGGAGCGACCTCCAAGCTGCAGGTCACATTTCACTTTGGTAAGAAACCAAATAAAAGAGGGATTTAAATATGTAGGCAATTTTTATTTTAATATTTTTGCCTGAAAACTGTTCTAGCTTCCTTTGGCAAAGAAATAAAAATTTCCAGTCTAGGGAGCTTCAATGTATCACATGAATATTACATTTTTACCTCAATTTAACCATTTCAAACAGGAAAAAAAAAAGGAGCTCAAAGAAGAGTCCGTGCCAGGCAGGGTGGTTTGTCTCCGGAGCTTACCTGGAGAGATGGCCACCGTGGAAAGAGGCCCGGTGCACATCAAGGGATGTGCTCCTTTCAAGGCTGCTGTGTGATCACTGACTCATAATCCCACAAACTCAGCATGGCCTCAGGTCCTTTTGATATCTGGTTTGGGTCATAATTGAAGAATGGACAGAATATATCATCAGTTTTGTAAGGTGACTTCAAACTCTTTAAAAAAATGGCCCTCTCACTTAAAATTTAAATACATCTTTCTAACTGCACTGTATAATAGGGTTTACTCGAAATCAATGCTCTCAACCCTGGCTGCACATTAGGATCCCTAAGGGAGCTTTTAAAACAGTAGGAATGTCCAGTCCCGCCCAGTATCTGATTTTAATTGATCTGAGGTGAGGCTCAGAAAATTTTTAAAAGCTTTCTGGATGATTCTAATGTGCAGCTGGGGTTGAGAACAACTGCTCTAAATACTTAGAATAAGTATGGAAATTATTTCAATTATTTTTCTAAGTATATATCATGTTTTCATTTATGAGACTGAGGAAGGGTGGTCGCTGATATATCGCAACATCTTGAATCTTACTTTGGAAAGTTGTGAGAGAATAATTTGTTTGCATTTTTTTCTTATTCTCTCTCTTTTTTTGGTGTTTTTTTTTCTTTTCCCCTGTCTCTCCAACACGCACACACACACGCACACACACACACACACACACACACACACATACATGCACATACATGCTCAAAACACTTCTGGTGTCATAATTGCACCCTTATTATTTTTTTTTACTGGAAATATATTATCTGTAAAAGTGCCTTATACTGCTTTCAGGATAACCCAAAATTCTATTCTTTCTTTTACTCTTCCTTCCTTCACCAGGAAAACATTTATAGACCATCATGTAATGAACCAAGAGATGGGAAAAAAATTTCTTATCATATGGCAAAAGTAGATGGTGATTGACACTTTTTAAAAACAGTACCATACACATTATTGATATACCTGCCTAGAGTGAGGCAAGGAATTGAGGTAAATGAAAAAACAAAAGAAAATATTTATTCACCTAAATAATGCTACTGATTATAATGAACATGGGTATTTTTTCTTTTGCTTGAATTATTTTGGTAATTTAATATATTTTTGAGCAAATTAAATGACCAGAAGTAATATTAATAGCCAGAGAATAGTGAAGGGTGAAAATATGTTGTTCATGTTGGAGGAGAAAAATGAACTTTCTAGATTCATAGAGAGGGAGAGTCCCTTGGAAGTCATCAAGTTTATTTGCCTTCACATTACAAATAAGGAAATTGAGGCTAAGAGAATTACCAGTTTTTCTCTTATTGTTTCTTTGCTTATATTAAGAGCAAAAGCAACTGACTTCTCTAACAGTAGAATTTAAAAGTTAGAGAAGTTTGCAATTAACTGACTTATTTTATTGTGAGTCCAAATTAAAGAATATCCAAGCGGGTCTGTCACTAAATTTTGTACCTATGGTGGATCTAATACTGAACAAGGAAAAAGTGAATATAGATATTTGAGGATGTTAATGTCAACAAAATTAGAAGTATTTGAAAATCTTTTATAACGCATGATGTATGAATGTATTACCATGTAATTATCTGGAGCTCTGCACCTTGAAATAGAGAGAAGGTAAGTGCCTGTGATTAGGCCCCATTATACATACTGAACCCATTACAACACATCTGATCTCAAAATGGGTTTATGGTAATAAATAGTTTTATCTAAAAATCTATACTAAAAGTAAATATTTGATTTAAAAACTATATGGTAACATACATTTAATCACAAATATGTTAAATAAATAGATTCTATCTTCGAACAAATGCTAACATACAAACAAGAGATGTTTGATATATGATCACAAGCTGATTTTTTTCCCTTCCATTAATACTAAATACTCAAGAGTATGGTACTGTATTTCACCCTCTAATTGAACATTTTAATGTCCAAATGACAGAAACTTCAAACATATTGTTACCATAGTGAACATTATTTAAAATATTTTAAACACCATGCGTGTCCAGACAGAGGCTTTTATCCAACACCACGGATGAAAGATATACTTGTATTTGCCAGTGAGATTTGGGCAAAGATGAATAAAATGCTGAAAGACATTGTTTCTTGGTGCTCTAGAATATAGTCAGAAGTACTTAAAAGATCCTAATGAAATGGTCTTCATGTTGGAGGGCTAAAGAAGACGTCAAAATAAGATTGAAAGTTTCCCCCGTCTCTGAGACGCAAGTATTGAAATACTCTGGGAAATTCTAGATTTAATCGGTGTCTGGCATCTACCCAAACATGAATTATTTACATGAATGTATGTGATAATTTGGGTGTAGGCACAGAAATAGAGCCTTTTGAGAGTCTTTCAGATTAAGGTAGAAATGGGGTCAGCATTCTTGGTTCATTTTGGTCTGGAAGAGCACCTTGGACCCGTTCTGGAATACTCCCAGTAGCCCAAGGTAAGGTTAGGATGAGACTGGCTTCTGGGAGGAACTACAGCGAAGTCATCAAGAGAAGGGCTTTGCGATCCTATAGATCTGAATTCTAGTTTGAACCCTACTTTTTTACTAATAAGCTTTAAGATATTGGCTAAATTATTTAATCTTTCTAATCCTTAGTTTTCTCATCTGTTAAATAGTAACAGTAGTATCTATTTTAATAGGTTATTGTGAGCATAAAATAAGACCATTTATGTAGAGGGCTTCACATAGCCCTAGCCACATAGTAAATGCATAACAATTCTACTCATTCAACAAGTACTTTTTTTTTAACTTCTTTTTTTTTAGGAAGATTGGCCTTGAGCTAACATCTGTTGCCAATCTTCCTCTTTTTTTTTTTTTTTTTTTGTCTCCAATGCCCCAGCACATAGTTGTATATCCTAGTTGTAAGTCATTCAAGTTCTTCTATGTGGGATGCCGCCACATCATGGCTTGATGAGTAGTGTGTAGGTCCGTGCCCAGGATCCAAACCAGCAAACCTTGGGCCACTGAAATGGTGTGCGCAAACTTAACCACTCAGCCACAGGGCCGGTCCCTCAATAAGTACTCCTATGGATCAGTAGGGTGGGCTACATAATTTTGGGAGCACAGTTGCAAATGAAAATATTGGCTTCCTTCTTCAAAAAGCAGGAAAAGGTGCCAATAAATGTACAAAAATATAAAGCTTTTTCTTTCTTCAGTGATCTCTCTTTTGATGCATCATGGTTTTTTGTTTTTGTTTTTGCAATTTATTGTTCTAAGTAAGAAAAAATTAAAATTTTAAATTATCATGAATTTTACCATTGATTTTTATGTTGTGCAATGTGTGTTAAGTGAAAATTGTAAGAGCATTTAATCCATATCCAGATTCACCAAAATTACGCAATTCGTATTTCACAGCTTGTACATGCATACATGTATTTAGTTCTTACAGTATAGTAGAAATACGGCACAAAACTAACTCAACTGTTTTTATTTCACTTCTTAATATCTGCACATTCTACCAACACTCTCTACTTTTGTCCTGAGTAAGGAAGGACCAAATGGAAAAGAAACTATGGGTTGCCTTGTCTTCCTTTTCCTTGTACGTAATTTTCTGCAGAAGTGATGAATTACTCACTCCTCTGGAAGTGAGTAAGAAAGAACTTAATAGGGTTCCTTGGTCATTCGTCTTTCTTACAACACCATTGTTCTTTGTGTTTTTGAAGCAAGTTCTGGCTTGAATAGAAAGGAAGGCCTCTTGGGGCTGTCAGCACTCCACTTACTTGTCATGGATGTAACACACTTATGCTGTAATCACTTTGGGTCTTGTTGAATGCATATATATTTCTCCCTTTTCTACTAGCCAAAAATTCTTCCACCACATAACCACATTTTGACCTTCTTTGCACCCAAAGGTCCTTGGGAGGGCAATAAGTGTTTGTTGATTTGTGTTGATTGAGAAAGTATGAGTTAAAGAAACAGGATATTTGGACATTCTTATAGGATGCTGGCCTACCCTAGAGTCTTCATCATTTTTTCATGCTTTGAGCATATCAATTTAAATAATGCAGTAGTTGGCGAAAAATACTGAAATGTTTGAATGTATGACTCCTAAGCTGAATAAGTATACATTTTTAATTGGTTAAAGATTTTTAAATAAGACGTTATAATTCTTTGATATTGTTTTGAACAAGCATTTGTTCTCCGAGATGTGTTATAAGAGCCCAGGAGGGCAGTGTTTCAGAATGGCCCATACACAAACAGCGCATGTGGTAGACAGCCTCTTCCTTGTCATCCCCCTGTGCCTGGATCTGTTGTCAAAACTCTTTGCCATCTCTTTATGCTCTTGGCTTCTGAAGTCAGAATCCAATCTTGTCTAGAAAAACTCGAGAGGCGCTAATGCTGCTACTCCCACTTCTACCCATAGAAATCGACCTTCTCTGCCCAGGAGGAGGGGCAGGGTCTCCTCTGCTATTTTCAGTTGTTTCTGCTAATGGTTAAACGATGACTTGCAGTCCAAGTCGCAATCCAGTTTACAGGACCATGAGAGAACCTTTAAGAAGAATTAGTTACTGTTTTTTCTTTAGAAAATATGACAATCCTTATATTTCTTATTGCTTGATTGATGTGTTGAGCCTTTCTGGCAGCCCTGTTTACCTTATCTGAAATAGGATTACATTTTTTTGAATTAGAGAATCATGGTTCAGTTAGACGGTCTGCATCACATTGTACTGTAAGCTTTTATTAAGTCTAATTTGACTTCACCGCTGCCAGCTTAAAAAGAACAATGAAAAAAAGGCTATCGATTTATTTATTGAGTCTCAATGCTGAAAGTTCCCTTGTTTTTATTAATATAAACTATGCTAACTTTAAAGCTAAATCTAAGTTTGAATCACTCTTTAAAATAACAGGCTCCCTTTTCGTTAGTGAAAGTTTGGTTTGTCGGCATGGATTCACTCTTGAGCACATAATCATTTTAGTAACCTATGAGTAAGTGCCAAACATTATGTGCTGGAACAAGGTGTCAACTATGACTAGTTTAATAGATGCTTCTCCCTGCTCCAGACATCCATCATCTCTATAGTTGTATCTTCGCCAAAGGACTAGGGTTTCTATTCCTTTCTATTAGTCACTAGGTACAATAAACACATTTCTAGTGGGGATTTTATCAATGTCAGATTATAAACACAAAATTCCTCAGGCAGAAGATAATCTTTCAGGTGGTTAAGGGTTTTATTTATTTATTTTGCACACATATAAATAGAAAGAAAATTGAGACTTCTTGCCATTCCAGCCATCCGAGTTGTTACCATTGCTTTTTGATGCTTATCTGGCTCCTCAAATTTTATATATCAGGTTTTAAAAATTAGAGAAATAGAAATTGAATCTATGAGTAGTAAACTACTAAAAAAAATAACAGGCATCAGAAAATTAACTAACCTCCCCTTGCTGTGTATACCATCTTTGTAAACCCTGAACGACTGAAAGCCTTTGTGTTCCATTTATTTATACAACAGCCACTCTCAGGGCTTTCAAATTTGTCTCTATATCTTGTGTGACTCATTAAGCTACTGGGCTTCCACTGAGAAATTTTACTGCTGAGGCCATTTAACCTTATGCTAGACTCCGGAGCATGTCTTTTTCTATGGAGGGAAAAGATAGACAGTTACGAGATGCACTCTGAATCGAGGTTTGCTTAGGTCCTGTGACTTGCAAGCTGGAATCCTGCTTTTGTGCCTGAATCCCTGCAGGAACTGAAATTGCTTTCCCTGGACCTGGTTTGCTCTAGTGGGGCTTCCCTATGCTCACTGCCAGGTCAAGCCAATCCCGGTCCACCTCCTGCCCCACTCCCCAGCAGATGCTGCCACTTCACTTTGCGTGCTCCTGTGCCCAGGCCGATCGAAGGCGATCTAGTTCTTAGACTTAGTCCCATTGCTTTAGCCAGCAGTACTCACATCCTCCCTTTCTCTTGAAGTTCCAGGCTTATCTTTGGTCTATTCCCATTTCCTTACACTAAAAACACCACCTGCTGGCCTTTCTCCCATCATTAGCCCCCTAGCCTCTATCTAACTATATGGTTATGATTGGATCTTTTGTGGTTAGAATCTGTCCAGGCACATCCGATTTGCTGCTTATGCTTGAACTATGATGAGGGATTCTAAAAACTCTGGTTGTTGATATACTGTAATCCTTGGCAAAAGTTATTAGTCTTGGAAGACTTCATTTTTCTCTGATAGTGTATACCGGGATATAGACTTCCATAGAACATGTGATAAAATTGATATGGAATCTGAATAATAATTTCTACTTTCGTTACCTGCTATGGATTTTGCTAAGCACTTTACAAACATTATTGAATGTTTATAATGTCTTCAGCCTCAACAGAATCCTATGAGGTATATGTTATTTCTCACATTGTACAGATGAGACCCAGAGACATGGAAACACACACCAAGGCCACAATCAGTAAGTGCAGGAGACAGTATTTGGTCCTCAGAGTGTCTAAGCCCAAAGTGCATGTTTTTAACCACTGAGTTATATGTGTGTTTAAAGATAGTCCGTATTTCAGATTTATTAATGGTTTATATTGACTTCTATCCCAATAAGGTTACATTAATAAAGTTTTACTATAGATTATGTGCTTTGAAAAAACCCCAAATATCTGATGGCAAAGTCACAGAGTGAGTTAATGCAATTTTATTTAATAACCTCTTTCCTATCTCATATCCAAGATACTGGAAATGAGGCCTAACTGGAATAGGACGATAGTAAGACTATTTTTCCACTTCAAATACCATGCACTTCTTTTAAATAGCAGAAACAAAAGTAACTGGAGTGAATGAATATTTTTTTATTTTAAAAAAACATTTATTCCCTGTCTAGATATTTAAAAAAAATAGAGACAGCTTGTGACATTAAAATAACAATAAAGACAATTAGAAATAAAGACACAACAAGAAAATAGAGGTTAATGGTAGAAACCAAGCACCATAGCTGGTACTAGAAGCAAGAGAAAAGAGAAGTCTGTCATGTTACATAATTTTCATGGTCTCAAAAAAGAAAGCATACACTCCTTACGCATCTAATTAGGCCAAATGTTTTCTGATTTAGAAGTCATCGTGAAAATTCTCTTATATTGATTTGGTAAGTACCTATCTGTGCATAACTTTGTGTGAGGCACTTTACATTGCTTAAACACATCTTCCCAAGAAATCTCTATGTGGATACCTCCCTCCTAGGACTTACTGAAATTGTGCTTTTGTTTCTCTATCCCCTGCCAGACTATAAACTCCTTGAATACAGAATTTCTTGACCACCTTCTCTATCATTCATATCTCTCTCAAATGTCCACCTCCTGCATGGGATCTTTCCTGGCTACTGATCCTAAAGCAGCCACATTCCCAGAAAGTCACCTGCTCATTCTGCTTTATTTTCTTCATAGCTCCTATCACTTACCTGAATTTATATTGAATTAGTTCTTGTTTTTCTCATTTATTTTCTATTCAGAAAATTTTACTTGTATTTTACTAAAATACAAGCTGTGAGGACAGAGAATTTTTCAGCTTTGTTCAAAGATTTCCTCAACCCTTAAGACAAGGCCTAACATACAGTGTATGTTCATAAGACATATGGGCCACTAAATGAATTTTTTTATGCCTAACTCCAGCACAAAATGTGAGCCCTAATATATATGCTAAATATGTTTGCTGAACTGAACTGAATTTCTAAATTTATCTTACTGGTGCGGAAACTGGGCTCAAGAAGAATAAGTAATTTTCTCAAAATCATGTATTTCATCAGTGGAGACTCTAGAACAGGAACCCAAGTCTGTGCATACCTTGTGCACCACTCAACAGTGCTTCAGAGAGCTACAAGAATAAAGTCCAGGCCTGTTGATTTCTGGTGATGCGGCCTATTAGAGGATGAAGCTCTGAGAATCTAGAGAGATGGATAGTCAATCTCAATGAGTTTTTAAATTTTCTTTTCTTTTCTTTTTCTTTCTTTCTTTCTTTTTTTTTTGCTGAGGAAGATTGGCACTGCTCTAATATCTGTGCCAATCTTCCTCTACTTTATATGTGGGTTGCCACCACATCATCGCTTAATGAGCAGTGTGTATGTCCACACCTGGGATCCGAACTCATGGAGCACACAAACTTAACCACTATGCCACTGGGCTGGCCCCTCAATGAGTTTTATACAAGTATAGAATGGAAGTCAATTCATGAGTTATTTCTTTGTGTTACTAACTGAAAGAAGATTCACAGGTTTTACCAACTAGATATGGGTGATAGAGAACTAATACTCTGTTGTAAAAGTTGAAGAACTCAAAATATATTTTCTTTCAAAAGGCCAGCCCACTTGCACATAGCAGTGGGCCAAGGGGGTGCCTTTTGGAAGGACTAAATTTTTCCTTTAAAGGAGACTTGAAACTGCTCCAGTTCTTGAAAAAAGTGTACTTGATATGAAATGTTTCATTGCTTCATTATACAACATGGAAAAGGCATTTAGTCTTGAAAAATATTTAATGGCACATATTAATAATGGAAGTGAGTGGACTAGAAATAAGATTGTGCCCTGTGAAATGTGTAGTTCTTTTGAAAAGTACTTTATGATGGCAGCCAACCAAGATGAGTGGGTGGCAAAATGCAGCCAAAGTAGCTGAATGAATTGACCTGTTGAATGAGGTTTTTAGTATTGTTTACCTGAATAATAACGTTTACCAAATATACATGGTAATAATTTCTACTAAGCTGCTGCTTCTGACAATAATTAATAACTACTGTCAGCTCTTCTGAAAGTCTGCTCCTAGTTAGACATAATAAAAAACATACATCAGCAGAGCATGACTCATGACTTCCTGGTGTAGTGGAAATAACTTATACTATAGAATCAGTCCAGCCTAGTTTCACAGTTTGATTATGCCACTGAAAGAGGAGAGAAACAGAAGAAGTTGCTTCTCTCTGCTTCATAAAGTTGTTCTGAATAGGAAATACGTGAAGTATCTACCTAACCCAGTGCTTGCCCAAAGTAGATGGGACTCAATAAATCTTCTCTAACCTAGACAGAAGCTCCCAAATTGTGTATTACATTTGGCCCAAGCCAAAGCACTAGTGAGAAATTCAATCTTCATTTGTATCTCTTCAAGAATATGAAATGCACCCGAATTCAGAACTCACTGCAATGTTTCCTACACCCCCTCTTGTTTCCTCCATAATTTTCATGTCCCCACAGCTTCTCTTATGCCTCTCACTTAGCTCTCTTCATCCCTCACACAACTGGAACAACTAAAAATAGTATTTTTTCTACACCCAGTTCATGTCATTAATGGATGTATTTCACTCGTGGTTGGTGTCAGCTAAATGCTAGGGAGAAGTAGCCCGTTGCTTATAGAGAATTTCATTATGACACATTCCTGCAGAATAAAAGTAAATCAAGACATTCAGCCTTCAAACCAAAACTGACCTGGCTCCAGAGTTACAGGGAATTCTATTTGAAGATTGGAGAAAGAGCTTATTCGGAGCTACTAGAGACTAGAACATCCTTCTGGTGTGCCAAATTCTTCCCTGCATCTTGACCCTGAGCTCCATCATTCAGACTTGTTTTTGGTGTGTGGCCAAGGTAGCCACAAAGAGAATTGGAGAGATCCCTTTGGGTTACAAAGAAGTCCATGAGTGCTTAAAAAATCTTGGCTACAATTTGTTTCTTCTTTAACTTTGAAGTAGAACAAGACTTATGAATGTTGTGGTCTACTGGCCGCTGAAAAAGGCTTATAGTGAGCACAGAGATAGAGGACATTCACCCTCTTACTAATTTGCAGCTATAAATCTCAGCCCCTACCCACTCTTCTATAAACTTGTTCTAAATAAAGCCTTCCAAAGAAATCAAGTCATGATCACTTTAGTTCAGAGAATCCTCCCAATAGAGCCTCACTTAATCTCTGCCATTTCTCAGCATTCAGGACCTAATGCTTTTTCAGCATTTGGATTCCATGAGACATCCATGACTTTAAGTGTCTTCTCCTAACCCAGGCACAATGTTGCCTGAAATTCTCTGTTTTCTGGTAGGGAGTAGCCACTGTGAGTGGTTCCAAAGCCCGCTTGATTGCAAACCAGAAGATGGCAGCCATGACCTGGGCCTTCCCTTTGTGCAGAAGTAGGGGACAGCATTCCTGAACCAGTTTGGGTAGCTCTGACATTGACGTCTTCTCTCTATCCAAACTATATTCCACAGAGATTGAGGTTAAAATTAATTTCATTTCCCAACTTCCTAAGTGAATTTTGAAAGTTATATATAATATCACATAAACCTGGTTTTCTTCCTAAATGATCCAGTTTTAAGCAGGCATTCCTCCCCAAAATAGAAATTCCAACATCTGTGTCGTATCTACCATGTCTCTATAATGTTGCAGTTGTATTCTTATAACCATAAAATCTAATGTTTGGACAATGGGCACCTTTTTCCCACAAAATTCCCACAATATAGTGGAAGATTTCTCTGGCTCAAGTCTATAAAGTAACGTTTTAATCTGAAATGTGGTTAAGCATATCACCTAAAAGTCAAAATATCTAAGGAACCCCCAAAATGTAAATGCTGGAACCTAACAAGACCCCACCTTTTCCCCCCAGCTTTGTTGAGACATGACTGACGTATAACATAGTGTAAGTTTAAGGTGTACAATGTAATGATTCAATACACATATATATTGTGAAATGATTACCACAATAAGGTTAGTTAACACACCCATCACTTCATATAATTATGATTTTTTTTTGTGGTGAGAACATTTGAGATCTACTGTTTAGGAACTTTCATACATACAACATGGTATTGTTAACTATAATCAATATGCTGATCATTAGATCCCCAGAACTTATCCACCTTATAACTGGAAGTGTGTACCCTTTGACGAACATCTCCCCATTTCCCTCGCTCCCCAGCCCCTGGCAACCATCATTACACCTTCTGTTTTTATGTTTAACTTTTTTTACGTTC
This sequence comes from Equus caballus, assembly GCF_041296265.1. Taxonomy (NCBI): domain Eukaryota; kingdom Metazoa; phylum Chordata; class Mammalia; order Perissodactyla; family Equidae; genus Equus; species Equus caballus. The sequence continues at coordinate 76,352,835 of NC_091687.1, forward strand.
CGCATGTAAGTGAAATAATACAGTATTCAAGATCCCACCTTTATTAGAGTTGTATTCAAAGAAGCACAATGACATTCTCAAAGGCCTTTTCCTTTGTATTTGTCTTGCACCTCATCACCTGCTTCCACTAGGAAATGGTAATGTCTGACTTTGAAAAATTAGTGCTTGTATATATTCTATTATGTCAATATTTCATATTGTTCATTAAAGAGCAAGATGATCCCTAACTCTTCTGCTGTCAGAACAAGTTTGAAGTCCATTGTCTTAAATCATTCAATTCCCAAGTTTATAATCACTTTATTCTTCCCACACAGTTTACCACCTCTTCTATGCCTTTCAATATTTTTAGCTGAGGGACAGGAGGTGTTCGTTATCACTTTCTGATAAAGGGCAGAGCTCTGTTCCTCCTCAGCCCATGATGGATCCAAAGTTACCTCTTTTCCTGCACCCTCTCCAGCCAATGTTCTCAATCTCATCACACACACACACAAACGCACCCTCACGCACAGGCACACACATATGCAGCACATGAGCACATTGCTCAGCTCCATTGCATTTCCATGCTGTCCTGCTTCTCCTTTCTCATCTATTCTCTTTTGTCCCCCTCGTTTTTCTAGGATTGGTTACTAGTTTCTCTTTCTAGCTTTGTTTTCTTCATTGATATTTGCAAAATAGATTGGTTTAATATGAAAGGCTAGGTTATGGATCAGTGATTTCCAAACCCAGCTCATGATCAGAATGCCAGTGAAAGTTTAAAGAATACATCTTGGCAGGTCCCCTCTCATAGAACAGTAGGTCGAGGTGAAGTCGAGGTGCCTGTAATTTAAAAAAAGACTCCACGGGTGATTCTAATGGCCCAACCCTGTGCGTTTTAGCTTTAAATTCCTAGTACCTAGAACAGAGCCTGGAACTAGCAGATGTTAAGAAATATATATTGTATTAATTATACAATCATTAATTAATTGATATTGTGGCAAACGGGATAGTTGGCGACACTTACTATGTTGTAGAGCAGAAAGCTAAATATTCCCCAAGCAAATGTTTTCTTATTACAAAAAATATGGGAGGAATCTAGGTTCATCAGCAATAAACAAATTTACTTAAAGCAAGACTTCTCAAATCTTTTTTTTTTTTTTGAGGAAGATTAGCCCTGAGCTAACTTCTGCTGCCAATCCTCCTCATTTTGCTGAGGAAGACTGGCCCTGAGCTAACATCCATGCCCATCTTCCTCTACTTTATATGTGGGACGCCTGCTACAGCATGGCTTGACAAGTCGTGCGTAGGTCTGCACCTGGGATCCAAACCAGTGAACCCTGGACTGCTGATGGGGAACGTGCGAACTTAACCGCTGTGCCGCTGGGCTGGCCCCAAGACTTCTCAAATCTTTTGATATGCTAGTGTGAAAAATTAATCTTCAAGAGATATATACATCAGCAAGCTTAGCTGACTCTGCACCATCCTTTTTAAGTTACGTTTGCTTGTTTTTGTTTTAGGGAGCGTCTTGGTGCACCCGTGTTATGCAAAATACAGTTTGGGGAGGACTACTCCAGGACTGGCGCAGACCCTGACAGAGCTGTCCGATGTTGCGCATCTGTGTGGGTTATTTGGATCCAATCTCGTCAACTCTGGCTGCATGTGAGAATTACTTGGGGAACATTGAAAACTCACAGACGTCTGGGTCTCACCCAAGACCAAGTTAATCAAAATCTCTAGGGGGTAAGGCCAGATAGCAGAATTAAAAGTAAATAAATCCTCAGATCATTCTAATGCGCTGAGAAGGTTGAAAATCACTGCTTAGAAACTGTCAGCAAAATGTAAATATATTCTAAATTATTGACTACCAATAATAGCTAACATTCATTGTTAATTTTGCGCCAAGTGTTTTCCTCATGTATTTGATAACTAAATCCTTATAGTTACTTTGTGAAGCGGGTACCATTATTATCCCCAGTTACAGATGATGAAACTAAGGTATTAGAGAGAAAAAGTAATTTGCCCAAAGACATGCAAGTAGTAAGTTAGGGGCTCATGTCCAGGCACTTTGATTCTGGTGCTTGGGATTCAACCATTATACTACCCTGCTCCACTAACCTCTTCTTTTGGCAGACTCTCTGAGTGCTTAAAACTAACACATCATGTGCGTTTACTAGACGAAAATGCTAACAAGAAATCTTATTAAAGTCACTGTTAAGTTTTTCTACCCTCAAAATCAAATACTTTAATATTTTGACCACTGTAAAATATTGTTGTAGTTTTTAATCTACTCCATCAGAGACTTCTGTTAATAGTTGTATGCATAGAAGGAGCCAAAATTCTTCCCCCCTCCTCTCCCACTTTTGACAGTGGAATAGGGAATTGATTTCGCTCAAATCTTCATGCCAGTAAAAAGATATTAAAGCTGATTGAGGTAGTCAAAATAACTCAGCCCTGCCTTCTCTTGGGTCATGAAAATGTATTTACTGAATTCATAGCAACTAAGTATAAAAAAAACCTTAATCTAATTATCATTTCCTTAATACAGGAAAACCTCAATTGATTGGATCCCAAATAATGGAACTTTTAAATAAATGGGGAAATTTTTTAACGTTCTATTTCTCTCTCATTCAAAAGCGAAGGAAGAGCGAGCAATTTAAAATCAGGAGCCTTCAAAAGGTGCATCACTATTGTTCCTTCTTCTGAAATTCTGTGCGACTAATTATCTGCGTATTTAAATAATGTTAGTTTTCTCTTAGAATCCTTTAGAAATCAACACAGAGCTGGCTGGTATGACCTCAGAATTAGGGAGACAGATAATCTTCCATTTGGAATTTAGGACATGCAAACTGGTATTGTTATTTATTCTGCTCTCTCTTTTAAACATCCACACGGTTGCTGCAATTAGATATTAGGTCCCTAGGATCTGTACATTCTTTCTCTTTTGATTCTCAGCTCCTAGCAATAAACACATAAGGATGGTTGGGTGATCATGGCAGGAATACGAAACCAGTCTCCTGTGCAGCTGGCTATTACAACAACTGTTAACATAAGAGCAAATTGATATTCTTCAGGCATTTTGAGATCATGAATCAATAAAAATTATTAAATTATTATTGGTATGTGTTTACTACTGCACATTTATAATACTAGTCTTAATATTTATTTAGAAATATTTAGGCTATGACATATTGTATCATTCTTTCTCTATATTTACACTATGTTAATGTTGTGTCCCTCTTCACCAAATTTGTATTTGAAGTCCTAACTCCTAGTACTTCAAAATGTGACTGTGTTTGGAAATAGGCAAATTTAAAAAGACAAGTAAATTGAAAGGAAGTCATTAAGGTGGGCCCTAATCCAGTGTGACTGGTGTCCTTATACCAAGACGAGATTAGGGAGGGAAGACAATGTGAAGACACAGGAAGAAGTCAGCCATCTGCAAACCAAAATACAAGCTCAGAAGACACTAACCCTAATAACATATTGATCTAGGACTTCTGGCCTCCAGAATCGTGAGAAATTGAATTTCTATTCTTTAAGTCTGTGGTTCTTTGTTGTGCAGTCCTGGCAAACTAATACAATTAATTTGTCCTGTTATAATCTTATGGACCTACGTGCTGTTCTAAGTAACATGATCATGACTTAGGGCATTTTTTAGTGTCTTTAGTGCATTTTATTCTTCAACCCTCTATTTCGTTCGTTGTCTCTGGATTTTCAGAACGCCTGGACAGAAAGCAAGGTAGATCTTCCTTCTTGGAATGCAATTTGACCAAAAATGAAGAAAGCAAATGGTGTCCATTCTAATGACTAGTTGTGAATTTATGTAAAGATGAACTTTTATTTGGGATCATGTAAAAACTAACTTTTTAATTTGAGAGGAAAAAAAGATTCTTCCAAAAACATACACAACAAAATGCCCGTTTAGGAACTGAGCATGTGGATTTTTAAGGCTCAGATTAGCCATTAGACGGCCTTGGTGCAAAACCGCAGCAGGGCGTGGCCCTCTCAATGGTGGACATCAGATACAGAGGCGTGCTGTGGGCTCCCGGGGTTTTGAATATTAAAGATTGGGATGCTCAACAAATTACCTAAAAACTTTTCCCAGATACTAAACATAGTTTTTTTTTTTTAAAGATTTTATTCTTTCCTTTTTCTCCCCAAAGCCCCCCGGTACATAGTTGTGTATTCTTCGTTGTGGGTTCTTCTAGTTGTCTAAACATAGTTTTTTTAAATTGGCCTTCAAATGTGTTCTTGTAAAGGGACTCCACATCTGATATGAGTAAGTACCAATAACTTAAAAGGGTCTAATTTTATTGTGTAACAGACATTTTCTGTATCTAAATATTTCTTTTTTCCTTTTCATTGTAGAGTAACTCTTAGTTTTGCCCTCATCTCTTTTGACAAACTTCACATTTCTAACCCCAACTCAGTAACTTTATTTCTTTAACTTCACAATTTATGAAATGAGTAGAGTAATAATACTTGCTTCATAAATGTTGTTTTAAGATTACATAAGATGAAAACACATCAAGCATTTACTAGATTGATTGTCACAATCTAGGAGCCCAAATAATTATGGGTATTATTATTAATAAAAATTGAAATATCTTTCAGTAGGTCTCTATTTATATAACTGTGAATTCACATAGAGATAAACTATGTGGGGTTGCTACAAAACAATTTTCAATCTACTTGAAATATATCTTCAAAATATAGTTAAAAGATCTTTCAGTTACTATAAAGAAAAGAATATTCCAGATAACGTAATGAAAAGCTGTTTATGAGCAATGTTTTGCTGAATCTTCGCAAAAACCTTCTGAATTGGTATCATGAACCCCTTTTTATAGATGTGAAGTCTGGGTCAGTCGGATCATCCATGACCTGCCCCAGCACCATGATACTGTCAGAAGTTCACATCCTGGAGCTTTCACTCCAATCAGCGCTCTTTCCTCTCCACCATCGTTAAATTTCAAGGATTTAACTTTGGCCATTCCTGCTTGTTAAGCTATAAAACAAATCACAGCATAAAAATCTTGTGCACAGTACTGTTTATTTTGTTACTATCTATTTTTCAATAAATAAGAAATACTATGGTGACATCCTTGGGGCTCTCAACCTTTCCTGGCTAGGAGTCGTATTGGTAATTCAACACCTAATTCTCTCCCGCTCCTGAGATTCCTCTTACAACACAGCCATTATGTCACCTGCCTCTACGACGGACATCATTAGACACAGTGAGGGAAACTCCTTGCTATGTCTTCCGTAGTGATGGGAGCTTACTGTTCGTTTCTTTTTAAAGGATCCCCTCTCTTCCTCTCAGATTGCAAATCAAAACTTGACAGAGTTCTGTACGAATGCTTCATTTTTTCCTCATAGATACTGTCAACTTTGTATGTAATTAAATACAATTTTTCCCTTGATGTTACAGGCTTAGAGCACATTTTGAGTTCATCTTTTGCAAGTGGATACCACCTCATGCATCTTGTGTCCTGACCTCATTTCTGATTCCTTCTTCCTCCTTCATTTTCTTTTTCCTGCATTCTTCCTAAAAATTGGAAATTATTTTTACTTTGTTACTCTGTATGCATCTTTATAAAGACCTAAAACCCTTCTGGAACAAATTGATGAAGATCTTTGGCTTTTGTGTGTAATTAACCATCTGATTTCAAGAGACCCGGATGTTCCAAAGAAAAGCCCAGAGATGTCATGTTTTTCATTTTGTTTTGGTTCATCCAGCCAACTTATAGTTTGACAACCTTAGGATGTATAAGAGATTCAGCACTGCTTCTGAGCAGCAAATATGCCCATTAAATAATTAGGTATCCATGCAGAAGGTTGTGAGCAATTTCTCTATGTGAGAATTATTAGACCACAGAATATTTTGTTGAGGAAAAAATATGAATGAAAACAAAGCCTTTCTAATTAGTCATTAAGAAAAAAAGATTAGACAAGGCATTAAAAATTATACCATGGAAAAGTATGCTCTGCTGAAAACTGGATTGACCAGAAGACCCAAGACTCAAAGTGGAATCTCTCGTTCATAAATTGAACTATTGGATGAAGATACTGCTTAGCCAAAAAAATTTATTCCTTTACATAATACGTTAGTCTCTCACAAAACATTTATTTAAAACATTTCAAATAGTGCCATCCAACTACTGCCTTCCCTTTCCACTGACCTCCTACACAGCACCTTTAAATTGGGCAGCAGGAGATGTTGTAGCGAACATATTATCTTTATAATTTCACAAGCCCCTCAGCTGGAGTTCAGGATCAATTCTCACACTTTAATCCTATCTGCCAAAGAATTTTTAAACTACATAACTGACAAATAACCTGAGCTGTAATTTATGGATCTTTCCTCCGCGGGAAATGGATAGTTACAGCTGGTTTTTAACACAGATCTCCCTGCAATGCTGTGAAAGCTGAGTGATCTTACCAAGACCAACTGACTCCACAAACAAAGACAAACAGAAAAATGAAACACAAGAGCAACATCAAAACAGTTGCTTGGTCTTGTGTCTTTAATATAGGACAAATTCTGGACCTAGCCTCATTACGGCTTTTCATCCTCAGTCTAATCTTACCGTATTCCTTCTTTTTTTAAAAAAAAATCTCACTGATGCGCTTCCAGTTCCTCTCTCAAAAGAGTGCCTTCTGATTACATCATCATTCACGTTCCTGATTAGACTATTATTGCTTTAGTAAAAGTATTATATGTAATGCATTAAGATGGTGGTGGTCTTTGCGTTGTGTATGTATATTTGGAAAAGATGACAAGTTTTTAGATCTCATTTATATATCAAAACTCCATAATGCCTATCCAGATTTCCCCATGTATCCAATTGTTTATTTGACATCCACATCCATGCTTTTCAAAGGAAGAGCAGTATGTCTAAGATTGCATTTGTCATTTTCCCTCCCCATACCTGGTCCTCTTTCTATGTTTCTGTTTCAGTGAATGCCATGGCCATTTTGCTTTCCTTTACTGAGCACATTCAATCCAATCCCTCCTAAATCGCTCCGAAATCCATCTTCTTCCATCCTTCCATAGTGCTGTTACAACTTCTCACCTGGATTAACACCATAGGCTCCTGTGATGGTTAATTTTTTTTTTTTTTTAAAGATTTTATTATTTCCTTTTTCTCCCCAAAGCCCCCCGGGTACATAGTTGTATATTCTTCGTTGTGGGTTCTTCTAGTTGTGGCATGTGGGACACCGCCTCAGCGTGGTCTGACGAGCAGTGCCATGTCCGCGCCCAGGATTCGAACCAACGAAACACTGGGCTGCCTGCAGCGGAGCGCGCGAACTTAACCACTCGGCCACGGGGCCAGCCCCCTGTGATGGTTAATTTTATATGTCAACCTGACTGGGCTAAAGGTCCAGATAGCTGGTAAAACACTGTTTCTGGAAGAGATTAGCATTTGATTCGGTAGAATAAGTAAAAAGATCCACCCTCACCAATGTGGGTGGGCATCATCCAATCCGTTGAGGGCCTGAATAGAACGAAAAAGGCAAAGGAAGGACAAATTCTTTCTCTCTCTTCTTAAGTTGGGACATCCATCTCCTCCTGCCCTTGGACATTGGAGTTCCCGGTTCTTGGGCCTTCAGACTCTGGGACTTACACCAGTGACCCTTCCCCACCTCACGATCTCAGGCCTTCGGACTTGGGCTGAATTACATCACCAGCTTTGCTGGTTCTCCAGGTGCAGGCAGCAGATTGTGGAACTTCTCGACCTCCCTAACTTGGTGAACCGGTTCTTGTAATAAATCCACTTTTATGTAAATCTGTATATCCTATTGATTCTGTTTCTCTGGAGAACCCTGACTAATACAGCTCCCAATCCCAACTCTTCTCCTAGATTTTGGTCTTGCATTCCTTCCATTCATTCTCCAAATGCAACCAGAAAGATCACCCCAAAGATCATGTCAGTCCCCTGTTTAAAACCCTTTGGTGTGGTTGTTGGTTTGTTCCTTTTAATTTTTTTAGAAGTTTTGAGCTCCTTACATGGCTCCAGGGCTCTTCCAGATCTGCTTGCTTCTTCAGCATCACCTTTTACCTCCTGATGTCCATTGCTCTAGTTATATCAAATTACCTTCATTTTAAAGATGAGTTATATTCCCTTTGGCTCATTATTGCTCCTTCTTAGACAAGAATTCTTCTCCAATGACCCTTCCTCTGCCAAGACCCACTTAGGTGCCCCTGCTAGGTACTTGGATATGATTTCCCCTGTTATACTTGGCCCACTGTATTTTAATTGTTTATCTCTTGTCTGCATCTCTCCTGTTAGACTGTAAGAAATCTGTGTCCTGTTCATGTGCGAATACATAGCACCTAACACGTTATTCAACTCATACATTTTCCGTGCAATTTTATCTCTCACTTTCCAGCTTTCTTTTCATATTCCTTCAATAGCAATTCATGTTATAGCTTCATTGTTTAAATGATTAAAAAAGTACTTACAGATATATTAAAGATTCTACTGCATGTGAAATATAAAAGGTACTAGATGACTATTCAGTTTTGTCAAAAATTTAAAGATACTCTAATTATGGGGACATCAAAAAGGAGCTATAATTTGCTAAAGATATTTATATATTACTGAAAACAAGATCTTTCAAAATCTTGGACTATTTCTAGTTTGTGCTATTTCTTTTATTTTGGGTTTTTTTCTCCTTGGCAAGAATTGTTTTTTTTTTTCCTATTGAACATAAGATGTAGCCACTATTAACTTGATTATATGCTGCAAATGACAAGCCCAAAAAAAGACTTTAAGAAGTTATTCTTGTGCCCCTTGATAAGGCTATACTTAAAACTTTCCAAAGATAAAGCTGCTTAATTTAAGAACAACCTCAGAATGTATGTTTTAGGAACAATATAGCATGAGCATTAATTATAACCTATATTTATATGAAGATAGAATGCAGTTCATTCAAAAATTTCATTTGGTCAATGAGTAATACTGTTTAACATTACAAAATACTGCAATGCATTTTATAGCAGACTCCTAAATAACTGCTTTTAAATACTGAAATATTTATATATACATTCAGATAGCAAAGACGAAATGTTGGCCACATTTTTCCACTTGGGAAACTTTAGTGTTTCTTTGAGCAACATGATAAAAATCTCAGTTTAACAAATAGTGTGAGTTTGTAGTTCATCCCCGGCTCTATGACTTTTCCTGTTTAGTTTTTAGCTTACTTGGTTACATAACCATTGCTTTTGCTTAAAGGTCAGCCAAGAGTAAAGTTATATCTTGCTGAAGGTGAGATGTAAACAATGTCTGATCTTGCCCTGCCATTTTTCTTAAATCTTCTACAGAGCTGGGTGAAATTGTGCCAGTATTCATAAAAGAAGATTATATTTTAGAATCTGTATTGTATTATTCAATAAATATTTCAAGGTGTCTGCAAACAGGGATTAATGGGTCTTATATTTCAGGAAACCAGAAGGTATCAACCCGAAGAATTAAATAAAACACTCATGTTTGATGCTCATATAAACTGTAACTTAAAATAAAGTGTGTGTAAACTTCCTTTTCCTTTTGTTTCACTTTCCTGTCATAAGATAACACAGAATAAAATGAAAGGAGACCAAAATGAAAGAAGATAAAAAAATCTAAATTTGACCTTCACGCTGGAAAGTAATGCCTTTCTTCAATCATCGGTGTTCGTAGTCAACGATGGTGCCTGCATGCAATTAAAACATCTAGATGAAAAATGCAGGTTTCAAAGTCTCAGAGGGGTGTTTCGCTGGCGCACTGCAAATTCGTGCAATTGGAGGCATCTGGACACGAGGGGAATAGTACCATAAAGTCTTTCAACTGAAATTTTGGGTATAGTGATATTCAAACATCCAATCATATTCGATAGAAAAAATCTTGGTTTTAAAAAACTTTCTATTTGTGTCATCATTGGAAAAGAATTTGTACATATTAAGTTGGATCTCCATTCAATACTTGTACTTAAGGGAATCATTAGTGATCTTAAATTGATTTTTTACCTGCTGTAAAACTCTTACAAGGGCCTAGCTGAATGCCCCATCTCGATGTTTCTATCTGTTCCTGCTCTAGAAAATTCTGTAAATAGGGCAACTGCTACTGCCTAGAACATCCTACAATAATTTAAGATTGCCATATTATTTTCTTTTTTCCTGTTAACCACATTCATCTTTATTTCTAATTAAAAAAAAATTTTTAAGGATTAGCTCCTCTCTTTCGAATGTAACCTAGACCTTGAGCAGAGGAAAAAAAGTATCATCTACAGTCTCTTCTGTTATTTTCATTGGTTTTCCCTTCCTAGAAGAGTCATAGTTTTCAAATAATCCAGGTCACATTCTGGGCTAGGGTTGATAGCTCCAGGGAGGACTAGATCCTGAGTAATTCTCCTCTTTGTATTTTTTTTTCTTTTGAGGAAGATTAGCCCTGAGCTAACATCCACTGCCAATCCTCCTCTTTTTGCTGAGGAAGACTGGCTCTGAGCCAACGTCTGTGCCAATCATCTTCTACTTTATATGTGGGATGCCTGCCACAGCATGGCTTGACAAGCAGTGCATAGGTCTGGGCCTGGGGTCCAAAGCGGTGAACCCCGGGCCGCAGAGGCAGAGTGAGAGAACTTAACCACTGTGCCACCGGGCTGGCCTCTGTATTTTTCTGTTTATATTTTTTGATCTCTGACTGATTTTTTAATTGAGATATAATTGAGATATAACATTATATTAGTTCCAGGTGTACAACATAATGATTCGATATTTGTATATTTGCAGAATGATCACCACAGTAAGTCTAGTTAACATCCGATCAAGTGATTTTTATGCACAGTAAAGCTTGAGAAGCAAGGCTTAGATAAGTGGCTCTCAGGCTAGGCTTCCAATTAGGATCACATGTGGAGTTTTAAGAACTACCATCCCCTGTGCCCTCCCCCACAGATTCTGTCACTTGGTCTGGTGAGAACATCAATGTTGTTTTGCTCAAGTGCGCCAAGTGATTCTAAGGTGAGGCCAGGGTTAAATATGAGGGTTCCCTGGCACATTTACCAGAGGTGAGTCCGGCCTTTGGTCCAAGGGTGGGTAACAGGGTCTGCTCTGCGTGGGTTTGGTAGGCGCAGGTCAGTGCAGTTCATGTCATCCATGCTGTGGCAGAATTTGGGGGCATCTGTGGGAGGAGAGGGCCCCTGTAGACAGGGAAGGAGAAACGTAAGGCCTGGTCTCCATGTAGGAGTTCATTGTTCCTGAATCTCTCCTGAGACAAAAGACGGGGAAGGGTAGACTTTTCTGAATTTCAAGTCCCTTCTGCCTGTGGGTGTGGCCTTAGCTGGTCAAGGGTCTGTGCCAAAGCCGTTAAAGGCATATTCTCAAGATGCAGATGTGATTTCTCCACATAATATCCCCTGAGGAACAAACCCGGTGAAGGAAGGGGAAGAAACGGCGAGTTCTCAGGTAAACGTTGTGTCCTGTCCTCTTTGCCTCCTGAAATACCATGGTTTGAGAACATGCAAACATTTACTTCTGTGTCTCTGGTGTTTCTGCCTGACAAGCTTGCTTTCAACTACTTGTTTTCCTTCTCTTCCTATCACAGCCAAGATTAGCTCTTTAGAACACTTCTCCCCTTTGTCTCAGAGCCTTCTCTTCATTTTCCCCATTCAGACTTCTGATTTGCTTTGAGCATATCCTACCATCAACTAATGACCTGCAACTACCAAAAATGTTCCCTTTGTGACAGATCGACCTGGAAAGGTGTTGATATCCAAGATTCCTGTAGGGAGGAGGTGGGGGCCTGGGATATTAGCGAAGAAGGAGAATGGAGTGTTCAAGTGCCATCTGGATGCTCCATCAGCTCTCTGTAGGCCAGAATTAAGAAAACATACATCGAAATAGGATGGCACCAATGGCCCAGAATAACTCAGAAATTTCTGAAAAAGAAGAGTAATTAGAAGAGATAGGCTCTCTAGAATACTAAAGAAAGATTAACTTGTTAAGTGCACGAATAGAGATTAGAGAACATGGGTGCATATGTGGCTTGATGTTTGAATAAAATTGATGTTTTTATGATTCAATTTAAATTATGATTTACTTATTTTTCTGGCCAATAATATCACAACAGTGATTATGTGTCCTTTGGCAAACTTTAGGCACCTGATATCAATTTGTGCCATTACAGCTGATGGTAACTTCATTCACTTGGTTCCAGTGCTCTCTGCCAGATTCCTCCACTACTTCTTTTTGTACTTTAAAAAAATTACTTAAATAATCTAAAAGTGTTCAAAGAAATGGATTTATGTTGTTGTTGTTGTTGTTGTTTTCCTGAGGAAGATTAGCCCTGAGCTAACATCTGCTGCCAATCCTCCTCTTTTTGCTGAGGAAGACTGGCCCTGAGCTAGCATCCGTGCCCATCTTCCTCTACTTTATATATGGGATGCCTACCACAGCATGGCGGCTTGCCAAGCAGTGCCAAGTCTGCACCCAGGATCTGACCTGGCGAACCCCAGGCCACCAAAGCCGAACGTGCATACTTAACTGCTGTACCACCGGGCTGGTCCCTGAATTGTTTTTAAGATGCCACTTGTCCTATGAGAATTAGAACTCTTTTTGTGGTTGGGACCATATATAGATATCGTGGGCTTGTAATTAAATGACAACAGTATCAGTGCATTTGTCCCTGTATGGTTCTCCACCCGGATCTTTCTCACACATAGTGACTGACTTGCTCAAAATTGGGTTCTGGTGGCAGCCAATCCCTCTCATTCTTGACTGCCATTATCTTAGCAGATGAATCACCTTAAATATCCTCAGCTTGGTCTTTGGCTTCTGCTATCCACAGTTAAGGCTTACTGAGAGTGGTTCTCCAGGCCAGGATCTCCTAAATGTGCCTCTGGAGAGTCAGTGAGATGCCTTTTGCATAATCTGTTAGAGACAACATTAAACTTGGCACTGAAGAGACAGTCTAGGAAAAGTACCTCACATATTTATCATTTTGGCCTGTGGATAAGAAGCAAGAAAACAAAGCAAATAAGTTTGAATTTGAGAAGAAATTATTTTTGCCTAGACTCTGATGCTTTCTCTTTCATCTACCATTTCCTTCTTTCTTTTTTATTTTTGTGGGGAAGACTGGCCCTGAGCTAACATCTGTTGCCAATCTTCCTCTTTTTACTTGAGGAAGATTGTCACTGAGCTAACATCTGTGTCAATCTTCCTCTGTTTTATGTGGGATGCCACCACAGTGTGGCTTGATGAGCAGTGCTAGGTCCACACTTGGGATCTGAACCTGCAAACCCTGGGCCGCTGAAGTGGAGCACCCAAATTTAACCACTATGCCACCAGGCTGACCCCTCATCTACTATTTCTTGAAAGTGAATTTACTATTTTGGGGGCTAACAGTTTTCATTTATAGTTAGCATAGGAATCTTTGGAAATATCATCCTTAGATAGCAGTAGTGAGAAAATCAGCAAGAAAGATGAACTTTCTCCGTGCGTATCCAGAAACTTGACTGGCAATCTCATCTGTCAATTTGCTTGTGAATTACTCACAGCCTAACCTACTGCAATAGACATTTAACCTCCTGAGGAAGAAAGTATGTGTTATTTCTTGATCTTCTTTCTTGCCTTTTCCTACAGTGATACAACCTGTGATTCCTAACTGAGCAGATACTATCCAGAAATAAAAATATATTCCCACCTCTGTTACAACTAAGAGTGATCTAGTGCATTTAGGATCTGACAAATGGAATGAAACGGAAAGTGGTATGTGCAACTTCTGAGATGTTTTCTGGAACTTCTGGCTGGCTGGAATGTGGACCAGCACAGTCACTTTGGACTTTGAGATGACCTGAGCAGTATAGGTCATGGTAGAGCAACAAGAGAAGGAGCCTGAGTCCCTGACATCTTTAAGTGACTTACTGAATCTGGGTCACTCACAGCTGAACTTATTCATGTCTGAATCTTATGTGTGTATCTGTCTCCCTCTAGATCATTGGTTCTCAACCTTCACTGTGCATTAGAACCAGCTTGGGGAGCTCTTAAAATTATAATTTCCACTCCAGACAGCATCTTCGAGAGTGGGACTTATGTACAAGTATTCTATTTTTATTGATATATAATTGACATATAACATTATATTATTTTCATGTGTACAGTGTAACGATTCAATATTTGTATATATTGCAAAATGATCACCACAACAAGTCTAATTAACATCTGTCACTACACATAGTTATGAGTTTTTTTCTTGTAATGAGAACTTTTAAGATTTACTCTCTCAGCAACTTTCAAATATACAATACGGTATTATCAATTATAGTCCCCATGCTGTGCATTATATCCCTTTGACATATTTATTTTATAACCCCCTTCAACCATTTTGTCCACCCCTAGCCCCCACCTCTGGAAATCACCAATCAGTTCTCTATTATCTATGAATTCATTTTTTTGTTTTGTTTTTTAGATTCCACCTATAAGTGAGATCATATGGTATTTCTCTTTCTCTGTCTGACTTATTTCACTTAGCATAATGCCCTCAAGGTCCATCCATGTTGTTACAAATGGCAGGATTTCCTTATTATTTTATGGCTGAATAATATCCCATTGTATATTTATACCACAATTTCTTCATCCATTCATCCACCAATGGTCACATAGGTTATTTTCATATCTTGGCTATTGTAAATAACGCTGCAATGAACATGGGAGTGAAGATATATTTTTGAGTTAGTGTTTTCATTTACTTCAGATAAATACACAGAAGTGAAATTGCTGGATCATAGGGTACTTCTCTTTTTAATTTTTTGAGGAACCTCCGTACTGTTTTCCATAGTGGCTGTACCAATTTACATTCCTACCCACAGTGCACAAGGGTTCCCTTTTCTCTACATCCTCTCCAACACTTGCTATCTCTTGTCTTTTTGATAACAGCCATTCTACTAGAGGTGAGGTGATATCTCTTAATAGTTTTGATCTGCATTTTCCTGGTGATTAACGATATTGAGCCCCTTTCATGGACCTGTTGGCCATCAGAATGTCTTCTTAGGAAAAAATATCTATTCAGAGTCTCTGCCCATTTTTTAATTGGATTTTTTTTTTGCTATTGAGTTGTATGAGTTCTTCATATATTTTGGATATTAACTCCTTATCAGATATATGATTAGCAAATATTTTCTCCAATATGATAGGTTGTCTTTTCATTTTGTTGACACAATCATTTCTAGATACCACTCATGCTGGCACTGGTAACTAACTAATTAATATCTGCAATGGAACAAACAAGTTGTTTGGAAATGAAATCCAATTTAACAAATTGTATTTATACAGATTGTAATAAAATAGAAAAAGCTATTTCCATGAAAATATGGAATAGATAATTATTATATAATGGTAAGTTAAAAAAAAGACTCAATTACTTCTTCCATGGCCTCTTTGGGATTTAAAATTATTCTCAACATAGATTTCCTTAAACATCCCACTTCAGGATTTCTTTAAAAGACAGTCAACCACGTTCTCAGGTTTGTGAATTATATTCTACAAGTTCTTGTGGTGAGTCTAAAACGTCTTTCACCTACAGTACAGAAAAGCAGCTGGAATTCTATCCCTTCCATTTCCTTTGTTAAGCTTCTTAGAGATTCTAGCTTTAGTTAATATCATGATGGAATCTTCAAATGAGTATAATTTGTTTTTACTAATCTAAAAAATCCCAACCTATATGTCTTAGTTAATGTGTATTGCAAATTGGTATCACTATTCTTTTTTGAGTTATACATGTAAGACATAAATTATTTACATATGTTAACATTTTGAGCAATCAAACGACTCAGAACTTTAAAAATATTAAAAATTGGTACATTTCAATTTTTAAAAAGAAGAGGAAATTGGATCACAGTGTTGTCATGACTATGTAACAAAAGATCTGTGCTTGGAAAAAAGACCAGAAGGATATACCAACATATTAATAGTAGAATAAGAGCCCAGCTAAAATAACATATACCAAAGAGTGTTAGTCAAAGGCAGTGCTTACTAAAGCTGTTCTTTCTTTAGAATTACTGAAGATTATTTAAAAGACAAAATTGCCCAGATTCCATCTTATATCTTTTGAATTAGAATCCCTGTGGGCAGTACCTGGTAATCTGTATTTTTAGAAAATTTCCAAGGGCTATTAGTCTATTTTTTTTATGTTTGGGACCTGTCAGTCCAAAGAGTATAGTATCTACTCATTTCTTTAGAATAGTCTGATTTGTAGAATTTCCCTGGCAGAGCCAAAACTTAATACATCCTCCACTTTTATTGAGAATCACTATAGGAAATGGCAACATACAGAGCATTTCTGAATATTTTGCAAAATTATCACTAAGGAGAGAATCAATGGGCATGCATAGTCCTGATAAACGGAGTGAAGATTCACATGCTTCAGATCTTCAGAGGTTTGTTTTGAGCCTAACTTGAAAGGTGAAAGTCAACATGAATGAAGGTCATCAACCTTAGAATTTTTTTTTTTTTTATTGAGGAATAGTGGCCCTGAGCTAACATCAGCCACCAAGCCGCCACTTTTTGCTAAGGAAGATTGGCCCTAAGCTAACATCTGTGTCCATCTTCTTCTACTTTATATGTGGGACACCTGCCACAGTGTGGCTTGATAAGCAGTGCTAGGTCCATTCCCGGGATCCGAACCGGCGAATGCCAGGCTGCTGAAGCAGAGCAAGCGAACTTAACCTCTATGCCACTTGGCTGGCCCCATGACCTTAGACTTTTGACATTTTTTTATTTCAAATGAAGTTTGTGTATGTGCTAAAAGAGTTAATTATTTACATATAAATATTTTAAATATATCAAAAATCTTTTAATACTACTTTTCCCCTCCTTTTTTTAGGGAAGGGGACTAAAAGAACTTATGTGGTCTGGACCTTTTTCAATTTTGAATAACCCTAGCTAATATCTTTTACTTAAAGTCTCATGAAAAGAATTTCAATTGAAAATCAGAAGTAATGAAAAAGTTGTCTATCTTGATGAATTGTGAGGCTGAGGGAGAACAAAATTTTGATCCGAGTCTAAGGATTAACAAGAATAACAACAAGGACTCAGCTTAAGGTTTCTTTCTCCTTGATTGACCCAGCTAACCAGCAAGGCAGATATTCCTTGTGACGAGAGAATCCTGGGGGTGGATAGATATCTCCTTGCTGCCTCCCTTGCTCTCACAAGGACCTGCATTTCAGTGATCACCTTTGCAGAGCAAAGGATCAGTTCAGTTAGAGGAGCCCAGGGCCAGGAATTCTGCCTTTTATGCTGGGCTCAATGGGGAGACCATTGGCATTCAGGGTCTTCCTTGACTTCTCACTGTGCCGCAGTTGCGTACTTCTGAGCTCTCCCTTACTTCATAGACAGGCCCGCAGTGGGTCTGATCAAGTCTATCCCAAGGTGGTAACCCATCATGCCATCATGGTGCCCTTTTCCTTGGCTTCTTGGATCTTCAGGACTATTTTTTTATTTGATCTCAGCGTTCATGTTCCATGATGGAAGGAACTTAGTCTTGTTCATCATTGAATCTCTAGCCTTCAACCATGCTTGGCCCAGAGTAAGTGCTCAATAAGTATTTGTTAAATAAATGAAGGAATGCAACAGCTTCTCTTAACTTTAAAAATTAAGAGGAAGATGGGCATGGATGTTAGCTCAGGGCCAGTCTTCCTCAGCAAAAAGAGGAGGATTGGCAGTAGTTAGCTCAGGGCTAATCTTCCTCCAAAAAAAAAAATTTAAAAATTAACTTTTAAGATTTTTGAGGCTTTTTTTGTTCCTTTTAAAGAGACTTCTCAAATTGTTTTTTTTGGGGGGGGACACATCAACTTATTATTTTCTGAAAATTAAGTTCTACCAAGACATGTACCTTAATTTAGTTATTTTTTACTTTTAACTTTTACTAGTCGATCAACAATCTTCACTAGGTATGAAACACTATGCTGGGCACTTAGGGAAATAAAAAATATATAGAAGACATAGCCTATAATAAGACTTTTAAAGCCATTTACTCATCTGCATATTCCTTGGGGGAACTAAACTTTGTAAAATGTTAGAATCTTTATAAAAATGAATTTTCATACAAGTATATATTTACAGATAAATGTATAAGGAGATAATTATGGCTAAAGTTTGATATTGGTTAAAAATTATTATAATTACCCAAGTCATAAAACAATAAATTTTCAATGTAAAAGATTTAATGCAATGCCAAAAAACAAAAAAAAAAATACAAGGTAAACCAGAAAGTCCCTCTTTTATCCCCTACTCCCTATTTCTAATCTCTTCCTCTGAGATAACCACAGAAACATGGTTAATAGTTTGGGAGTACTTCTCCATTACATTTTCTATGCACTTATATTTCTATATATGTGTTATATATATGTTTCCTTAATAGCACATACAACATATATGTCTTATTCTACATCTTGCTTCTTTCACCCAGCAATTTGCCTTGGAGATCTTTCAAAGTTAGTACAAATAGATTTATCCAATTCTCATAAGGCTAAGTTATTTTGCACTAACCATTTGTTTGATTTAACCTAGTTTCACATTTTGTAGATAAGCATATGTGAACAATGTTTATTTTTTAAGCTAATTTATTTTTCATTATTTCATCGTATTTCACCTTATTGGTAAGGTGCTGAGATGACTTCATTTTGAGAATATTTAGCTCTTCAGATACGGTTGATATAAAGTTTTCTTTAACCTTACTATATATCTTTAATAAAATAACAAGTGACATTTTAAAATTTATTGGCTGTTTTTTAAGCTTCAAAGTGAATAATGGGTCCTATTTTTCTAATTCGAGTACAGTCAGCCTTTAACACAAAGGCATTTCTCTTTCTTCTTCTGGTACAACTTCACCACTCTGTGTCTTATGTTATTTGGAAATTGAATATTTCTGGGCGGTGTTAAAAAAGAAAGTAGTCTTTAGATGTTCACTGATATATTTACTGAAAGCAAGAAAGATTCCCAAGAGTAACTGTTAGAAAAGAGAATCTTTTAGCTGTTGTTTGTCTCCAATTCCTTGCTCTCACTTTACTTGGATGGACCATGTCCAATCTAACTAGAAATCGTTTTAATAGAAAACTGAGCATTTAGAATTCAGGCAGTGTATATCTTTAAATACATATTCTTAGGGACCAGGAACCTTCCCCTTTAACAAGTATGTTGCTACAATATATGCTCATATCCAAAAGCTCAGTCAAAATCTGTAATTTCTTAAAGCATGTAACAAATATAATGAAGAATGAGAATCATCTTCTCTGGTCTGAAATGGAGTTTTCTTTGCTTAAAGCGCATAACCTGGGTCCTAATAGCCAGAGAATGAAAATATATCAAACTGTAGTATTCCAAGGGGCTGGCTCAGGAAGGTCATCGTCATAGAAAGCAAAGGGAAGGCATGATTAACTCTCATTTATGAAACACAAGCATAACATGCCCACTAATCTAGATTTAGATCCAGGCTATTTTATGTGAAGAAATTATTAAATTGGCACATTAGCCTACTTTTGAGTCTTAATAAGTTTCTTTAGCAAAAATGCCCTAAGAGTGAGAAAGGGATTCCCGCTTTGCCCCAGAGAGCAAAGTAGCGATTAATTCCACCACCTGGAGCAAAAGAACTTAGAGCAGAAGATTCGCCTTCAACCTCACAATCCCAACTGAGAAAAGGAGTTCCTCCAAATGTTCTTTGATATACTTTTATTTCTTATAATCTGTAAAATTTCTAGTCTCCATATTGTTGAAGCTTACACCCTATATGAATTATATTTTGTATTTGGGGTACTTTCCAAACCTTAAATATCAACTGGAGCCACTCAACTCTTTTTGTATTTAACTCACTATTATTTGGTCTGTTAGAAAGGGTAATTTTTAGTGGTGTTTTGGGTTCCAAGAATGTACGTTTCCCGTTTGTAAGCTTTATGTTAAGTATCTTACTTCTGAAAGAAGAATATAAAAGTTAGTTTATAAGTCAGAACTACTTTCCTAGTCACTGAACTGAATACTTAGACTGAACAAAAGTTAAATTTCTTATATAGCTCACAGTTTCATTTCTTAACTCTAAATTAGGTGGATTATAATACTTGGAATTTAGTTTATTATTTGTGAACAAAAACTATCTACAGATTCTGTTGAGTGTGTGAGGTAGGTAGCGGTGGTGGTGTTAAGGATCAAGAAAAGGTTTCAAAAAATTCCTCTAGTTTTAGGTGTTATTTAATAAATCACTTAAACTAGTTTTATCTTCAGTAGTATAATGAAATTACACTTTCAGAGATTACTGCTAAAGATTAAAAACCAAAAGCAAAGATCATTTTTCTGTCTTTAAATCTCTTGACTTCATCTTTTTTCCATCTCCTTGACTTTACAATAATATATGTCATACCTCTGGTGATTGTTTCCTATGTTAACGATGATGTTTGGTCACAAGTGATAAAAACCCGACTCAAACTTGCTTTGGCAAGAAAAGAATGTATCGGCTCACAGAACTAGGAAGAACAGGGATGGGTTTATTCTCTGGTCAAACTGAATACATAAACTAATAGAATTCCTGTCATCTCCTCTCCTCTCCTGTCAGCTTCTTTCTGTGTGTCAGGCTCTTTCCTAATACAAAGGGAAGCTCTCCATTTGGCAGAGAATATGGCTAATCACAGGTTGAGTCATATTCTTACAGTTTGTGAATCACAAACTGAATCATGGGGAAAGAGAATTGCTCTTTTCCAGTAACTCTCTGTAGATCTCTGGAAAGGACTCTCCTTGGGATCAACTTTGGCCTCTCATGATTGCCCAGGCCAAGGTTCATGTTCATCCCTGCGACCACAGGGCAGCGTATAGTGATTGGAAGCCGCAACAGAACCATGTGGAGCTGGGGACAGGGATGTCAATCCCCAAAGGATTCAGGGGAGAGCAGAAGGGGAGGGGTCCAAGGAAACATTTCATTACTCATGACTGCCCTTTGACATCTCTGATTTCTTTTCCCCAAAAACTGCATTGGTTTCTCATCCTCTTCTTAACTCCTTGCCTCTCATTTAGTCATTCCCTAACATTCTACTCTTTTAAAAGTCTACATTCTCTTCCAAAAATAGCTCATCTTAACACACAGTTTCAACTAACGCGTCTATGCAGAAGTATTATAAATTTATATCTTTACACATCAGTACCATTACTTTCTATTTGTCTCATAAGAGCATAGACGTGAGTTTTAAGTTTACTCATTCTCAAGAAGATTATATGCTATAGAATATAAACATGCAACGTCTGCAATAAGATTAATTTTTTCCCAATTTCTTAAATCTTAACAGTAAATAGTTATGAACCACATTTTACTCTTTCCCAGTACCCCTGAGACTTAAAAATGGAGTTGGCATTCTTACTAACAAAATTGGCTATGGACTGTAATTAATAAAATTATTTGTCACATATCAGAAATATCAAATGCATATACCTACCCAGAAACATCTGGGAAAACATCCTTTGAAATAGAAACCTTTGCAGGATATTCTACATTATGACACAGTTCATACAGTTCCCTCATTCCAGCACACTATTGAATCTGGTGACTTCAGTCCTTTACACTATCTACATTGATCACCTCTTAAGTTCATTCCTTCATACAATAGAGGCAGACAGAAAAATACCTTTTAATATATCACAGAAAAACATAACTCTGAGAAGCCAGCCTAACAGTGTTCTGCTACTGGTACTAATCACCCCAATGTCTGCTCAAAATGGGCCACCACGGGGAAAGAAGACTCCATTCATTTTACTCAAGGTGGTCAACTATACATTGCTCTGTGTCACTTAGAGGGCAGCTAGAAGCATGATGTGGCAAGTGCCAAAAGAAAGGAACCAAGTGTTAAATGGGAGTAGAGAGGAAGGAGAGATTATTTTTTGCAGAGTAGAGTAGGCAGAAAAACAAAGTAGGGAGGAAGATGGTAAGTTCCATGTCGAACATTTCCAATTTTAAGTTTGAAAAACATCCATCCAAAAATTGAAAATTGGAATCTAGAGTTCAGGATAGAGATTTCTGCTAGAGTTTGAAATATGGAAGTCATCTAATTAGTCAAATTCTACGAATGTTTAGCTTAATTTCTCAGCATCCTGGTTTCTTTATCTTCAAAATGGGGAAAATAATATATATCTATTAAGATTTTTTTGTGAGGATTAAGAATTTATCTTGGAAAATTTCTTTGCCCAGTTTTTATTAACCAGTAAACCATTGTTGTTAGTATCCTAACTGCCATTACAGCGTGCTTGGCTCTGTGTCATGATGATGGGAGTAAACGAAGTTGTTAAGAAAGGGAGTCTAATAGAAAGGTCTTCCATATTAAACTTTCCTGGTGACAGCATTCACTGGCTATTTATCATTCTGTCTTGACGCTCTCTCTTTTCATCTCCCAGAACCTTTATTCTTTGTGATCCATTTCTTTACTTTTATATCTTGAATCCCTCTATCAGCCAGTACTGCTAAAGTATCATATCACTGATATAATTTGGCTATATTACTAATAGTATTGTACATAGTTCATTTACTAAGTGCTGACTAAGCAATCCTTGTAACCACCCTATGAGGAGAAAATTGGGGCCAGAGTCCTATCAAGTAATTGGCCCATGGTGCAGAGAATAAGTGACAGAGACAGAATTTGAACCAAGACAGTTGGAATTAGGATCCCTTGGGCTTTACCACCTCCTCAAGCTGCCTCTCTTTGTAGAAAACTAGTTGTACTCATTCCTCTTTGTTCAAATTCTGCCCATGATCTGATACTTATTTCCAGTCTCAGATTTTCAGGAAAACATTTCATGAACACAGTGGCCATTTATGGTCTTCCTTAACCTCAGTGTTCACACACAACATCTTCCCCAGGAATATATGACCCAGAAAATTGGAAGTTCTATACGAGATACAGTGATTGGTGAAAATACTAGGATGGTCAGAGTTTGGAAAGACGGAGAGAAGGAAAAGCATCTATTTTGCAGAGGTATGGCATGAGCCTGGGTACCACTCAGGAGTGAGCATGGAATGATGAGACCCTCCTGCAGGAGAGAAAAGCAAGATAAAGGTAAATAAGAAGCGTGAGATCAGAGACTTCAAGGACAGATTGAGGATTTCGAACTTTGTCTTAAATGAAATGGTTAAACAGAAAATTTTAGAAAAGAGACTAATAGCATTTCAAGGTTTCAGGAAGACTTAATCCGTGGTTGGTGTCTACAAGGGATTGAAAAAGAGAAAAACTGAGCCAGCAAAGCCAGTAGAGAAGCTATTGCAACAATCCAAGTACGGAGTATGAGTGCTGGGAAGGTGGTGGTAGTGGGGAGGGTGAAAGGAAGGTGTGTTGATTCACAAAGTATTTGGAAGAAGACACTAAGGAGTTTGATGAGTCATAGTTTAAAGTCAAAATCCTTGGGAAATAGACTGAATCACATCCCCTTAGGCTGGTCAAATCTGTGTGCTGCTTTGTATTATTTTTCTCTTAGTGAGGAATCAACAATGAGGAGCTTTGTATAGTCATGTCCTCTTGACTTTGCTTCTTATTCTGAGATGTGGGTTTACTCTAGTAATAAGAATTGCAACTTTGTCAGTTTTTGAAA
Organism: Equus caballus; assembly: GCF_041296265.1. Taxonomy (NCBI): domain Eukaryota; kingdom Metazoa; phylum Chordata; class Mammalia; order Perissodactyla; family Equidae; genus Equus; species Equus caballus. The sequence continues at coordinate 76,376,392 of NC_091687.1, forward strand.
TCTCACCATCTGTGTTGTCTGGCATACTTTTTTTTTTTTTTTAAATCTTTGTGTTCCTTTATTGGAGCAAGATTCCTGCCCTAATCCCCTCAGTACATAGTTGTATATCTTAGTTGCAGGTCCTTCTAGTTGTGGCATGTGGGACGCTGCCCCAACGTGGCCTGACGAGTGGCGCCATGTCCGTGCCCAGGATCCGAACCGGCGAAATCCTGGGCCTCCGCAGCGGAGCGCGCGAGCTTAACCACTCGGCCACCGGGCCGGCCCCTCTGGCATACTTTTTGATGGCTGACTTAATGGAGGGTCATGGAATTACTTTATTCTGAATTCCTCTAACCCTCACTAGTCTTCCCTGGCTGTTAGTGAGGGGAAAAAAACAAGGGAAGGAGAATTGTAGGTTGCATGAATTATGTGACTTCATTTATTTTCAGATGTTTAGCCCAGTGAGATATAAGCTCTGTGTTCAGGATGCCGCTCTAACTTGGGGGAAGCAGGGGTACTGAGGCCACCTCCTATGTCTCCCCAGGCAGAAGTAATTGATTCTCCTTTTTATTTTATTTCTTTTTATTTAATTTAATTTTATTTCTTTATTTTATTTTATTTCATGTTATTTCTTTATTGTGGCTTTTACCACATTTTGTCTTAATTAGATGCACAACTGCAGTCACCACCACTAAATTTGGAGTCTTCAGGGACAGTCTTTATACCTGGAAGCCAGACTTTCATGGTAGGTTCTCAAAATTTTGGGGAGGAGCCTGCCCAGTGGTGTAATAGTTAAGTTTGCGCATTCTGCTTTGGTGGCCCAGGATTCACAGGTTTGGATCCAGAGCTTGGACCTAGCACTGCTCGTCAAGCCACACTGTATTGGTGTCCCACATACAAAGCAGAGGAAGATGGGCATAGACGTTAGCTCAGTGAGAATCTTCCTCAATCAAAAAGAGGAAGATTGGCAGCAGACGTTAGCTCAGGGCCAATCTTTCTCACCAAAAAAAAAAAATTTTTTTTTAAGAAGGAGATGGAGAAAAGGAAGGAGGAAAAAGAGAAAAAGGGCTTTTATGTAGGGAGATACAAGTAAGTATAACTATACTTGTGGACAAAGAAGGGAAACTTGGGTAATAATTAGTAAGAATTGCACATAGTCAGTAATTTATAGAGTACCCACTCCCACCACCCCCCCAACAGAGTGCCTGACTATTATAAAGGCCTGAGAAATGATCTATTATGAATGTTTTATTTTAAAAGCACATCAATATATCTATGGTATTGACGAAGAGCAATAGGACCACCTTTTTTTGCTAGTCCTAGATGTAAGCAGATTCCTCCTTGGGCAATAGGATGTCTTTTTAGCAGGAATGAAGCTAATAGTGAAGTGATAGATCACTTCCTGTAGGATTAATGATTGAGTCAAGAGACAATGACAATATGGCTGGAGATAAGTTATTGGGTGAATAAAATCTAGCTCTTTCTTAAAGCACCACGGCCACCCAGTTCTATTTATTTGCGAGTGTTTCTGAGACACCTCAATATTTTCTATGGATATAGATAGCATTTTACATTGCACAGTCTCTCTCTCTTATGACTTCTTGTGAACTCCTATGTGTACTGTGAAATAATTTAAGACAAAGTCATATCTTATTTGTTTTGAAATTCCTCATAGTGCTTAGCTCAATCCCTAGAATCTAGCACGCAGTTTTATATATTTAATAAATTGAATTGAATTAAATGAATGCTTTGTTAATTAAATGTTATATGATATACATACATTCAATTTAGGTCCTAGGAAAACTTTGTTGTTTTCTGGGTTTTTTTCTTTTCATTGTTTTTGACCAACATGTGCTACCTAAGCACATTTGGCGAATACTGAGATAAGTTCCAGGAAACTTTAAAAAATGACTCAAAGAAATCCGAGAAAACATGGTTCCTACTCTCATGTCACATAATGTCAACTCTCTCTCAATTTTTATTTGCCTAGTGGGTTTCTATTTTCAAAGACCATTTGTCTATATCCAGTTTTTCAGAATTTTATCATTCTCTATAAAGAGTGGAAACCTAATTATTTTTGTGGGAATTGAAATATTTGCCTCCATCTGTCATTTCTACTTTCATCTTTTCCTTCCTATTTAAAAGAAAGATGAAATTGAATGGTATCTTTAAATACTATGATGACAAGTGAAATGACAAAAATTCAGAAGAAGCAATGGAGTTATGTGATAGTCCACAGTACCTAGCTAAGGTGACGGTGTCTGAGAATCTGTTTTATGGGTCTACATTGCCTCCATACCTCAAGATTGTATAACGGCTTGAAATAATAATTTAGGGTATCTACTTTGTTATCAATTAAGAAATATTCCATAACATTTGAGATTGTACTACCATATGAATTTTACTACTGAAAAGAACTTATGAGCTAACCGATTCTGGTCAGATAGTTTCACAGAGGAGGTAACACTGGCACATGTTCCCATGACAAACTTGCAATATGAGGCAGGACTAAGAACAGGACCCAAAATCCACAACTCTCATCTAAACTGGGGATCTTTGTCTTACACTATGTTTCATTTCATGTAATGTATTTTACTTTCCATTTCATATGTCACATATATCTTTACTGTTACAGCAATTCTAACATAATTGGATATATAGTTTTGTCTATGTGACACTAGATCAGGTTACCAAAAGGAACAACATTTTAAAGTATTCATTTCATTTATTCATTCAAAAATATTCAGAATGCCTACTAGGGGCCGGGCACTTTGCAAGATGTGGGAAATACCCTGAGCTGTAAGATAGACATGGCCCCTGACCTCTAGGAGCCGAGTGGCTCTTGCACTGTTTTTCAAACTGCTTCTTTAACCCCTCCAGCTCCATTGAAGTACATCAAGGATTAGACCAAAAACAGAAGCAGTTTCCACAAACCAATAAAAAAATTTTAAAGTGACCTACTCATTTATCTGTTTTGTACACAGTATTGAGGAGGATTTCACTTCAACAAAGAATTCTAAATCTAATCCAGTGGAATCAACTAGCTTATAGAAAATGGAATACACTATATTTTGAATAAAATAATGTCACCATGCATCCGTAATAATAGACACTGTTTTGTTTAAAATGTAAATATATTGAAAACACATTTCTGATTTCTCTCTGTGTCCCTCTTTTCTTCTTTTTTTTAGTGAAGTATAATTGATGTATAACATTATATTAGTTTCAGGTGTACAACATAATGATTTAATATTTGTATATATGGTGAAATGATCAGCACAATGTCTACTTAACATTCATTACTATACATAGTTACAAAAATTTTTTTCTTGTGATGAGAACTTTTAAGATCTACTCTCAGCAACTTTCAAATACACAATACAGTATTAACTATAGTCACCATGCTGTACATTATATTTATGACATTTATTTTATAACTGAAAGTTTGTACATTTTGACCCCTTCATCCATTTTTCCCACCCCCCATACCCTGCCTCTGGCCACCACCAATCTCTTTTCTGCATCTATGAGTTCAATTGTTTTGTTTTTTTAGATTCCAAATATTAGTGAGATCGTATGGTATTTGTCTTTCTCTAACTTATTTCACTTAGTATAACACCCTCAAAGTCCATCCATGTTGTTACAAATGGCAAGATTTCTTTCTTTTTATGGCTGAATAATATTCCATTGTATATATATACCACACTTTCTTTATCCATTCACCCATCAATGGGCACAGGTTGTTTTCACATCTCGGCTATTATCAATAATGCTGCAATGAACATGGGAGTGCAGATATATTTCCAAATTAGTGTTTTCATTTTCTTCAGATAAATACACAGAAGTGGACTGTTGGATCATATGGTAGTTCTATTTTTAATTTTTTTGAGGAACATCCATACTGTTTTCCATAGTGACTGCACGAATTTACGTTCCTACCAACAGTGTACAAGACTTCCCTTTTCTACACATCCTCACCAATACCAATTATTTCCTGTCTTTTTGATAATAGCCATTGTAACAGGTATGAGGTAATATAGCATTGTCGTTTTGATTTGCATTTTCCTCATGATTAGTGATGTTGAGGGCCTTTTCATGGACTCATTGGCCATCTGGCTGTCTTCTTCAGAAAACGTCTATTCAGATCTTCTGCCCATTTTTTAATTGGATTGTTTGTTTTTTTGCTATTGAGTTATATGAATTTTTTATATATTTAGGATATTAACCCCTTATCAGATATATGATTTGCAAATATTTTCTCCCATTTGATAGGTTGCCTTCTCATTTTGTTGATGGTTTCCTTTCCTGTGCAGAAGCTTTTTAGCTTGACATAGTCTCATATGTTTATTTTTGCTTTTGTTGCCATTGCTTTGGTGTCAAATCCAAAAAATCATTGTCAAGACTGCTGTCAAGGAGCTTATGCCATATGCTGTCTTCTAGGAGTTTGATGGTTTAAGGTCTTACATTCAAGTCTTTAATCCATTTTGAATTAATTTTTGTGTATGGTATAAGACAATGGTCAAGTTTCATTCTTTTGTGGCTGTCCAGTTTTCCCAACACCATTTATTGAAGAGCCTATCTTTCCCCATTGTATACTCTTGGCTCCTTTGTTGTAAATTAAATGACCATATATGCGTGGGTTTATTTCTGGGCTCTCTATTTGGTTCCATTGATTGATGTGGTCTATTTTTATGCCAATATCATCCTGATTTGATTAGTATAGCTTTGTAATGTAGTTTGGAATCAGGGAATGTGATGCCTCTAGCTTTGTTCTTCTTTCTCAAGATTGTTTGGCTATTTGGAGTCTTTTGTGGTTCCATACCAATTTTAGGATTGTCATGTTCTATGTCTGTGAAAAATGCCATTGGCATTTTGATGGGGATTGCATTGAATCTGTAGATTGCTTTGGGTAGTATGGACATTTTAACAATATTAATTCTTCCAATCCATGAACATGGAGTATCTTTCCACTTATTTGTGTTGTCTTCAATTTCTTTCATCAGTGTCTTATAGTTTTTAGTATATGTCTTTTACCTCCTTGGATAAATTTATTCCTAGGTATTTTTTCAATGCAATTATAAATAAGATTGTTTTCTTAATTTCTCTTCCTGATAGACCATTATTAGTGTATGGAAATGCAACTGATTTTTTTTTTTTTTGGTGAGGAATCTTCTTCACCCTGAGCTAACATCTGTTACCAATCTTCCTCCGCTTCATATGTGGGATTCCTCACAGCATGGCTAATGAGTGGAGTATGTCTACACCCAGAATCCAAAACTGGGCTGCCAAAGCAGAGTATGCAGAACTTTAACCACTCAGCCACAGGGCCAGCCCCAGAAACACAACTGATTTTTGTATATGGATTTTGCATCCTGCAACTTCACCTAATTTGTTGATTAGTTCTAACAGTTTTTTGGTGGTGTCTTTAGGGTTTTCTATATATGATATCATGTCATCTGCAAATAATGACAGTTTTACTTCTCCCTTTCTGATTTGGATGCCTTTTATTTCCTTTTTGTTTTTTGGCCTAATTGCTCTGTCTAGGACTTCTAATACCATGTTGAATAAGTGGCAAGAGTAAGCATCCTTGTTTCTTCCTGTCCCTATTTCCAATACTAATTCCCACAGAAATTTTTGATATTTGTAGTAATTTTGATGCTAATCTGATCATGCTGAAGAAAAAGCTACTTCCCTACAAATGTAAAGGTTTGCATTTAAGAGAATGCTTACTTTTTAAATGAAATGAGAGTTTTATTTTGCAGTTGATGCACTGTTATATTCACTTAAAGAATTAAACATTTGCTACTAGGCATTTTGAATTAATTGCATGAGTGCGTATTACTGAACACAGCGACTACAGGCTGAAGCAACATTATCTAGATTATGAAGTGACTTTTGTACACTGTACACAATGGAGTCTCCTGATTAGATGTCTTAGATTTCATGTTCATGTTAACACACTTCCTGAATGCAGAGGTCTGCCTCTTTGAGTTTGTGGTCTTGTGAAATTTGATTTCATTGTGCTGATAGGACATAACATACTTTTCTAGAGAGCTCTTGCATTTCTCATCTATCTAAACTCATTCAGTTTATGGCCCTGTAATACTATCCAAGGCATTTAAAATCACCCCAAACCTCACAGATCTTATTGCCTTCATGTGTTCAGTGATCAGCTGACCTTCACAGATTCGTCAGAAAGTAAAGGACATGTTGAGTTCATGTTATGAGTTTAGGTCATCTCTGGATTCTCTTAGTTGATGAAAAACTAGCTAGCTATGATAGCATATGGTTTGTTAAACAGCTATAAATTTAGTTTATTTATATCTTGCAGAATTGGTGGACTTTCAGAAGTTTATCTAAACTTTTGCATCTATTACAGGGCCTTTAAATATAAGAGCTATGCAATGAGCACAATGAAAATATGTTCATTACAACTGAAGTTGCTATTTCTTTTACCTATATAGACTGTATTCTGTGGAGGATATAAGCAAGAAGGATATTGTTTAAAAAAAAAGAAAAGAAAGCTTTTTGATTTGGTCATGTAACCCTCTGGAAACCCAGGTTTTCTACCAATTTCCACTAAAAAATTTAGAAATAACACATAGCAATTTGTAGAATAGTAAGTAATACGTTTAAGTAAATAGCTTTTGAATATTATAACTATATTTTTATAAAGATTTGCTTTATAACACATAATATGAACTCATATTATGTAAATGTATTCTACTGTTAATATGCATTCACAGCATACATAGATAATGGTTCCAAAGGAACTGTTACAAGGTATACTCTGAATATGTATGAAGAATAATAGACACATGTTATGGGTTCAATGTATAGTAAGGGTCCAAAAGGCAGAATGCATGGTTTTATTAATACTCATTCAGTAAAAATACTGAGGAAACAAAAAGAGACATGTTATGGTATAATTCTGAATACATATTAAATATACACCACAAACTTAGCAAGCCCTTATGAGTCCATTGATACTATAACTGTAATGTGATGAGTAGTATTTTGTTACAGAACATTAGCTAATCCATAAACCTAGAGAATGATTTAGAGTGGATAATATAGCTCACTTTTTAATAAAATGAAATGCTTAAAAGATATTCACACCTGTGATCCATTGATCAGAGTATAGGCTTTATGGGTTTGCTTCCCTCAGGAGGGAATAAGCTCCTAAGAGGCTGATCCTTCCACAAATTGCAACTAGCAATTTTGGAGTAAGTACAAAAAACAACTATCTGAACATCATGGATACAGACAATGGACAAAGGCTGAGAGATTTTGGAGGGGAGTCAAAACTTGAATAAAGGAAATGGGATGGTTTGAGTTCCTGGTTTTTGCAAGCTTTTGATTAGAGTTAGAAAGTTGAAGCTCCAAGAGAAAACCTGTGGTTTCTCTGGTCTAAGGGATCAGAAGACAGCTCAAGGTGGCCACTGCCATAGGAAAATGACAAGTAACCCTGAAAATTAAAGAGCCAGAGAAGTGGAAGCCCAGGTACTATGTATAAATTCTGCCCAAGTCTCTGAATAATGCATAAGGACCAAAAAATTGAACTGAGATTTGAGATGCCACAGGTGAGGCAGAGTTTTCAATTTGAAAATCAAATCAAGTTAATTACTTACCAAGGTAAAAATACCAACACTCTTCAAAAGAATATAAAGGAATCTAGGGTCTCTACAACGTAAACCTCAAAATATCTAGGATACAGTCCAAGATTACATGACGTACAAAAAGCTAGCAAAATGTGACACGTTCTCAAGAAAAAGATAGCTATAGAGGCTGTAATAATTTTCATTGCTGCAGAACAAGTTATTATAAATTTAGCAGCATAAAACTGTATACATTTGTTATTTCACAGTTCCCATGGGTCAGGAGTCCGGGCACAGCTTAGCTGCATACTGTGCTCAGGGTTACAAAATTACAATCAAGGTGCCTTCTTGGCTGAGCTCTCATCTGGAGGGTCTACTCGGGAAGAATCTGCTTCCAAGCTCATTCAGGTGATTGGCAGAATTCATTTCTCTGTATGACTAAGGACCCCAAACTATTGCTGGTTGTCAACAGGAGGCTACCCTCAGATACTAGAGGCTTCCGATAGTTACTAGAGACAACCTGCAATTCCTTGAAGTGTGGACTTATCCAATAAGGTTTCTTACTTCATCAAGAGCTGAATAAATTAAAAAGAGAAATAGATAATCACACAGTCATAGTAGAGTATTATGACTGGGATTTGATTTTACCCTACTTACGAGAGTTAAATTAGCCAATTACTGTTCCATAGACGCTGGCTGAAAAATACAAGGATCCTGAGTCAGAGAAAAAAGGATTTATTTTTCACAGCAAGCAGCATAAATGTCAGCATACTTGCATCAGTTACCCTTGCCCCCAAGTCCCATGAAGGAAACAAGACAGATCCAGATGGGTGTGCAGTGCAGGTGAGGAATATTGAGATTGAGGAATACACTGCTTTCATAACAAGCAGTAAATGAGTGTGCTGTTTTTCTGGGGGTTTGGGGGTGGTACCTTATCTCTCAAGGTTACCAGGGGAATTAACAACCCCAAGTAATGGCCCAGGTAAAGAGGATCAGAATTTTGCAGTCCTGGAACACCCAGCAAAATATATTGGAATGTAAGAGGTCCAAGGAGAACTAGATCTCACAAAAGAGATTTTAACACTACTCTCTCAGCAACTGATAGAAAAGCCAGACAAAATATCAGTAAATACATAGAAGATCTGGAAAATACTGTAAAAATAATTTAACCCAATTGATATTTAAAGAACACTATACTTGAGTATAGTGCCCATAGTGTGTTTAGCAAAATAGACCACATGCAGGGCAATTAAACAAGTTTCAATATATTTAAAAGAATAGAAATCTCTGACCAGAACAAAATTAAGTTAGAAATTTATAACAATAAGAATTCTACAAATATTTGGAAAATAACAACATACTCCTAAATAATTCATGGATCATAAAAGAAATTGCAAGGGCAATTAGAAAATGTTGTTAACTGAATCTTATTGAAAATATAATATATCAAACTTGGTGATATAGAGCTAAAGCAATGCTTAGATGGAAATTTATAGCTTTAAATCTTTATATGCAAAATGAGGAAAGTTCTAAATCAATGATGCACTTAAGAATCCAGAAAAAGAAGAGCAAATTAAACGCAACATGCATAGAAAAAAGCAAAAGATAAGAGTAGAATTCAATGAAACAAACATAGAGAAAATTTAAAAGCCAAAAGCTGATTCTTTGAAAAACTCAGCAGAATTGATCAGCTCCTAACTTGCAGATCAAGAAAACAGAGGAGGGAGGAGGGAATAAGAAAGAGACGAAGAATAAGTGATGGATTGTTATGGCAACTCCTACAGACATTAAAAGGAGAACAACAGAATATTAAGAATGACTTTTGGCCAAAAAAATTAACTATCTTAAATATAATTTACCAAAATTGACACAAGATGAAACAGAAAATCTGCAACCTCAGTATAGGCAAAGATTTCTTAGGAGACACACACACACACACGTACACACACACAATTACACTTCAATAAAGTTGTTGAATAAAATTCAGTTTTGGGGAGTAGACTCTTGGCATTATATTTGTTTTCTAACCATAGGGCTTTAGAGTCTTCAAATATATTCATCAGGAAAACACTGGAGAATATCACAGAAATGTTATGTTGCTTAAACACAGCATGGTAGGAAGCTTCTGACTTGGCTCCCAATGATCTCTGTCTCTTGGTATTCACTCCCTCCTGTGGTCCATACCTCTTTAGTGTGGCCTGGACCTAGTAACTTGCTTTTAACAAATAGAATATGGCAAAGGTGTTGGGATGTCCCTTCTGTGATTAGGTTATAAAAAACCATTTCTTCTATCTTCCTAAACCCTCTGTTTTGTTGGCACTCTCTCTTGCCCTCTTGCTTTCTGGCTCTGGTGAAGCTAGGTGCTATGTTGTGAGATATTCTATGAAGATGCCCAAGTGGCAAGGAATTGCTTAACAGCTCTAGCTGATAGCACATGTGGAACTGACACATTAGTCCAACAACCCACAAGGAACTGCATTCTCTCAACAATCTCATGAGTGAGCTAGGAAGTGAGTCCTTCCCAGAGGAACCTTGAGATGACTGCAACCTTTTGAGAGATCCAGAGCCAGAGGACCTAGGTAAACCATACCCAGTTTCCAAACTTACAGAAACTATTAAATAATAAACCTTCTTGTTTTTAATCCACTAAATTTTGGAGTAATTTGCATCAATGGAGAACTAATATACATAAGCATACACCTACCACATGTTAAAAATTGGAGGAAAAAAGTAGAAAGGAACATATATTTCCAATTCTGAATATTCATGAATAGAAGGGAATCTTAGAGATGGTGGAGTTAAAAATCCCCTGCTGAAGCTACTTCCTTTTATTCTCTTGCACAGTAAAGTTTCGAGACTTGCCCAAAGACATAATAACAGCATGGTTAATTTGGAATTTACTACCAAAGTATTCTAATTGCCTAATGATTTTCTAGTAGCCCTCCATATATATGTGTGTGTATTTCTTATCCATTTCTCGCTAGTAAAGACTCCTAATTGACCCTAGCAATCCTGAATGAATGTTTGTGAGGTAAAGAATATATATGAAAGTAAAGATTAACACTGAGTGACGATAAAATGCAAGCAGACGCTGTTCATCTGCTGTACTAAGCAAAAATCAATGTCATCCAAGCTGGGTCAGGTGACTAAATGAACAGCAAAGCAATATTAAATCAGATTTTAACAAAGTGGAGTGGAGAGTTGAGAAATACGTTCATGAATTAAATTTACATAGGCAGACAATCAGGATTACTTTCATGCGCTGATGCTGATAAAGTGCTAAGTATAGTGCCTGGCACTAAGTAAAAAGCTCCACAAATGTTAGAGATCATTATTATTTTAGAAATAAAGGGGCCAGCCAGGTGGCACAGTGGTTAAGTGTGCACATTCCACTTCTCGGCGGCCAGGGGTTCACCAGTTCGGATCCTGGGTGCAGACATGGCACCTCTTGGCACACCATGCTGTGGTAGGCATCCCACATACAAAGTAGAGGAAGATGGGCATGGATATTAGCTCAGGGCCAGGCTTCCTCAGCAAAAAGAGCAGGACAGGCAGTAGTTAGCTCATGGCTAATCTTCCTCAAAAAAAAAAAAAAAAAAAGAAAGAAATAGTTTTTGTCTTAGTTTTTATTTAAAAGCTATACAGCACACAAATATAAGTTAATGTATGTATAAGTGACATAAAATTATGCATCTTGGCAGTGTGTGTATGTGTGCACATCGTTGTCTTCTTTTTTCCTTTTGTTTCCTTCTCCTCCCTTCCCTCAATAAAATAACTTTCTGCATCCTCCCCCTGCCTGGAGTAATCTATGCTACCAACCTAAAGTTCATGCTTCTACATTTGTTATGCATATAGTCATATTTAAATATATCTTATATCTTCATCTACATTTATATCTGCATCTACGTCCATATCCGTGTGCATATTATAGCAATATCTGTATCTCTACCTATAAGCAAATACATAAAAATGCCTGGCCAACATGTTATACAACTTCATTTATATGAATGGTGCCCCTGGAGTTGTGTAACAACAGAAGTTGGGTTACATAATATGTTTATTCCTAAGGGATTTTTTGTTTGCTTTTGGCCTGTGTTTTATATAATGGTATATTAAACATATTTGTTTCCATTTCGCTTTTGTAGCTCAGCAGGACCCACTGGAACTGTTCTGACTGAGCTTCAACTCTCTCCTTAATGACGTTATCCGAGTCTGTGGTGTGGACTGTGGCATATGTATTCAATGCCTCTTTTAATGACAGACGTTTACACTATTTCCAGTTCTTTTCTCCTAGTGCAGTGTCGCCATAAACAACATTGTACACGTATCTTCACCTCCTGGGAATTGTACTCCTGTGTGATATATTCCTGGGAGTTGTCATGGATAGAAAGGTACATGTAATTTTTCATTTTAATTAAAGTTGCCAGATTACTTTTTAAAAAGCAATTTTTTTCTCTATTACCACTAGCATTGTAATTTGTGTCCCCAGCAACAATGGACACTGTTGTTCCTTATCACCACCCCATTTCTTGGTAAGAAGTTTCCCCTATAGATATTGTTTCACCTATAGATTATATATGTAATTGCCTAGTTTCCTGCTAAGATTTATATTGCTTTATTTTTTACATTTAAATCCATTTGAAATTGTTTGCCTATGGTTTAAAATAAAGCTATAACTTTATTTTCCAGGAAGATAAATTATAACATCAATAGCATTTATTAAATAAATGATCTTTTCCCCATTAAATTGAAATACAATCTTTGTCATATATATATATATATTTCTGAATCTGTTCCACTAATCTCTTGGTTTATTCCTATGTCAATAACACATTGATTTGATTAGTGTGACTATATAGAAATTTCTAGTAACTGGCCAGGTAAGTCCTCCTCAGTGGTCTTCTTTATCATATATTTTTGAGGTGGGAGCATGCAGCTCTTCTCAGGTGTTTATTCTTCCATATTAATTTTAAGATTACCCAAAAATAAAGAGAAAACAAAAAATACAACTGGAATTCTAATTGGAATAATGTTAAATATATAAATGACATTTAAGAGAAATATCATTTTATAATATTAAAATTTCTCATCTAAGAACATAAGCTGTTTTTGCATTTGTTCAGATCTTCTTATGTCTTTTAGCAGATTTTATACTTGTCTTCGTACAGATCATGTGTCTTTCTTGTGAAATTTATTTCTAGTGATTTCATAATCTTTATCACTAGTGGGCAAGGAATAATTGTTTCCATTTCTAGTTTATTATTGCCTATTTAGAGAAAAGTTGCTGAATTAAAAAAAATACTTATTTTGTATCCCTCCACGTTACCGTTATGGTAGTTACTGTTTTTACTAGTCTTGTAATTCTAGGTATACAATCCAACTGCAGCAAAAAGAGAGTTTTACCATCACCCCCACTATCCCTGCCATGTTTATACTGATTAATTTTTATTTGTACTATATTTGCTAGACTCTGAGGACAATATTAATAACATTATTTAATACCTTTTATTAAACTGGGTTTAGTGTAAGCTATTTAGAGTAAATTTGCTCTTGATTTTATTAAAGAAGTTATTGCATTTAAGTAATTTCCTCAAATCCTTTTACTTAATGCTTTTACAGGTAATGATATTGAATTTTATCAAGTGCTTTTTTGGTATTATTTGGTATTAATATAATTATTAATTATTAATTAAATTATTAAGTTAGATTTCTCAATACAGGATCATCCTTGCATTACTGGAGTAAATACTATTTTATTATGGATTCTTCTTTTTTTTTTCCGTTTGGTGAGAAAAATTGGCCTGAGCTAACATCTGTTGCTGATCTTCCTCTTTTTGCTTGAAGAAGATTGTCCCTGAGCTAACATCTGTGCCAGTCTTCTTCTGTTTTGTATGTGGGACACCACCACAGCATGGCTTGATGAGCAATGTGTAGGTCTGCAGCTGGGAATCCAAACCTGTGAACCCCAGGCCACCAAAGCAAAGTGCGAGAACTTAACCACTGTGCCACCTGGCCGGCCCCAGCGTGATTGTTCTTTTGCAGCATAGTAGATTCTATTTGGTAGTACTTTATTTCAAATTGTAATGTATCATAGGTAAGATTTATCTGTACCATTATTTGTTTTTGTTGTTCACCAGGTTTTGGAGTTCATGTTATTTCAGCTTTTACACAAGGAATAGAGGGCTTTTACGTCTTTCTCTTTAGTCTGTAATAGTGTGTTTGGCATTTAATTTTTCTGTTCTTTGAAGGTTACACAGAAGTCAGCAATGAAGGTATGTAATCCTGGTGACTTTTTCAATGGTAGATCTTTAATCACTTTTCCAGTATTCTCAATACTAACTGGTATAATCAGTTTTTCCACTTGTGTTAATTTTGGTAGCTCATATTTTTCTACAATATCATCCATTTCCTCCAGATTTAAAAACCTAGAGGAATTGCATGCTTGACATAGTATGTCCTAGTCTCGTACATTTTGTTGGGGGTGGGACTGGGCATTATTTTTTCTTTATTATTTTTTTAAACTTCAGCTTTATTGAGGTATACTTGACATATAAAATTGTAAGATATTTAAAGTACACCGTGGTGATTTGATATATTTATACATCATGAAAGGATTCCCCCATCTAGTTAATTAGCATATCCATCACCTCAAATATTTATTTATTTATTTGCTTGTTTGTTTATTTTGGTGGGAACATTTAAATTCTACTCTCCTAGCAAATTTCAATTACACAATATAGTGTTATCAACTGTAGTCACCATGTTTTATATTAGATCCTCAGACCTTATTTGTCTTATGGGTGAAAGTTTGTATCCTTTTACCAACCTCTCTCTATTTCCCTCATTCCCCAGCCCCTGGCAACTACTTTTCTACTCTCTGTTTCTATGCATTCAACATTTTTTTATTTTTAAGTTTCCATATATAGTGATACCATGCAGTATTTGTCTTTTTCTGTCTTGTTTCTCTTAGCGTAATGCCTTCAGTTCCATCCATGTTGTCACAAATGGCAGGGTTTCCTTCTTTCTCCTAGCTGAGTAATATTCTATTATGTATGTGTGCGTTTGGTGTATTATATCTTTTTTTATCCATTCATCTGTTCATGGACACTTGTGTTGTTTCCATATCTTGTTGTTGTGAGCAATGCTGCAAAGAACATGGGAGTGCAGATACCTTTTTGGTAACCTATCATTTCCTCTGGATATATACCCAGAAATGGGGTTGCTGGATCAGATGGTAGTTCTAGTCTTATAATTCTTTTAAATCTCCTCCACAGGTCTTTCTGGCTCCTTTCTAATTCGTTATCATATATATATATATTTCTGTTTCTATTTTATTCTTAATCAAGACCACATTGGACTTATTATTTTATAGATTCTTTCAACAGTCCATCATTGGATTTATTTATTATGTCCATCTTTTAAAAAATCAGTCCATTAATTCCAACTTTATTTCTTTAAGTCTATCTATCTGATAGTTTAAAATATCATTTGTTGTTTTTATAGTATCTTAAGATGAATACTTTTTTCTTAATTTTCATCTTTCTTCTAATTTTAATAATAAAGGCATTTAATGCTACACATTTCCCTGAGTCCAGCTTTTCCTGTCTTTTCTAGGTTTAGATATAAAATATTCTTTATTTCTTTGTATTCTAATGAGTTAATAATCTCACTTTTGATTTCCTCTTTTATCTAATGACTTTTCAGGAGTATGTTTCTTAATTTTAAGGTAGTTTGGATAATTTTGGTCCTTTTTATTTTATATGAGGAAGATTCACCCTGAGCCAACATCCATTGCCAATACTCCTCTTTTTTGCTTGAGGAAGATAAGCTCTGAGCCAACATCTGTGCCAATCCTCTTCTACCTTGCATGTGGGATGCCTCCACAGCATGACTGATGAGTGGAGTAGGTTTGTACCTGGGATCCGAACCCAGGAACCTTGGGCCACAGAAGCGGAGCACATGGAACTTTAACCACTCTGCCACCAGGCTAGCCCCCAAGGTAATTTTTTATTACTCTTTAAATAGACATAAATCAATTACATATCTATATACTAGCAATAAACAATGGGAAGTTGAAATTTTAAAATTCCATTTAAAATAGCATCAAAAGTTATAAGATTGTTTGAAGAAAATTCTGTATTCTTCTCTCTTATTTCTGCATTTCTTACCAATGCAGGCATTACTTGTCTTTGTTCTGAACCATCTTTTTAACAGTGCTTGTGTCGCAAAAACATTAGAAGACAGAGATAACGTCTTTTTTAGATACTTCCTTTGCACTACATTTGATAGAGCAAAAGGAATGTTTGCTTATTGCTCATTATAAAATGTTTAGGTCTCTAAGCTTGTGCAGTTATTGCATGACTGTTTTTTCATCATCCATGGGAATTGGGGTTTGGATAAGTGGTGTAAATGCTGATACTTTGGCTCATGCTATTGCTGGAAATAACAAACTATCTTTTGTCTCTAGCCCAAAAGTCTCCTGTCTTCTGCCAGCATCTATGCAACTGACAGGCTAAGTTGTTAGCGTGTAAGTAGGGTAAAATTTCAGAAACTTCATAGTTATTGAAGAAAATACTTAGGAATAAATCTAACAAAACATGTGCAAGACCTTTACATTTAAATTACAAACATCACTGATATTAAAGAAAACAACTAAATGAAGAGATATAACATTATTATTGATTGAGAAACTCAGTATTGTTACAATGTCCATTCTTTCTATATTAATATATAGATTAAATGCAATCCTTTATAAACTTCCAACAGACTATTTTGAAGAGAAAAAGATTATTCTAAAATTTATATGGAAAGTCAGAGGATTAAAAAGTCAAACTGATTTTTAAAAGGAACACTTTTGGAGAACTTATATCTTGTGATTTCTAGATATGATACACTATAGCTACAGTGTGGTATGCATGTAATGCTGGGAAAATGAATTGATGGAACAGAAATAGATCCTCAGATTTATGTTTGATTTTTGACAAAACTAGCAAATTAGTTGAATGTGGAAAGGAAAGTCTTTTCAACAAATTGTGCCAGAACAATTGGATATCCTTATGAAAAACTGTGAACAAAGATCCCTCTCTCACTCCATACACAGAACAATTTGAGATAAACCATAGTCTTAAATTTAAAAATTAGAACTTATAGGTTCTCAAAGAAAATATAGAAGACTATCTTTGTAACCACAAAGTAGGCAAAGCTTTCTTGGACAGGCCACAAAAAACACAAACCATAGCACTTAAAAAAATATATAAATTGCACATTTATATGTTCTGACATTATCAAAATTTAACATTTTGGCTCATCAAAAGACTCTATTAAGAATATGAATAGATAAGCCACTGTCTTAGAAAAAACATACACAGCACATATCTAATAAGGAACTTATATTGAATATACATATTATTTATGTGTATGTATATATACACATATATTATATATATTATATATACACACGCAAAATACAATAAAAATTCAAGAAACAATATAAAAATAGGCAAGCTGTATGAATGGTTAATAAATAAAAAAATGCACCACCTAATTAACTGTCAGAGAAATTCAAATTAATACCACAATGAGATATCACTTTTACCTACTATGATGGCTAAAATTAAAAAAAAAGTACTGAGGGGCTGGCCCAGTGGCTGACTAGTTAAAGTTCCACACACTCTGTTTCGGTGGCCTGGCTTCATGGGTTCATAACCCAGAGGCAATAGAATACACAGTGTTTAAATCCATTATTATGAAATTCAGATTAAGGCAAAACTAATCCATGTTGATAGAAATTAGTTGGTGGGGGAGGGCAATCAGTGAGGAGGAATACTCATAGAAAAACGGCAGGAAGAAAATTTCCAGGGTGATGGAAATAACTTATTTTGGGTGATGGTTATATAGATATATACAATTGTCAAAACTTAGCAAACTAAACATTTATAATCTGTGCATTTTATTACATATTAATCTTGTCTCAATTTTTAAAAATATCAGAGTGTCTGGTGGTTTAGGAAGACAGAGGAATTCGCTTATTTATCCGTGGTATGATGGAAAAAATTCAGACACTAACAGAGTAGGCACACATTTACCCTTTGGCTGAAGGACAACCCCTGTGTTTATCTTGGTTGAGAAGCAAAGGATCAATGATCCTCTGCTCCTGTAACATCAGCCTAAGTGCTGGGCACCAAAGTAGTTGCCAAGGCTTAAGATCTCTCTTTATTCTTCTGAATGGTGTTCTGTTGTACTCTGTGCATTTAGAAAGAAAAAAACTTGTTAAATGATTGTATTCGTTATCTATTGCTGCATTACAAATTACCCCAAAACTTGGTGGCTTAAAACAGAACCCATTTATTATCTCATGGTTTGTGTGGGTAATGAATCTAGGCAAGGCTTAGCTGTGTTCTCTGCTTCGGGGTCTCTCTCAGGCTGAAATTAAGGTGTCAGCTCAGGCTGTGTGGTCTCATCTAAAGGATCAAGTCGGGAAGGATCTGCTTCCAAGCTCACTCATGTGGTTTTGGGCAGGATTCAGTTCTTCAAGTGCTGTTGGCTGAAGGCCACCTTCAGTTACTTGTCATAAGGCAGAGAGAGAGGCAGAGTGCTGGCAAGATAGAATTTTCAGGCTTTTGTAACCTATGGAAGGTATGCACTATCACTTTTGCCTTATTCTGCTCATTGCAAACAAGGCACTAGGTCCAACCCACACTCAAGGAAAAAGACTTCACAGCAAGTGAGGATCATTGAAGGTTGTCTTAGAATGCTGCCTGCTAAGATACTTACCAGTGTGTCTAACATAGGAGATACTAAGTGTAAGGTACTGTTTTATAGAAAGTTACATTTTCTGACCTTCAGTGTGCATGAGTTATTTTATCTAATAATGAGAAATTTACATTATGCTAAAGAGAAAATATAACAATCTTTAAATATATCTTCATAGTATATACTTGTAGTGCATAATATAACCATTAATTGACAGGGGAACAAAGTAATCTTCCAAAGCTATAAATTATTAAATTTTAATTACAATTTGTAAAGTTAAGTACTAAAGGGGATATGGTTTAAATAATTGTTTTAATTCAGTTTTCTTAGTCAACTGGATCATTTTTGGAATATAAATTGGCACATGTTTATATTATAACAGTTTTGTAATATAGATATAACTTTGATTGTTTGAACACTTGATTACTTATTGGCTTGATATTTCAATGACAGAATTCATCCCAAACTACCGAAAATAATTATTTAACTTTAAAGTTGATTTTCTAAATTTTTTATTTTTAAAAACTTATTAAGTACACTACTGTTATTATGCACTTAATACAGCTAAGGAAACAAAATGGTTTGAAAATATTTCTAATAAGGAATAAACTATATCTTTCATTCAATATTTTGAATACCATTGGGTTTCTACTGAATACACTAAACTATATGCATATAGACAAGTAAACATTTTTATTGATATATTTATAAGCCAAGCTTCTGTATCAACCATAATCCTGGAAGCAAGATTTTTACAAGTTAAGGAGGAATTTTAACTAAAAGAAGGATGTTAAGCTCATCAGAGACCAAAAAAATGGATTTCTTTCATTTCATCTTGCTTAAAATCTGAATTTTTTAATGTTTCTGTTGCCCTGGGTCAAAGGCCACTAGGCACATGTTTCAAACTGCTGACTTTTACTACAGTTTTCATCTTTCTCTTGGATTAAAGTTTCAGATTCTATAATCAAGTCTTCTCTTTCCCCTTTCCCCTATTGTCTAGGGCAAGGGGCTGACTGGGGAAAGGGGCTGGGGACAGATGTGGCTCCTTGACTTAAGAACCATGGTGTCTTGAAAGCGTGACTTTAGAAGAGCTAAAAAAGGGGAATGACCTTCGTTCTGTATGCTAAACCAAACATCAGAATCATACTTCGAGTTATTTAAGAATCTTCCATAGCCTTGCTTTTAAAATAGTTATGCTTACTTTGGGAATTACACTCAATTTTTAAAATGGCTTTAAAACAAGTGATGCTAAGAAAATCCCACACCCTCTCCAAAGACTGATATATCAGGAAAAAAAATTTAGATGGTCCTAAGAAGTTGCTTCCTTCTGATTGTGAAGGTATTCACATCCTTGTATGAAGGAGGTTCAGTGTTTATAATGTTGAATGATCACAGACAATGTCCATCAGCTGGTATCTACGAAAAGCGCACCCTGGGTCTCAGTGCAGACCAAATGGATAGTCCAAAGTGATTCTAGCAATTTTGAATGTCAAGATTTCATTTTGTAATGGTTTGTTTTAGCCTTATCTTTCTTATCATCTTTGGCATTAATGATTATGTTTTATATGATTTAGAGATTTCCTTTTATTTTGAAATAATTTTATAATCATATCTTTATAAGCACTGTTCCCTCTCTTTTATTTAAAAAATTATCTTTGACTCATTAGTGAGCTTTCCAAATACCACCTTCTTGATTACAGCGAAAGCCAGGAGAGATTCTCTGCTCTGATGTTCTAAAAAGCAAAGACTATAGGATAAAAAGAGACAGATGACACCAAGGGATTCTAGTTAATGTTGTACCACAGCAAGACTATGGGACAACATTTTTCTACTATTGGTGGTATTGGTGGTGCAGTTTAGGGTGTAAATACAAGTAACCCTTCTAAGAATACTCTCCTTTTTTTGGCTGCTATCAGATGGATTTTTTCCAGCACCAGCTAGCCAATAGCATCTTGGGTATACTTCAAATGGGTTTTTGTCTGATCACCTGGAGGGAATTGAACGAACAGTGTCATAGTTAAAGAGTAAAAACCTCGTCTAGAAATCCCTCTGATAGAATTCTGAGATGAATTAAAAGCTTCTGGAAAGTATAAATGAGGTCCTATTTTGATATAGGCATACCTATCATAAGGAATCTAATAGAGCAGGTATAATTAGCTTTAGGGTTCTCTGAATGCCCACTTCTCCTTCTCCCATGTCTTTGCGCTTGCACTTCCCTTTCTCCTTCCGCTTCCTCTTCCTATTGTTAAGTCCTTCTCATCCAGGGTCTTCTCCAAACCCATTTCATTCTTCAAGTTCCTCCCTCTTCAGATTGAGTTTGGTGGCACCTCTTTTGTCCTGTCACAGGACACAATTCCTACTTCATAGTATGAATCACATTATATTTTAACCTTCGCTTACTTGATCCTTTCACCTATTCTACTGTCAAGTTCTTTCAGAGCAGAGACTTCATCTCTAATTCTCTGCCCCCCTCACATACTCTCCCAGCACTCCATCATTTTTCTCCACTAACTACTGTTTGTACTTACATATTTATATGTGTGATTATTTTATTAATGTCTAACTCTCAAATTTTATGAAGGCCAGGACACATCTGCTTGACTTTCCATTTTATTCCAGTGTTTAGTGTTCAGAGTACCTGACATCTTGTAATTGAACAAAAGAATTCTGTACTGCCAGGACCTAACTGGAGGCCTGGTGTAGAGTTAGTGCTCAGTAAATATCTGATGAATAATTAGATGTACATTTTAGTTAGAGCCTGAGCTTTTCAACTTACTACTTATATGTTCTTCATTTAACCTCTCTCAAACTTTATTTCCTTACTTATAGAGTGGGAATTATAATACATTTTGTACATCTAACACAGAGTTATCCCTAGGATAAAATTGAGGATGGATAGCAAAGAATGTGTAAATTCTAAAAGACTTTGCATATGATAGTTATTATAATTAGTGCTCAGAGATGGGCTATACCCGTGGAGGTATTAGGATGGACATATGTCACCCTGGAAAGGCTTTTGTTGAAAGGGTTGGGTCTCTTCAGGGATTCAGAGTAAACTGCTTTGCCCTTTGATAGTGACAGCATATCAAAAATCAAATAATTAACAGTAGCACACTGTGCCTAAATAGCTTCAATTTCACTTTTCCTAAAGACAGTTGTATTAGTTTCCTGTGGTTGCTGTAAAAAATTATCCCAAATTTGGTGGCTTAAACAACAAAAATTTATTCTCACAGCTTTAGAGGCCAGAAGTCCAAAATCAGGATGTTGACAGGGCTGCACTTCTTCTGGACGCTCCGGGAGAGAAGCTGTGCCATGCTTCTTTGGGTTGCTAATAATTGCCAGCTTCCTTGGCTTGTGGCCAGTAAACTCCCATCTCTGTGTGCATCCATCTTGACAGGGCCTTTTCCTCTATATCTGTCTTCTTTGTG
Source organism: Equus caballus (assembly GCF_041296265.1). Classification (NCBI taxonomy): domain Eukaryota; kingdom Metazoa; phylum Chordata; class Mammalia; order Perissodactyla; family Equidae; genus Equus; species Equus caballus. The sequence goes on from NC_091687.1 coordinate 76,398,149, forward strand.
TGTCTGTTATAAGGACACTTGTTGTATTAGTTAGGATTCTCCAGATAAACAGAACCAATAGGATATATATAAAGAGATTTATTATAAAGTATTGAATGGAGGTTGAGAATTCCCAGGATCTGCTATCTGCAAGCTGGAGGCCCAAGAAAGCCTGTGGTGTAGTTTGAAGGCCTAAGACCCAATGGCATAATTCCAGTTCTAATCTGAAAGCTTGAGAATCAGGAGTGCCAAACACAGAAGATCAATGTTCTGGTTCAAGCAACTAGGCAGAAAGCGAATTCAACCTTCCTCTGCCTTTTTGTTCTATTCAGGCCTTCAACAGATTGGATGATGCCCAGCCACACTGGGGAGGGTCATCTGCTTTACTCAGTCTTGCATTTCAAATGCTACTCTCTTCCAGAAACACCCTCACAGACACACCCAGAAATAATGTTTAACCAGCTATATGGGCATCCCATGGCCCAGTCACATTGACATATAAAATTAACCACTTCACTTGCTATTGAAATGAAGGCCTACCTGTATAATCCAGAATTATCTCTTCATTTCAAAATACTTAATTATGTCTACAAAGGCCCTTTAACTAAATAATGTAACATTCACAGGTCCTGGGGATTAGAATGGAAACATATCTTTTTAGGGGCCACCATTCAGCTGACTACAACAGTCTATGTAAGAGTGAGTAGAGAAAACATGCCTTCGTATAGACTGGCTGTATGGTGACTAAGGTGTTCTGGTGTTGCTGACCATTCACACAGATCAAGTAGGTAATCATTTCATCATTTCTGTAGTGATTTTAGGGATATCTGGACAGTAGCCCTCCCCCAATGTATATCGTACAACAACTTCATTTCTTCTGGTCTTTTTATTGCATTGCTTTATAATCTACCAAATACAAATTTAGGCAAGTCTTTTATTTTTATCGTTATTATTGTTATTATTGGCAGTAGTAGTTGTTATTGTTTTGGACCTCTAGAGCAAATAACTGAGTTAATCAGCGCCTTGGTACATGGCACATTATCATCACTGATCTGTGCGAGTCCCCTTTCTTGTACTTTTGCTTGTCTGCATATATTTATATGTTCTCTATGATTCCCATTCTCCACTTTCTTTTCCTTCCCCTCATAGATTACCCCATAAGATGTTTATGTAAGTCCTTTTGCTTGTATGTGTTCTCATAAACTGTGTTCTTTTATGTGCACATATTTTAAATTATTAATTGGTGCTGCATTAAAATTACATTCTACTTCTTACTCTTTTCACCAAATACAATGTTTTAAAGATCCACACTGTTGTCACCATGTATATATAATCTACTCCTTCTAATAGCTACACAACACGCCATACTCTGCATCCACCCCAATAACCTCCTGCTCTCCCAGGGATGGCTGCCCGGGATGACTCTGACTCCCTGCCACCAAAATAATGTGGCAATAAGTCATCTGTCTATGTCCAGTTATGGGTCTGGATACATTTTTTGGAGACTATGAACATAGAAACAGGATTGTTGTTGCTAGAGTTAGGAAGACTATGAGTTATTTATATCTTTGTGTTTAATATATTAAACCAAACTTGTTCCTAATAACTTGGGCACATATTTGCACAGAAGTCTAAGGTTGGGAAATTGGGGTAGCAAGAGAATAGTATAGGGCTCCAAGTGCCTCGGGGCCAGGGGCTGTGCCAAGTAGAGAGAGGAGCATAATGGGAGTGGGAGGATTTCAAAAAAGCTTTGCCTTTTTCCTAAAGTTGGTCTTGGGATTGAATGAACCATATAGTTTAGCTACAATCTGCATTTTTTATTTAGTGTCTATTTCTTAATAGAAAATTTGGAGAGTTTTAGGCATTGGTTTAAATGTCAGAGTTGAAAGTTACCCTCTTTACCTAAGAATTTAAATGAGTTTAGGGGCCACAGTGACAAAAGAGTCCTCATCTTCTACACTATTCTAAATGTTTTTGTCATGATGGGCATGCTAAGATTGTTTCCAACTGCAGTTTCAGCAGATCAGTCATCATTCTCAGGAGCCTCTTATGTTTATCACTTTTCCACAATTCTTATTCTCCTGATGTATCTAGGTTCACTTTCGATGTACCAGGAGAAAGTCTGCTTATTGTCTACTGCGTGTGATATGCCCGTTTTCATTTTGTCTTCCCTGCTGTTGTGCATATCCGACACGTGCCACTGCATGCCTTCACATCGCCCCCCTTCCCTTCAAAACGCAAGCAGGAAAGTACAGTGACAGCAAGGAAATACCCTGAAGGCCAGTGCCCCAGGTCACAGGAGGCAGCCAACAGAAAGGGACACTAACTGAGAGCTTGGAGGGCAAGGACAAGTCAAGCTAATTCAGTAACAGGAGATTTTGTGCCCAGTTCTTTGGTGGACATATTTACACAGAAAATCTTTGGAACTCCTAAATATCAGATCAGGTACGCCCTTGCTTTCCATCAGTTAGAAATGATGGATTCATTTCCATGACTTATCCAGATAACTGGAGCAAGAAGCCTGGATGTCAAGAAACTTAGGCTCTTAGTACCAGCTCTGTAATGAACCCAGTGAACAACGTTTGCCAAGTCATTTAACTTCTCCTGGGCTTTCTCACTTCTGTGCCTTCGCAGGCGTTACATCTTCTATCTGGAATTCCCTAACTCAGTGACAGGCAAACTTTTACTCATCAGCAATACTTAGCTTGGTATCATCCTTTTTTGGAAACATCCCCTGACTCTCCCCACCTACACCCGACTTGAGCAGTTAGGTGCTGCTTCCTTTGTGCTCCTGTAGTACAGTTATTATTTACGTGAATGTCCCTCTCTCACTCTGCCCCCTTCCCCTACCCCAAGCCTTACACACTATGAGCTCCCAATATTTCTTCTATTTTTAAAATCCTAGTGCCCAGCGTATGGTTTGACATCTATTAAATACTCAGTGTATGTTTGTTGAATCTAACGAATGAACTTTACGTCTTTATATTTCTTTGTATGTGAAATGAAGAAGTTGAGCAAGATTGGAGGTTTACAAATGTTTAAATGTGGAAGAGCCAGTTTTCTCAGTTAAAAATTTAAGGGAAGGACCAATACATTATGGAGAAAAAGAAGAAAGTGCTCTATTTGAAGTCAGAATGGGATTCTAGAAACCTGTCCACTTGACCTCTCCTCTTGGAACAGAACACTAGGAGGTGGTGAAATACAGTTAAAACAAATTGGCCTAGAATCACGATTGCTCACTTTCCTTGCAGCTATAAAAATGTAATTCTGAGAAAGTTATTTTTTCAAGTAGCAACATTTTTTTTTATGTGAACGTTTTTTGGTAGAATTTTTCCTATCATGTAAAAATACTGACCTGCCTCCCTAAAAACCAGAATGCAGCACTAATGCAACTGAACCTTTCCTTAATGACTCAGGCCCTCATTAGGAACGTTCACTGTTTCACTGAGCTGAATTCACAGAGGTGTTGTTATGACGTGTTTATTTCCCTGTATCTCCCCTGTCTGTCAGCTGCCATTTCTTTTGCTGTCATTTTTTCTGACCTAATAGCTCCCTGAGCTAATCTCTTTTGCTCAAAGCCCCTGTGCCCTAAATTTTCTGTGAGCTAAAACAATAAAAAATAAAGTTTGTTTAGAAGTATATGTTCACACACACACAAAAATGAGTAGGATTTGAGAAAGTTGATGGCCATTGTGTTGGCACTATGTGAAGGTCATGAAGGTTATTTTAGGTATTTAAATGTTTAGGGTTATTTTCTAGTTTCTGTGTCCTTTGCTTTGGGCTTGCTAAAGTCAGGCTTCTCCGTAAATATGTTTTCCAGAAAAACTAACCTTGGTACAATCTGGGAATGAATGAATGAATATACCTTAAATCATTTAAAGCATTTAAATTCTTTTTTATACAAAGGAAACAATAAAATATTTTTGAGCATGAACCCTTAATGTATGTTTACTTATAAATTATATACATGTACTTTTGTATTAATATGTTATATATGTTAAAAATACTCAAATAGAAATTATAAACAACATAAAAACAAATATCAATGCTCATTCTAATATTTTCTTCCCACATTCCAGAGAATTGTCTTGTGCACTCCCTGGTATGCACGCACAATAACACACCCCACTTACACACCTCTGGTTTAGATACTATGTAAGAATATTGACTTTGACTTTAGCTAGGCAGATAAGCCTCTGTCCAAGTGAAAACTAATTTAGCTGCTTTTTAAGATATCAAATCAAATTTTTTTTTTTATCTCCAGAACCTAACATGTGGCCTAACATGTAGTTGGTGCACAATAAATGTTTGATGAATGTTAAATGAATGAATAATGGAGATTTAGTTCATAAGGATGCTTTATAAATTGTTTTAATGCGTTCATTTTATTTGCTTAGCTCATGTCAGACTTCTTCCACAATGTGTTCACACATTATTATATCACCATTAGTGCGTACATCACTAGGCAAGAATGGTTGTAACGCCCATTGGGATTTCAGTGGCAGAGGACTTTGAGCCAGGGCTAGGGCATTTAATTCCAATTGGAAGGCTGGTCCCCAGGGAAGGTTTCCACCCATCCAGATTACTGGAGTGTGAAACATGGCAAAATCTGGCCTAATAGACACCATAAGGTGATACCGAGGGGCATCTGGGATGGCAGAAGGGGCACCAGCAGTAGTAGTAACTAAATAATGGTAATTCTCAAAGACAGGCAGAAAACAGTATACGACATTGGGAAGGATGTGGAGAAAGGGAAAGGGGCCAGCAAAGACATGTTTGAATTGAATTTCAGGGCATAGCCACTTCTAGCGTTTCTGCTCTTACACTACACCCTCACCCTGGGCACTCATAACCTCCTGGCCAGTAAAGCACCACCCATGTGCTTGTATTCCAGACACCTATCCAGCAGCCTAGTGGATGGTTCCAATTAGCTGTCTCACAGGTCCCTCAGACACTACATCATCTAGGTGATTAACTCAGCAGCTTTCCCCACACCTGCTTCTCCTGAAGGTTTCCATCTCTGTAGGTGGTATTACCACCATCCACCTAGATGCAGAAACCTGGATGTCGCCCTTGATTCCTGTAGCTCCCTCATCCTTTACCTCTGTCTGCTTGGCTCCATTCCTGCATCCCTTACCTCCTAATTGGACCTCCTAGCTCCAGTCAGGGCCTCTAAATCATTTTACATGTTATACCAGAGTAGCTTTTATAAATAGAAATTTGGAAAATACATCCTCTTTGTTCAAAGTTGATAGGATCCCTGCTCTTCTCCAGCTTCATCTCTCATCACTCTCCCCTTACATTTGGTTGTCCTTGTATATTGAACTTCTTTCAGTTCTTCAAAGATGCTAGGCTGCCCTCAAACCTCTGGGCTTCCACCCACACTGCTACTTCTGGCTGGAGCAATTTTTTCTTCTCTTTTATTTTCTCCTTCTGGTCTCAGCAGAGACAACTTTTTCCAGAAACTTTTCCCTGATTCCTAGACCAGATTACATCTCCCTGCTAGGTAGTATCATAGCATTCCACAACTTCCCTTGCCATCCCACTCAGTGACTCTTGTAAGTAGTTGTATGTCCATATTTCCTTCTAGACTGTGAGCTCCATAAGGGCAATGGCCACATTTATCATCTTCACTAGTGCGTCCTCAGCACCCATGACAGTGTCCTCCACCTTCATACATATTTGTTGAAGAAAAGAATGAGAGGATGAGTGCACTGGAGTGCTCATCAGGAGCCAAGCCTAAGGGATTAGTTAGACAGACCGAACAAATACAGCAAGGCATGGGGTAAATGGGCAGCTTGTGGAACACTTAAGAGCCCATACTTTTTAAAATGGTGTATCTTATGCATTGGTGTCTTATGGGCTGGTATCCTTTGGACTTCTGGGTCCTCCCAGAGGGAAGACCTGAGTTTACTTACAGAAGCAGGATAGACTTGCAGTCAGACAGACCTGAGTTCTAAATCCAGAGGTATAATCCTCGCAAGTTACTGATAGGGCTGATGTAAGAATTGATTGAGATAATTTGTATAAAGTTCATGGCATAGTTTACATGGTGTTGTGACATGACCCTTGTGATACAGTCATTATGCCATGCTCAGCGTTACCCATCAAAATACTTCTGCTCTATAATAATAATAATAGTTAATATTTTTGAGCACCTTCCCTCATAGATGACATTCTACCAAATACTATAGAATTATCTTATTTAATCCTCATGAGACCCTATGAATAGTTTTTCTTATTCTCACTTTATGAGGCAACCGAGGCTCAGAGAGAGGTTGATGAACTTGCCCAAAGTCACACAGCTGAGCAAGATATAGCTTCTGAGCATCTCGATGATTCTACCACATAATCTTTCATTTGTTCCTAATATTTTTATTTCAACTTTATTTCTTCCCCATTAAAGAGTAAGATGTTTAAATTTAATTCAAGGAGTGTTTACTGAATCACCTCCCATGTGTGCAACATTAAGTACTGTGTGAAATTAAATTAACAGATATTTATCACCGACCGTAACTTTCTAGAAGAGTGTTGCAATTTCTTGATATTCATGGACTTTAACATCTCAGTGAGGGGATAAAAAAGGAAAAGTAAAACGAGGCAAGGAAACATATAAGAAAAAGATAAAACAGAATCTTCCAGAACAGCCACTTTCTATGCCACTCCTTTGCAGATTATGCTGTAGTAGACAGCAACGCTTCTTAACTGTTTATTCTCTAATAGTAATTCAGTTACCATCAGAATCAATCTGCTTCCATCAGGCAGATTCCAAATGGTCCAGGCCCATAGACAAGGTTTTAGGAGTTAAGGCACCTTCATACACACAATTTCTGAAATCTCTAAATTAAAAAAAAAAGCGTTTGTTAGTCATAGGTCACTGGGCAAAATGTCATTTGTCTTTTGGGGAGTATGGTCTGAATAACCGTCATCAGAAACTTCAAAGGCTGTGTTTTTCAGGTTTAACTGAAAGCAAGTTTCGTGGCACTGACTTATTAAAAGTAAGAAATGGATCTTCTCAGTCAATTGGAATCAATTCGAATCGGTTTTTGAAGAAATGAAATTCCTGGGATATTATCAATGATACACCCAGAAAGATGTATCCAGCGTACATTGTCTTCAATTTTTATAACATTGCTGTGATTCCTGTCTTGTCCTAAAGATTCAAAGAATGAGTTTGTTCTAGCTTTCTACAAAGGAATTCTGCGTTCCGCTCATGATGAAACAGAGAGCAAAAGTGATCCGAATGTATTACTAAAGTACTTTATATCTGCAAATTACCTTATACTTGTTATTCTTGGCTCATCAGATTAGGCTACCATCAGAATGTCTCCTTTATAAACGGAGAGGTGATCAGCTTTCTACTTCTGGCCACAAGTTCATCTCACCACAGAAGCCATAGTTCCAGGCATTCAGCCTGCCATAGGCTGGGCTAGGCGGGGCTTGGCGCCCTGGGCCAGGCAATCCTCAAGGGTGTCAGACTTGCCTGCCTGGATGCCTCTAGTGGTTTGATGCAACTGCAACTGGTTTTACCAGAACCAGGATCCTGTCTGACCAAAATAAACGAAGAACTGAAAAACAGAATAAAGGTAATTTTAATTTCAGAGATTAAACCCTCAGCTAGGGGTCAAGGTTTCAAAACCACCCATTCTCTATCCCACCAGGAAAGCTTGATATTTTTGTAATTTTTTCTTTTGCGTTGTCCACCCTAGAGGTTTCTACTTTTCTCTGGGCATTCCCAGAATTTCAGTTGGTCTGGGGCAGCACCGGGAAGAGGAGTTGGGAGAGGGGATGCAGTGACTCTCTGGTCGGGGGCACTGTCGGCCAGCCAAGGGCCAGCCACCTCTCTCCTCTGTGCCAGCCCCGGGAGGGCCCCCTCCGGCCTGCGCCAGCCCCGTCGGGCTTTGGCCTCCTGACCCAGACAGCTCGGGGCGTGAGGGAGCTCGCGGTGGAGCCGGGTCGCCGCCCCCAGCCTCGGGCCGCCCGCCAAGAGTTCGAGGCCTCCTGATCCGGATGTGATGAAAAGAAGCAACAGAGGGAGAAGTGTTTCAGGAGTGTAGGAGTGGCGGAGGGGGCAAGAGAGGCAGAGGAGGAAAAGTCCCCCTTGGAGGAGAGCTGGCCGGACTGAGCCGGCTGGAAAGAGGGGGCGGAGAGCGCGCAGCCGGCGGAGCGGCTGCCGCAATTGCGGCCACTGCGGTGTCGCCGAGGGAGGCGGGCAGGGACGCCCAGGGGCGGCCGCCGCCGTCAGGCCACCGGGGCGCGATCCGACTGCTGCCGGAGGCTCGCTAACTTTCCGGGGCGGAAGAGGAGGAGGAAGGGGCTTTGAGCGAGTTGGGGGGATGCCGAGGTAGGTGGTGGTCTCCCCGGCTGGGAAGAGGAGGGGTCTTATCCCCACCCCGAGCTTCTCCCAAATCCAATCTCCCTTTCCCGCCTCCTCCCTCTTCAGTGCCCCTCTCCGACCCCGGGACTGTGCTGCTGTCAACTTGCTGGGTAACAGATTTCCTCTCTGGTTTCAAATCAAAACTTCCCCGGGGTGGGGTTTGGGGGAGGGAAGCGGAGGGGGAGGGAATGTCCCGCAGGGGTGGTGTGCTCTTCTCTGAAAACACTTTTTTTTTTCCGCCAGAAGCAGTCAGTTCCCTGCACCCAACACCTCACAGCCCTTCCTGCGTCCGCCCCGCAGGGCGGCGAGCTAGGCGGCAGCGCGGTGGAGCGGCCCATGTCCGGCACCGGCGAAGCCCTGGCTCCCGGGCCCGCGGGGCCGCAGCGCGCGGCCGAGGCGGGCGGCGGCCGGCGGGGCAGCCCGGGCCAGGGTGAGTGCGTGCTTGCAAGTTGCAAGCTTCTTTGTCATTGTTGCATTGTAGAATTTGTTCACACATTTACTGATTGGGGTGGCGTTGGGGAATCTGGTGTCGTGAGAACAGATTCCTACCTTGTAGTAGTGAACTTCTGCATAGTTAGCTTTACTCGAGCAAGTTCTCCAGGATTCCTACCCTAGATCAACAACCGGATAAGAGGGCGGGATCCGCTGGTCCCTCCACTCCCCCTTCCTTTGGCTGCCGAGAAACAGGATGACAGGATTGCTTTTCTTAAGTCTGTGCATTTCGGGGCCTAAGACTCCAAGGTGCGGGATCTAAAGCCCTTGTCCCCGACGTCTCTTCAGTTCTTGTGTCTTCACCAGCTCCAGGACTGCCGCTGCTCTCTGAACAAGCGTGCGCTCTCGGTTCATCTTTCTGTTTGTCGTGGGCTACTCTGCAACTAACTTGGTTGATAATCCAGGTTTCTATGACCAGTTGCTTTGGAATGGCTGATTCATTCGTTTACAATAACTGTTTTGTTTTGAAATAAACATGCTTTAAAAGAAACACTTTCCAAGAATGAATTAGCTCCTTTGTATTCTTCCAAAGTGTAAACACATACAGCCTGTAAAGAAAATACTCTTGTTTCTGAGAAACTTCCATAACAGAACATAACAGAAGAAAGATCGTATCTTTCTTCTCTTGAAGGTCACCTACTTCAGGTTTTCACTGGTGACAGAGAGCAAGGGCCTTCCTCTTCTGATGCCTTTTCCTCTAGGGGCCATTCTGATTTAGAGTTCTCACATTGATATAAACGAAATAATTTTCCTGGGCTCAAAAACCTACTTTATACTCTTGATTTTAAGCATATCTGATAGCCTTTTTTCCCCTTTAACAATACTGTAGTGAGTATCTTGGGATTCTTTTTTTTTTTTAGGCAGCAGGAAGTGCAAAAGAAATAGTCAATGTTGAACCCACAATAGGTAAAAGCAGAAAACATCCATGGCTAAATTAAAATGTTCTGGCATTCAGGGCTGTTAAATTGAATTATGTTTATCGTTGTGTTTTGCTCCTAAACAGTGAGTCATTTTTTTCTAAACAGAGAAAATCAGAAAATCAGAGCTAGAATGTAAAACATATGTTTTCCCAGAAGCTGCCCCTGTTCTGCACACTGGATTGGCAACACAATCATTTTCCTGTAGTTAGGCCTGCCCTCAGTAATCATATCGCTCATCGATGGGCTCTTTATGTTCGCACTTGAGCTAATCACTATTGTTAAACAATGCTTATGTCAAAAATCAACATCAAACGCATTAGAAAAACGATTGATTTGGAAATAGTTGATGTCTACAATTTCCAACTTTAATAATATGCATTTTTAAAGTCAACTGGAAGAACTTACAGTGCTACTTAATGCACCTGTGCAGATGGGGTGCTGTAGGGTATCACATGATCTGACTTTAAGAAGCGGGCATCCAGAATGGTCTGAAGTGGAATGTTGACTGCATACAACACACCTGTTAATAGTGTGTAAACTCTTGGGTTCTGTTTTACCTGAAAATTGGCTTAGCCTTAGCAACATAGTTACATATTGCATTTTTATTAGTTTAACTTTGACTCACAACATCCTTTAAATAGGCATCAATTTAATTGTAAGTGTAATATAAAGTTGGTTTTTTAAAAAAGAAAATCCATTGAATCTTGTTAAAATACTATGTCTCAAACAGGCAGATTTCATAAGGTTTATTGAAAGAAAACAACTTTTGGAGTGAGTGGGTGGGGGAAAGGCTTCAAGAGGTAGCTGCTCATGGTTGGGTTGGTTTTCTTGGTAAAGACATTAGTGAAGAAGCTTTGCTTTACTCTTAAGCTTCTTCCTTGAGTTCTTTTATCCTTTTCCTTCTGTCCTTGGATTCTTTGTCATCTTTTCAGAATAGTTCTCTGGTAAGATGTGGCTGCCTAGTTAATTGAAACAATTTAAAAATTTTATATATTAAAATCAGTGAGAAAAATGGAATATTTTATGAAAGTTAACAGAAAATACCTTTTTATGAAGAGGAAGGAGAAGGTCAAGTCTTCCCCTGCAAACAAAGTTAAATATGTATGTGTGTGTGTATATATGCATGTCCATGAAGACGTATGATGTACCCTATGCATAGATTACTATGTTGTAATGAGCTATCTATACTGCTAACCAAAGGCATAGAACGTTCAAGTTGAAAGTCATTGTAGGGGGTCTCGAGTCTGAACTCCCCATCAACTCTAGAATTCCTTTCCACATTCTTTTAGGTGATTAGTTAGAAACCTCCAGTGTAGCGCATTCTGCTTATCAGCATTCAGTTACAAAGGTTTTCCTTATTGAGTGCATAGCTCTGTTTCTTTAAAACTTCTACCCTTTTGCTGTGATTCTGCCAGCAAAATTCTATTCCTTTAAAAGCATTAAAAATCTTCTCTATGTATTTTGAAAGTTGTTACAGAGCAAGGACATAAGTTCTTGTGCTCCAGGCTGTAAGAGGGAGCCAGGATGGGTATCAGAAGATGAAGAGCAGTGGGGGTGGTGGGCTGCTGGAAGCTCATGGGCCGGAAGGCAGGCCTGCTCAGTTCCAGCTCATTGTTGCCATTTGGGCTAATATCTTCCAGTATTTCAAGAGATACTGGAAATATGTATTTTTATGTATCATCTCTCCCCTTTTAAAAGTTGGCAACTAATTAAATATAATTCTTGTCCAGGCCAAACAAAACAACCACACCTGCAGGCTGGAAATGGCCTCTAAGCAGCTGATTTGTGATCTCTGTTATTGAAAATAGAAAGTAAACATGCAATTTAAAACAGTTCCCCGATTTATGACTAACTTCTGAAAGATTGATTTGATTTATCTTCTCATGCAAAGTACCTGTTTGTGTCTTAACAGGTGAAGGACAATTTGAGCCAAACTTAGTTTGCTTTTGAGAGAGAATGGTTGTATACATGGTTCATCTAATTGTCATTTTTCAGTTTTTTGGATTAAGCATCTTAAAATTCATTCTGTTGTCAACACTGCAAATGTAGGTATTCGCTTTTTTGTGCAGCAGTTACGAGAATCCATATAGTTGAAAGAGCCTTTTAGCTAAATGCTTCATTTATAAATTTGCAACTTGTAACTAAAAGGATCTTTAGAAAATTTAGTCCAACTGGCTTAGTTTTTAGAAAGGACATCCAAAGAATTTAAGTGACTTGCCCAAGGTCTCATACACAGTCAGGAGAAATCAGGGTGAAAGCACAAATTGTAAAATACATGTCATTGTGATAAATGTGATTGAAGCAGAGAATCAGTACAACTTTTTCCTACGGATGGATAATTGAAGATAATAGGCTTTGGATACTGTGAATCACTTGAGCCTGTGTCCCTGCCTCTCCTCCCCCCACCCCACCCCCAGCCGCCATTGTATTTGCCAAGACTTAGACTGTTGGACTGTTAAGTGCTAGAATATACTTTAATGTGATAATGTGTGATTTAATGCACTCTTCTCTCTGGGGAGAGTCCTCTGAGACTATTAGGCGGACTTTTCATAGCAGGATGCAAAATGCCAGTGAAGTTAATTAAAAATAATTTAAAATAGAAACGAGGGAGAAAATCTCCAAGTTGAAATTACATAAGAAGAGCTTTGACTTAGAAGCTTAGCTGAGTTGTCAGGAGTTTATAGTGACTAATCAGATTTCCTATATGGGAAGCCTGTTTATTTCAATTTCTATAATGTATGCTTGTAATATCCATGTTCTTTTACTTTTAGCATATTGTTTTATCCTTTTGATTAAGGATGCCATTTCTCAAAGTGTGTCATCTTTGGACGGCTGCTATCTCTGGTTCTCAATCGGGGATGATTGCGCCCTCCAGGAGACACTTGGCAACATGTGGAGACACGTTTGGTGGTCATAACAGGGAGTGGGCTGGGTGCTCCTGACGTCTAGTGGGTAGAGGCCAGCCACCAGGGTAATGCTAAACATCTTACAATGCCCAAGACAGGACAGCCCCTCACAACGAAGGATTCTCTGGCCCAGAATGTCAGTACTGTTGAGACCTCTCCTAATCTCTCCAGGCAACTGGCATTTTGGCTCCTCTCCAGACCGGAAGAATCAGAATCTCAGGGTATAAGACTCAAGAATCTGCATTTTTAACAAGCTCCAGGCGCTCTTTATCTCTAGTTGAGAATCATTGTTTTAGAGGCTTTTATCTGTAGAAAGACATGTTACATTGATAGATTTTTAAAAATGCTTTCTTTTGTTTTAGTAGGAAGCTTTAAAAAAGTCCCTTTTTCGAGTGCCAAACTTTAAATCATATCACTCCATGCATACTGTCTTAAAGGTGCTCTCCAAAATTTTTATCGTATACTTCATTTCATAAAAATAGACCTGAATATTCATTCTCAAAAAATTTCTTTTCAAAATTTTATGTACTGGAATACAAATACATTGTGAACCTTAGACAAGAAATATATAAATAAAAATTTCAAAGGATGAGATAAAAGTAACTTTCTTCCACCACCTCAGTGGATATTCTGGTCCTACTGCCCCACACTGTTCTTTGGAGATCCCAGCATTGTGGAATAATAAGGAAAAAAGCCCCAAATTTGCACATGAGTTTTGTTCATTTGTAAGTTGGGTTTTTGGAACTTGGATTATCCTTTCTCATAGGAACAGAGTGACAAATTATATTTAGTTCTATAATAAGTCTTAGAAAATTGTTGGAATTAAACTTTATTAAATTTCATATATTTACAAGGATAAATCATAGAGAACGTGCTATTATAATTCCGGCAGCCAAAAATAAATAACCAAGAACAAAATTAAGTTGAATCGAAACTGGTTTGAAACACTTTTGAATACAGGTGTTTGAGAAAGGACAGCCTTCATGAGGAAACTAGAAGGAGACTTGTCTAGCCTTGGAAGAGGATTTGGGGACATTGTCAAGCAACTTAGAACTTAGATTCTCAATTCTTCATTTTATAAGTTTAGCTATAGAAGTGCAGGGCTTATCAACTAGGCACATTCATTTCCTTTTGCTAAGAAAAAAAATCAAAGGAGTAAGAGAAGGATGTAACTGGGAAAAACTAAGAATGAGGGAGGAAGCAAGTGGTTAAAGATACGTCTATAAATTTAAGACAGCACTAGGAGAGGTTGAACTGTTTGAGCTGGGAACTGTGAAGACCTTCTAAGAGCTAGCGTGGTAGGAGCTGAGCTGGCGGTGGGCATGTTAAGGAAATAGATGATGGGACAAAATCTTGAGTTAGGCGGGCAGCACTGCCGACCTTGAAGTAGCCCTAATACATATTTGGAATAAGCAATTTGGTACATGAAGGGCTTGATTACTATCCAGAACAAGTGTGAGGGCAGCAAATGGTGATGAAAAGGAAGAGTTTCGGGGTCAGGATGGAGGATGGGAATAGGGAAAGCATTTATATGTCTGTGTTTGTAATTCAGGGCACTGGTATAGAGGTTTAATTTTATTGTTGATTTTCATCTCTGCTATAGCCTTTTTGTTTCTCTTCACATTGTTCCTCCCTTGCTTGGATGCTCTATAAATGTTCAATCCTGCATATATATATATATTGAGCCTTGTTATTTTACAAGTACAGAGAGAAGTAGACTGATGAATGAAATCTGGGGCTTGTAGGATGTTGGGGGAAACACATACATTTATACTTACCTATAATGCAAGGTAGGCTGACAGGTGCTATAATAGAGGCACAAAGAAAGTGTGATGGCAGAACATGGGAGAGAGAAAGCATCTCCAGCCGGGGCATTTGGGAAAACCTCAAGGAAAACTTTTGATTGGAGTTGGACCAAGAAGCATGGTGATAGAACTCATCTCAGTGGAGGAAAGCAAGGCTTGAAGAAGATTATTACAGAATGTTGAGTGCCTCACTAAGACGGTTGTATGGGCTGTATGAGGGAGCAGAGAAAGTTATTTTGAGGATGTCCCTGATTCTCCTGCTGAGGAGCTTGTATATCCTTTCTGTAGCCAGTGGTAAGCTATTGAAAGTTCTTGAGAAGAGGAAGAACAGGGCCAGATTGGCATTTTTAGGAAAATAAATCTGCTGGCAGTTCAAAGGATGATTTTGGAGGGAGGGGTAAGTGATTATCCAGGAGTCTATTACAATAGCCTGACTAAAGATTGGATAGCACTGGTGGGAGTAGAATTGAGAAAATAGATTTAAGAACAATAGTACAAGTCAGATAGAGCTTTGCCTAGCTGTAAGAGCCCATTGAAGGCATTGATTTTTACTTATTCATCTTTGAATCTCTTAAAACCAAGGACAGTGTCCAGATTTTGTTGAATTGAATTGATATGGTTGGGTAAAATATTTAATATGGGAGATGATGGAAAGGTAGAAATTTAAGGTCATCCATGAGTTTGCTTTTTAGCCTAAGTAGAAACACAGGAGGAGCTGTTGAGTCTTCTTTTGATCCTGCTGGTTCTGTGGAACTTATCTCCAGCCATGATAGCCAGTCGGCCACTGAAAAAGAGAATTTGTAACTAGGTCAGTGGTGAGAGTCAGGCTCACAGACTGAGGAAGATGATGGATGGGCATGAGAGAGAGAGAGAAGACTGAGGACCAGATTGGGGGAATGACCACACATTAGGGAGGAGAAGGAAAAGAATACAGAAAAAGAGTCCATAAGCATTGGTCACAGAAGTGTTAGATGTTTAGTGGTCATGGAAGATGAGAAGAGTCGTGGTTTGTTAAGGGAGAAACAAAACACGTAGAGAGCTTCTTTTTGATGGGTGGGTTTTGAGCATGCTCACCGCACACAATGAAAGAAAGCAGGAAGGGGGTAGAGAGAGATGGAAGATGAAAGGGCATTGGGTGGAGCAGTGGTACACTGGATGTTTGAAAGAGTGAAATTCTGGGAAGGAATGGGATGAAGAGACCAGTCTTAGGAAAGTTGGGAATGTTCCCCTTTGAGATGAGAATGAGAGAAAAGGATGAGTGATAATCTAGAGAAAATTTGATGTGAAAAAGAGATTATTGAAGGCCTAGATATTCTCAGCAAAGTAGATGGTAACATCTGCGGGGAGCAAGGCGGGTTAGAATGAGTCAAGAAATTTGAGAAGTGTGGAAAAGATTTGGAAGAATGAAGAATTCAAGAGGGAGTCAATCTGGGGCAAACAAAAGGGCTGCATGTAACACTGAGGGCTTAACAAAGAATGAATGGCATGAAGTTTTAGTGGACACGGTCAGCCTGGTTGATTGCCTTTCTCAGCAAGGAGCATATGGGAGCTTGGGAACAGAAGCAGATCGAATGGACTTTTGGAATTAGCATAGGGTTGGAGGTTGGCAGGGTGGAAGCAGTTGGGGGCATGAGGGAGGAGGATCACCCATGTGTGGGAAGATCTTGTGTTCCAGGCTGTGTGGGGAGCCAGAGAGACCAGAAGTGCAATTGGCAGGCTAAGATTTCTCGCCAGCAAGAATCATGCCTGTTGGCTTTGTTTGGTCAGTTCACATACAAGGATTTTTAATACAGTAGTGCATCACTTAATGATGGGGATGCGTTCTGAGAAATGCATCATTAGGCGATTCCATAATTGTGTGAATGTCTTAGAGTGTACTTACACCACCCTACATGGTGTAGCCCACCACACACCTGGGCTATATGGTGCTAACCTTATGGGACCACTGTCGTTGACTGAAACGTTATGTGGCACACAGCTGAATATATATTTGAGTGACCTTAACTGTGCTACTGGAGAAGCTGTGGAATTTTTGGGTGTGGAAGGGCCTTTCCTGTTTCTTTGAACTTTATTTCCTGGATCTTGTTGAGGTGACTTCATGGAAAGGTCTAATAACAGTGTGCAATTTATTTTACCAGCATTATATTTTTGTAATAAAAGATTTTAGGAAAATAAACATAAATTGACACAATCTGAAATTATTCCATTTGAAAATGGAAAATTAGTTAGAAGAACAACAACAAACAAAAGAGGGAAACAATCCAACCAAATTGTCTTTCCGAGATAATGTAATTATTCTCCTGTTAGAGGCAGGGGATGTGATTTTTATGTTTCTATTTCTAAAAGTCTTTGTTCAGTTTTTTTTTAAGGAAAGACTGATTCTGCACTGGCTAGATTCTGGATGTTTGGATAGTTTAACTTTGGTGGTTCATTGGAGCAGGTTGAAGATGCTGCAGCCTTCCTCTGTTAATCAGTCGTGTGTTTGTGCACCAGTATTTTGGATGCTTCCTTCTCTCTCTGTTTCCTTCTCTTTCTTTCCCTGTCTCTTTCTTCATCTCTCTCTTTCTTCCCCATCTTCCCCCTCTTGCCATTAACACTTTACTGAAGTTACTTAAACTTTTCATATCTTCTTTTTACATTACATATCCTGAAGGAGGTTTTTAACCATAAATTTTGAAATCGAGCTATATTTTATAGATTGTAATTCTAAGCATTTAGGGTTCACTAAGAAGGAACTATGAAAGGAGTTATTTTAACATTAATTTCGTTTGTGGTTTCTACTTGCAGTCTACTTCTGTTTTCAGATTCACACCCACATGATCTGAAGATGATTCATATACATGTGCTTTTATTCGTGATTTTTTTGTAGTTTCAGGAATAAAGTCTGAAATTAATTTTCATACTAGCACATATATTTTGTTATTGAGACATTGGAAGAGGAAACCTGCCAACAAATACTTGTTGTGTGCCTACTATGTACAAAGTCGTGTGAAGATTAAAAATGTATAATACGTAGTTTTGCCCACAAGGAATTTGTAAACTGAGTGAGAGAGAGGATGAGATATAAATGTGTGCCAAATTAAATTGTAATCCCTTGTTTAAATGTGAATTCAAGATTACAGCAAGAACCATGTGACAGATTAGTTCATGGCCCGTTGCCAGCTGAGTGGTAAGTTCTGGGGCATACAAATTTAGAGGTTGAGGGAGAATCTCAGGATGGCAAGAAGAAGTTGAGTTTGTCTGGATTCGGCTGCTAGTGACCCCAGCTGAAGAATCCACAGCTTGTAGATCTTTTTGGTTTGGATTATGCAGAGTTGAGCACTAAAAATAAGGCAACTTGTGGTTGAGCAGGTGACAGGCCCTCTGAAAGCAGGTGGCAGAGTACAAAGGAACCAGGTTCCTCTCCTCTCTTTTTCTACTCCAAAGTGTAGTCCTTCTACTATTTTTCATGGCACATCAGCCCTTGATCCTTTGGATCTCTATGAATGTAGACCTACTCTACTCTTATTTCTTCCATCACCCAAGAAACACACAGGATCTTTAGTAAGATTTTTCTGAGAGGTTTTACTCTTCATTTCTCACTGAGTTACGAGATGAACTTAGGGAGAGTGGGAAAGGTGTAGGAGTTTACAACATTAAAATAGGCACAATGTTAAAATAACTATATCCGTTTTTCATCAATATGCAAAGTGAATTTAATTCTTACTTGAGCTAAGGAGAAACTTAGACTTTGTGTTAGGAAAGTGTGTCTGGTTAGAGAAGAAAAAGATTGGAGGCACTGGTAGTGGGCGTGGAAAAGAAAATGTAGATTTGAGAGAAATTGGGAAGTTGTAACTAACAGTTTCTGGTAATTGATTATGTTCAAGCAGAGGAAATAACGGGAAAATAGAGAGTTGAAAAATGTTTCTGTAAGTACCATTCACCAAGATATGGACCACAGTTGAAAAACAGGTGGAGATAGATGCAAAATGGTGATGAATTTTAGGAAATGTTGAGTTTGAGTTGCTAAAGATCTATTTAGAGTTGAAACTTCAAATCTATAGGTCAGGACAGGGGTCAAAGGTAGGGTAATGGATTTACACATTATTCTCCGGGCGATGACTCAAACTGTGAAACTTAATGCGATTGCAACGATTGTAGAGCCAGAATGGTTTGATGGTCTTAAATGAGAATCCAAAGAAAGCAGTCTCCCAAAGAGATGGTCCAGAAGGCAAGAGGCTGGGTTAGTGAATTAGATGAGAGGCTCCTGGTTTTAGCCTTCAGGAGAATTATCAGAGAGGACACATCCCCTAACTTCTAATCATTCTGAAGTCCAAGAAATCAATTTCAATATACTTCTCATTCTCATATCACTATCTTATTTGTGGCCTCACTACTATTTGAAATGCTTTTCTCCATCCTCTCTCACTTATTTACTTCAAGATCAGACTCAAATCACAGCTTTGAAATGACTTTATAGGTTAAAGAATCCCCTTTGGTTCACTTTTCATTTCCATTGACCTGCATTCTTGTTATAGTGCCCAATATGGATTTATTCCTTAACCAGAGAGCTTGGGAAAGAGTGTTCTTAATGAAATCACTTGATATAACAGAGATAACAGGAAAGTTTTTAAAACTGTGGCACTTATAACAGTGATCATGCTAAAAGATTACAAATGGTGTATATTGCCATTTTAAAAGAGGAGAAGATGGTGGAGTCCTCAATTCCTTTTGTAATAGAGCTAATCAACTGCTAAGTAAGGGAACTGCTATAGATACGGCGTCTCTGGATTTCAGCAATCAGTCAGACAAGCTCTTTCATGATAGCTTTCTAGAGAAGAGCAAGAAGTCTCTTGTGCACTATGAGTGAATAGAATGTGAAGGCTCTGAAAAACCACTGAATGAAGTGAGGGCGTTAGCACAGAGATGATAAAGACAGAAGAACATGAGATATTTTCTAATACGAGACTGTCACACGGAGGGAAGATCAGACTTTGTTGATTGCAAAGAGCAAAATATGATGAATTAGTGAAAACTAAAGGGAAGTGGGTTTCAGACAGTTGTGATGGAAGTCTTTGAATAATTAAGCAGTCCCAAACTGGAGTAAACTGTCTTCTGAGGCTGTTTCCCTGTCCCTGAAGGTATTCATGCCTGCTCTTCTTGGCATATTCTTGAGATGTTGGGTGGTGAATGTTTTCATCTGAATTCATGTTATCAGGTTGGCCTAAGGGACCTCTATGAGCCAAGGAATGTTCGGCTTGTTGGTAGAAAGAATACAGTTGAACCTGTAGAATTTGAGGAGGCAGGAGTTTCCTATGTCTTAGGGTCAGTCATCCTGAAACTATATTTTTAGCATAAAGAACTTTAGATGGAAAAGTACAGGAGATTGAGATGACTGAGATAATGTGTTCTGATACCCATATCAGCTTGCTGTCATCTAATCTGCCTACTACATGTTTTGAAGTGAAGTGAAATGTGCCTAATTTCGACTTTCTCCTCACTTATTTAGAGCCCTGATTTGAGATATTATTTGAACTATTGCTGCATTTTGTACCTATTCATTTGCATATCCATATTCAATTGCATTTCAATTATTTTCCAAGTTGCTGTGTGTATAACTCACTCTTCTCTACTCACTCCCGACTTGTACACTAGTTGTCAGTCATTTTTTTTTTCATTCCTTTGAATCTAAACACACCATAAGCTTCTAAATACCCAAGAAGCCCTTTGAAGGAATGCATTTTAGATTTTGCTCAGAAGTCTTATTATTTTTCCAAATATTGGTAGTAACAATTGGTTGTTTAAATTGATTTAAGCATTTAATTTATTCAGCAAACATTTATAGTATATCTGTGATTATATAATAACTTTCTTGTATTTATAAAATTATGAAATTTTATGCATATGTTCATTCATCTGTTAAAAATGCTTTGATTATCTTAACATGCTTTTTTGAACAATGAGGTTTTAATCCGTTTTAGAATGTTAGGCAAGGCAGGTAAGTTTTGCAATGTTTCTTAAAGGTCATTAGGCTTGAGAAATTTTTTTTTTTGGATCAGTGAAGGAGTAAAATTCCAGAGCCTCCGGTCTTCCTGAAAGCTGCCTTATCTTTGGATTTTTAAAGGTTACATTTGGGAAGCATTTGTAGATTTCCACATTGTTCTGAGCCTCTGGGAAATACAGACCGAGAGTTTTTGCTTTTCCCGGAGATTTTAGTCTCAGATTACTTGAGATTTCATAAACCAGCATATACTTAGGTCATCTGAAATAATGCTGGTATTTAAAGTGGAAGAGTAAGAATGAAATTGCTTAAATCCGTTTTGTTTACAGATAAAGGAGGTATGAATATAGATTGCATAGTGGTAAGAATATACATACTATGTAGATTATAAATGATCTGCCAGAAAAACCATCATCAAATATTTAATTTAAGTAGGTGAGATCTAACAAGCAAAAGTCCCAAAACTGAGCACAAAGAAAGCTACTTATACTCCTTTCTATAAGAAATAGGTATATTTTACACTGATTAAGTTTTATGAGATTTTATAAGATAATCTGCTAAGTACCATTATTTATATTAGTCTTTCATGAAGTAAGCAAATAAAATATGGATGAGTAGAAAATGTATTTGGTGGTTAGTTTGGGCATTTACACATTCTTCTGCCTAGTGCAGCAGAATATTTGAGGTAGCTTATAAAAGTATATTTTTAAAAATGATTAAAACAGAATAATGGAAAATATAGGTAGTCTAGGAGTTCCAAACCTGGGGGGAAAATCAAAATGTACAGATAAAGACTGTAGGGTCAAATCCACTTATTCAGTTTTGTCTGTAAATTTGAGTCAAAAAGAAAACATTTTCTTTAATATGATTTTCATTGTCCATAAGAAAAAAATAACGTACATCTTCTCAGAAAAGCTTTCCTTATACTCAGTCTAGAAACAGCTTTCTTGCATGGTCTTTCACATAGGGATTATTGAATAGACACTGCCCTTAACAGCCTCCCTATGATAAGTTTATAGCAGGTTTTTAGGCACGGAACCTAGTTCTAGGCATGATTCCATTTATTTCCACATCTCCTTTATGAGGTAGGTACTGTTGCTATTCTCATTTTAAAGATGAAGAATCTGACAAAGATTAATTAACTTGCCCAGGATTCACATTTTTAGTGGACCCAGGCACTCTGATTTCAGATCCTGTTCTCTTAGTCATTTCTCTAGTGCAAAGCGCAATGTAGGAATAGTATTTCTGTCCCCGAGAACCTATTGAGAGTCTTTTTATTCATCAGGAAGGAGTCAGATATCTATACTTTTAGATGACAATATTGTCCCTATTTCTTGGAAAACAGTGGCATGTAGAGAACTTTATACGTTTAGAAGTTCATTGGTAACTTTGACAAACTCATTTCATCCTCATGCAACATCATTAGATTCTTCTGTTATTATTTGCTAAAGAATTTAGCGATTGAGAGAATATATTTGCTTGACTACAAATGATGGAAGGAATATCCTTTTTAATAGTTTGAACTCTTGTCTTATAGAAAAATTTAAGCTTACTATTTCTACCTACAATGGCAAGACCTAGGACTGGTTACAGATTACCTGACGGAAGATTTATGTTCAAAATAAAGAATAACTTACTAATGAATCAGACTGAATAACTTACTAATGAATCAAGCATAGAATTTCTTTATGAGATGTACCATTCCTTGGAATTTTGGGGAAGGTCTGAGTATTGCAGTGGGGTTTTCTACACAGGGTGGAATGTGAAATTAACTGAGCTGCAAGATCCTTTCCAACTTTGAATTTGAACATCCTACTTCCAACTGAATATCTGTGTCTCAGACTCACTCTGTATTCCCATCAGTAAAATTGAGCTAGCATTTTCTTCCTTACTAAATTGTTGATAGTTCTGAAGATGAAGTAAATATTATATATTGAAGTCCTTTGAAAATTGCTAATACTGTAATTTCAAAAATTCATTAATTATTTCAACAAAAAGGAAGTATTTAATTTTTTATTTTTACTTATTTAACAACCACATCCCAGCTGAGTGCTGTTAAATGGAATATATCATACTTTACATATATTATTACCCAATTTACTTGTTTTTAATACTCTTAGATTTTTCTCTTGTTGATCACCATTCAATTATTTTATTCCCCATCTCTCTGAAACAAGTAAAACTCTCAAAGGTTTAAATTTGGATAAAATTTTAAATTTTAAATTTGGACAACTAAGTAAAATATTATAGAATTTTAAATTAAGCGGAAATTCTGTTTACCTGAATCTTTCTCATTCTCCTTCAGCAGGAATAATTGAGATTGAGATTGGAGAGAATTTGCTTCTCACCGTTCATTCCCTTCTTTAGAAAAATAGAAAAATATTTGAAAAATTAAGAATATTGATCCTGTAAGGTAGATGGTCATTTCTGAAGAGAATATAATGTATTTAGATTGATCACTTAGAGCTCTTATATTTTCCCTTTGATTCTTTTGCTTAATTCATGCTCATCACTTTCTTTGAGAATGAACTCAAATCTGATGCCTTACAAAAGCTTTTCTATGATTTCCTCTACTCCACTCTAAACACCCCTCAGTGTGTGTATGAAGTTTGGCTTTATTGTTTAGCCCTTGTACAGAGTCAGACTTACAGAATTTTAGAGCCAGAAAAGTCTCTGCAACCATCCAGCTCAAGTCACACAGCTGGTCAGTCTTTGAGGCAGAATTATGACCCAGGGCAGTTGTCATTGCCTTCTGCTTTGTAGTTCATTGTTTCGTGTGTATGTTTGGTCTCTCCAGCTGGAGGACTTGTTGTCAGAGACTGAGCTTTTTTCTTACTCGTCCAAAGATTCTTCTGCACTTCTATGCTCCGGGTAGGCACACTGGAATACTTGGGAGCTAGCCTTTTGAAAGCAGATGCTAGTGGTATATGACTTTGGTCTCGTGCTATTTTTAAAGTGTCTTCAATTTTTATTTTAATCTCTAATATTTCTTATATATTATATATATATAGTAGAACCACTTAGTATTATATATAATTCAGGTTTTGTGTTCTCATAGTTGTTCTGACATGGAGACAGAACTAAATACCTCTATATTAATTAGCAGTTAGATAAAATTATATTTTCTGATTATTGGAATACTGGACAACGTGATGAGAAGCAAGGTCTGTATCTCAATATTTGATAGACTCTTCTAGGTTTTGTCTAAATTGTGTAGTACAGAAGAGCTTACTTAGAACACTGCCCCTCAAACCTAGCCGTATATGCTGATGACAAATACCGTCCCACACACACCACCTGAATTGAGCCCTCTAAGGTTGGGACTGGTGCATCTTTACATTTAAAGAGCTCTGCAGTAGAGAACCATTGGCTTAGAAGAACAGCATCATTGAGATGATGAAGGGCCCCTTTTAAGAGAAAATGCTAAGTTGGGGAGGAGTGCTTGTTGGATGTACATATGGAAATCTTGGAGAAATGTATATAAACTGATTTTATACATCATTGAAATTTACTTGATTGTGTATAGGATATGTCTTTCGGGCCCACATAATAGTTGAATTGCAACTGCAAACCTTCATAAACCTAGAAAGGAAGTGATTAAACCAGGACTGTGGTCTCTGCTTCTGTAATTCAGAAGTGACACAGCAAACCTACATTGATAACAGAAATCTGCTATTTTGTCATTTTAATGAGTAGTGGCTGACCCCATCTATTGAAAGTTGTAGTGAGGTTGGTTCTGTGGCTGGACATTATGGTGCCCATCTTACAATTGTCTATTGATTAAATCTTACACACTCTCAGTGCCCTTCTTCAATGTTAGATGTAACTGGGCACCATTTATGAGGCTGCCATTTAGGTATTCCCTTAAATATTAAAGAGATGTTAATAAAATAATGTACATGCATTAGAAAGTCATAGAACAGTCAAGTGGTCACAGAAGTTTTGTTTTTAGAAGTGGAGAATTGGCAAAAGTCGATTTAACTTTTATACTTGGAACCTTTTCTGAGCCTCACTTTGGGCTGGGTGCTATGTATCATAGCAAAAGCCAGAGACTAGCTTGTGAGCCAAGACATTTAGTTTTCAAAAGAGGCAAATTTGGCTAGTCTGATGATTGTGGCTTAATAGTAATTACATAGTATTTATTATTTCTTGAATATATTTAGACAGAGAATGATGTTTTTCTATTCTTCTTTAACTTCAGAAGGACGCTGGGGAATCATCTAATTCTAGAATTCCATAGATAAGGAAACTTAAAGAAAAAAAATAATAAACTGTCCCTTAATAAATATTTAGAGCAGAAAGAACTTTATTTTCCTCTTACTAGTGGGTCACTTCTAAATCCGTGTGCGTATGGACCACGTGACATTTTCATTTATTCAATGGAGAGTTGAGAGGGTCTGTGTTTAGCACTCAAATATTGGACATGATTCAAATGTGAGTCAAGTGTGTCTAGAGGCTTTATTCATACCTATTTTCTTTTAGTCAGCAATGCTTCATAATGCCCTGGTTTCATGAATTAATTTTAATGGAATTAAACTTGAACAGCTCAAAATTATATAATTAATTTCATTCAGCTTCAATTAAAGTTACTAATTGAATCAAGCCTACTAGCATGACACCTGGCGGCAGTCAGCTACATAACAGTAGCAGCAAGTATGTAGGACTGCTGCTGACAGAGTTCATGTGTACCAGTGAGTTTGTATAAAAATCTCTTCTGTCGATGATCTCAGAAAGGCCTTGAGTTGACTGTAGCAGTGGAAAGATTTCTGGAGTTGTTTAAAAAAGTAAAGATTTTTAATTGAAACTAACACATCTCAGGAAGATTACATTTTCTCTATGATAATGCTGAATAAGTGTTACATAAATCTAGAAGATGTTGGTTTAGCCTGCTTGTAGTTTATATTTTACTGCTATCTGAATATGGTTTTGATACTAAAAATACTTAGTGTTGGAGACTATTTTTTTCAGAGATCTTAGCCTCTGGACTTAGCCCTAAGTGGTGTCCATCAATTTTCATGTGTTGAAATGCGTTTTATGGCAGAACTTTTCAGTTGTTGTGAAATCCTGGTGGTACATGAGAAATTTTTGCATGTGCAGAAACTTTTCCCTTCCACTGGAAATGTTAACACAGTTGACTAACAACTTCTGTTTGAATCTCTTTCCTTTCCTTGCTTCCATGGCTTGACATCATCCAGCTTCTCTTCCTTGTCTGACTCCTTTCTAATTGTACAGAACGCTCTTGGCACTCTTCTTTTAATATACTCATTCCTTTGGCGTCAGCAGTTAAATTTAGGAAGATGACTGCTTCTGGCTATAACTCTGTGACTTGCAAATTTAAATGTCCAAGACTAGACTAATCCACCAGTCTGTAAACTCCATGAAAGCCTGGGCTGCATCTCATAATTCATTGTATCTCCACTGCCTAGAGCAATGCCTAAATATCTACTATGTACAAATAGATATTTTTTTTAGATTAATAAATTATTCTCCCCGTCTCCAGGTTTTCTTAGTCAAATGCAAATGAAGAGAAATCAGTCATCTTCAATCCCATCTTCCCTGATTATCTGTGCAAACCTCTAGTTATTTTCTCCCATTTTCCCCCTTTCTCATCTTGTATCCAGTTGATTAAACTGTCATCAATTTCCACCTGGACCACACTAAGCCTCCCTTTTAGTTTCTCTTACTCTGTCCTCCCTCTTAGATGGATCCATACTCCACTGGTTCTCAGGATTGAAGTGCAGTAGAATCACCTAAGTGCCGCTCTCCCAAATTGAAATAGAATCTTTGGTGGTGGGACCCAGGAATATGTTTTTTATTTAGTTTTATTTATTTATTTATTTTTTTGAGGTAGATTAGCCCTGAGCTAACATCTGCCACCAATCCTCTTTTTGCTGAGGAAGACTGGCCCTAAGCTAACATCCGTGCCCATCTTCTTCTACTTTATATGTGGGACGCCTGCCACAGCATGGCTTGACAAGCAGTGCATAGGTCCGCACGTGGGATCCAAACTGGCGAACCCCGGGCCACCGAAGCAGAATGTGCAAACTTAACCACCGCGCCACCTGGCAGGCCCCATTGGAATTTGTTTTTGAAAAAGCCTCCCAAGTGAGTTAAAGTGCAGTCAGGATTGAGACCCACTGTTGTCCACAAATTTATTAATCTTCCTAATGCGTGGCTCTAATTAGGCAATTCATAAAGCTTCAATGGCTACCTTGACTTATTTATCTTGCTTTTAAATTAGGTCCAGACTTCTCACCTTGGCATTCAAATATCCATCCTAATCAAACCTTTACAGTTTCATCTCCTAATGCCCCCTGTACAATACTTCGTAATCCAGAGAGTTGAAACCTTTGGAGTGTCTGCCTTTGGAGTTTGCCCATGCTGTTCTTCTACCTCAAATGGGCTTCCTTCCATCTCTACTTTTAGATCTCCTGCTAATCTTTTAAAGACCATCCAACATACACCTTTTCCTATAGTGCCTTTCTTGAGCTCTGAATCCTGATGAGTTTCTTTTTCTTCCTTTGAACCTCTTTAGTGCTCTGGACCTCTCATAGCATGCATTTTATCTTGTGTTAGAATTTGCTTTTTGCTTGAGTTATGTTCCCAGTAAGATGTTACTTTTCCTTACTTACTGTCCTTCCCCCTCAGAACCCATAAACCCACGTATAAATCTCATCCTAAACGCCCTCCCTCTTTGAGAATGCCTAAAACAATCCTTGACTCTTTCCTAAGTTTCTACTGAGCGAACCCTATACTTGCTTTCTATACCTTCTCGCTTCTGAATCATTCCTCATTCAATTACAGCCTGACTCTCATCTCCACCACTCATTGGGATTTCTTCTCCTTTGATGCTTTTTTGTGTCAGCCCACTCTCTATATGTATGGACTCACTTTCATCCTTGATGTAACCTCTCCACATTTTTCTATCATGGCAGATCACTTGCTGTGTTATGATGATTTGTTTACAATAATCTTAACAGGTTATTTTTACTGTAAACATCTGTTTCTTTGATACTGGGCACATAGGTGCTCAATAAATATCTGTTATCGAATCAATAGCATATGCAACAGTCAATAGGGGTACCGTTCCCATTTTCTTAAATTATGGTAGACGAAGAAGCATTTAGAAGAAAATCTATAAAATGAAAAAAATAGAGAAAAATATATAACATTTAATGATAATAAATGTATAATTTTTCTTATTCAGAAAAATCTGACAAAGAAAATACTGAAAGAGATATAACTCAAGCTACCAATAGCCGCCTCACACATGGAGAAATGCAAGACCAGTCCATTTGGGGAAATTGTTCAGATGACGAACTCATCAGAAGTAAGTATTTTTAGAGAAAGTTGGAATGATTTGGGGATATGACTATGATAATATGCTCCTAGTTAATATGCTCTTAGTTAATTGTCCCGTATAATTATGCTGGAAATCTATAAATCAACAGTGTTTTTATGAGTATTTGAAAATATAGGGCTAAAACTAGGATATAAATAATACTGTCAGCTTTCATCCTTTCTTTGGAAAGGGAGAAATGAGCAGTACATTTTAGACTTGATTTTCAGAGAGATTTAGACAAAACTTAATTCCTTCTTGAGGAGCAACTAAGTGGAAGTGAGACAACTCTGAGTATACGTGGAAGGTAGATGTAAAAAGACAAAGACAGCACTAAAGGACGGTGAGTCATACTTTGGTAATGCCAATGTGATTCCTGTTCTTCTAGCCATGTGATTCCAAACGTTTTTTACAATTAACATTTTTATCACTGCTTGGTTTTTTTAATTCTCTTCCTCTTCCTGAAATTGCTCTGTAGAATATATACAAAAGCGTTTGGTATATTTTTACTTTATTTTGCTCTGGGAGTGCCTAGAAATACCAGAATCTTTTGGGTGCTATTCAGAATGTCTATTCTGTGTCAGGTTCTCCTCTAGACCTGGAGCTTACTTTCTGAACCCTGAGTCCCCCCCGGTGGGATCAAGATGAATTTGGCATATAATGAATTATTCTCTGTAGTTAACGTGTAAGTATAAAGATCACTGCCATGCCACACCTGGAAGAGCACAGGAATAAATCTTTTGAAATTCTCGTTCGTGGTAACCACGAAATGTCTCATTTTCAGTTGTCCAGAGTGGATAGAGGAGAAGAATTCCTTTCTGGTTATCAAGTGGTGTTTTATTTTATTTTTTTAATTCAGTTCTTTCATTTAGACAACTTCATAATATAGACCCTTTCTTGTGTTAACATGTTACACTTTGAATCTTGGAACATTTCCTTTCCTCTCTAGAATGCCCAGTATCTGTCCCTAACTGAAAACCACACAGAATAAAGCAGAAAAAAAAGGAAGAAGAAACCAGCTTAGCAGAAAAAAAAAAGGAAGATGAAACCAGCTTAGTAGAAAAAAAAACAAATAACAATAAACACACCACTGAAGGAAATTTCAAGTTATCAAACAAAAGCTCTAAGAGTGAGTGTGTTTTAGTTTAATTTTAGAACCATTTGGTTTTTTATACTTTTGTCATCAAGAAGGGAATAGGAAGGAAATGAGACCCAGAAATTAGTGAGGAGCAAGATTTATATAGCTTCTCCCAAAGAATCAAATAAACATTATTTCAAGTAAACGTTGGTTGTCGTCTATCCAAATATCGACTCTGCTGTTGTGAAACTTAGGGTTTTGTGAGATAATGGCATATTTGATTTGTGATTTTCTGACAATCAGAGAGTTAGTGATAGCTAGAAGAGGTCTTAGAGACAATTTTACCTCTACCTTTTGGGGAACATGATTGTTGTCTTATTTTTTTTTTCATAGTCACTGAATTTTAAGTGTGTGTATTTCATTTAATTGATTTATTTCCCTAATCTTTCTTCTCAAAGTCCACACTAGGAGAATGTGATTAAGAACTCATAGAATAAAACCCAAAAATACAAGTACTGTTGTGGAAGGCTATGGAGAGTCATGTTAATGTGTTAAAAATTTTTTTGTGCTATTTGGTGAAGCTCATTTTAGTCACAGAATTCATGCTATTAAAGGTAATGGATTTAAAATTAACTACTCTGTTGTCTATAATGTTTAAGTAGACAGTGATACAAATACTGTAAATTTCATGAAATAGTTTCTTTATTGAGATAATGATGTAGCCTGTACCATGGGACACTGGAGCACTGGGGAACAACTGTCTAATTTCCTACTAATGTGCACTAAAGGAATGCAGAGAGAGAGAGATTTATGGCCCCCTCTAAGAGGGCTGCTTGGAAAACTGACAGATGAAGGGATATACAAAAGATAATGGCAAAGACGGTAATGCCGCTCCTGCCTGAAAATAAGCTGGCTAGAATTTCCAAATATTTGTGGGTGACATTAGACTCTGAATTATGATTACAAATTTCAAAAACTATATTTTTGTTGTTTTCCTGGTCACTTTTCTAGACAAGACGACTTTGTTGGGTCTACAGAAAATTTGATCTCTGGATTTGCCGAAATGGAACATCTTATGTCATCTTAAACCCGACTCATGTCTGGATAGCATTTGAAAGTTTGATATTGTGATAGCTGCTGCTTTTCCAACTCCCAGAGTCTAAACTCTACAAAGCTGCTTGCTCGACATAGCGTCATTGACCATCTCCGCATAATTTAATGTCTGTCTCTCTTAACCCCACAGTTAAGGAGATGCGTGTTTTCCTCTTACTTCAGCATCCAGCACATTTTTGGGGCCCAGTAAATCTTTCGTAATAACAATAGGCCCTGGAAAGAAGGCTCTGGCTCAGAGCTGCATGGGGGAGGAGGGGAGCATCTGCAGTGAGTCAGGGCTGGGCTGGCTCCCTTTCCAGAAGTCCTGTGTGGCTCCCTGAGCACCGTGGAAGAGGTGGACAGCTGGGTCTCATGGAACTGATTTTAGTGTTCCCACTGTAGTGTGAAGTTGGCTGGATGGAGGGATCATCAGAAAAATGAGGCTGGCTGGGGTGTGGGAACATTTTCAAACGCACAACCCACTCTTTTTTCCAAGCTTCCATGGGACAGCTTAGCTGCATAAGCAAGAAGTGAAGGAGAGTTGCTCTGTTTAATGTGACTTCTTTTTCTCTGTCTGTTCTTGAGAGTGGTTTGTGAGGTCTGGCAGCTAACGTCTCCATTGTCCCGGATGCCTGCTGCCGCCTTGGTCGGACATTTAAGGCATAATTTATAGGGGCCTGTTAGCTGTCAGTGTGATGAGGCTGTTTTTACTTTTCTGAGAATAACTGAGCTCTGGAAAGTCAAGGGAGTGGCTGCTTTGGAAATTGTATTCTAATTAAAGGGTGTATTCTCAGGCTCATAAATGAGATCCAAGCTGAGAATAATTTCCAAATTATTCTGTGAACTTTAACCCTGACCTCAGTGGACCACCCACTTGTGGCTCACACTTGGTTTATGCTGCACACGGAAGTTTGGGCTTTGTGTGCCTTCGCTGGTCCTTGTAGAAAACATTGCAGGTGGCAGACCTAAGATACTGTGCTCCCAGGGTCTAGATTTCAAATTGGTTGCCCTTGAGTTGCTAACTTATTAGAGAGAATCTTTTCTGGAAGTTATAAATAAGAGAGAAGAAATCCATATGGAATCAAACATTTTGAATAAATAGGCCACACACAATCTGGTCAGGGAATGTGCATTGTGATGCTCTTTCATAGGAAATTTAAATTAAAAAGATGATTCCAACCACTCAAGATAAAAAAAAAAAATCCAAATTAAATCAGTGAAGAATTAAAACATAATAGAGGTTTGTGAGGAAATTTTATAATTGGAAAATTTTATTTTTTCACTTAATGAATTTTTATCCTTTTTACAGTTTAAAAGGCTTTTATATTCTGAGAAAATATTTTGGTGTATAATTTAATTTCTGGAATGGGGCTTAAATTTTAGAGTTTATAAGAGCATCTTTTTATGGGAACACTGTTTAAGACTGTCTTTTCCCCTCAGATTAGCATATATGGTACAGTGTATAATTTGGAGCTGTGCCTTGTTTTAATAATCGCTATTTCTCTGACTTAGTTAAATAAATGTTGCAGTGAAGTGACACACTCAATTAATATTAACTTTTCTATTTAACCCATAATGTGCATAAACTGATAACAGGAAAGAGGCAACATTTCATGTTTTAATTAGACTAGAAGAGGAACAGAAGTAACATTTTGATCTCAGTCTTTGGGGGGATTTATAAGGTAGGAAGGAGTGAGTGTATGTGTGTGTGTTTGTGTGTGTGCATTCCTGTGCTTATACTCATAGGTGTTGTGTAATATTTTCCTTTAATTTAGGTCAAATTCTACTATCCTAGTTATTTCCTATAGAGAGAGAGCTTACGTTTCTTTGTTCTTTTTCTAAAGTGCCTCTAGCTCAGATTTTTCTAGGTCTTTCTGAAAATTCTTATTACTTAACTTTATCCTTGGATGTTGCTTTTACATAAACGTCTCCTAATTCTAAATGTCATTACTTAACTCCAGAAATTTTTCTTAGCTTCTCTTCTGAAATAAATTTCCCTTTAAATTAAACTGTTTTGTTCAGCTAATTTTCTCCTTTGTGATTTTGTAGAATTCCCATGATCTGAAGCAAAGTTAGAATGCTCTACTTAAATGGTAATCCCCATTCTGTTTAACCCATTTATTCACTTTGAAGAGTTTTTAGCTCTCATAATAGTAAGCCCTTACTTGGTAGTAGAATGCAAGCCATCTTTCTCTAATTTACGCTTGCCTCTTCTTTATGGAGCTGATGCATCGTCCTTTTTCCCTTACCCTACTGCCTGAAACCTTCCTCTTGGCCTCCTCTGAGTTTCCTCTCAACATTAACAGGCTCTGTTATTAGAAACTCTATTATTTCTTTTCCTAGCCTTTGCCAACTCACCGCTGATCACCCCTTAATGAATACCATTTCATCACGTTAGGGAATGCCTCCTCTGTGTACAATACTGAAAGAAAGGCAGATACTTAGGTGTACTATTTATATACTTAGAACATTTCTTACTTTGATGGTAAGGAAAGAGCACTGAGAAGTTTGGATTTAAATTTCTTCAGTGGTTCTCATGTTTGAATGCATGTTACACTTAACTACTAATTGTTTTTTTTAGAATTCACTTTATATAAAAGGCCATAAAGAAGTGCCCCAGATAAGTACTACCCAGCAAGACTGGGATATACAGCTTTCATGTTACTTTCTTAGGTAATCTAGGATTCTTTCCCTAATAGTTCATGCTCCTTCATTTTTGGGAGTCCATATTGGGAGTTAGTGAGTGTGACTTTTATCTTGCTTAGTGTCTTGTCTTCCATCTGTCTCTCAGAAAAATTCTGTTTTTCCACATGATGACCAAATGATTATGTGGTGGCAGTTCAGATGCTTTGATTATTGCTATAGAGAGGAATCTTTAACCATCAATTATCAAAAATGCAACTTATGGTTAGGTTTCAGGGTTGAGTGGATAATCATAAGCCATTTTTTATGGCTACCTGTATTTATCTCATTGGTGAATGACAGCTATTAGGCTGTGTTCTAGAACGAAGCTCAAATTCCCTGACGCACTGCTTTCTCAGGGTACGTTATTCTGTGCTCATCTGGGTTCTGCCCAAGTAGCTAGAGAGAACCATTGCCCATCTTTTGTTTTGATCACCTTAAATTCAGGGTCCTGGAGGCCAATGGAAGCCAACTGCCAGGGTTCAGACCCTGGATACATCATTACTATTGGTTTTGAGGAAGTTGCCTAAATTTTCTGAGATCACATTTCTCGTTTTTAAAATAGGCATACTAATACTCTATGCCCTGTTGTGTTATTTTGAGGATTATACAAGAAAATGTATATTGTATGCTTAATTAGCACAGAGCTAAGTGAGTTAAACACTCAATGAATTTATCGGTTTTCATTATTATCATCCTTGGGCCCGAATACACAGTTTTAAGGTTTTTTGTTGTTTTTGTTTTTCTCCATGGTTCTGCTGGGTTGCATGTCCGGACATGCTGGGTACATAGACTAGGTCTTTCTGAGACCCTTGATATTTATGCCCACAAGAAGTCAGCACATTGGCTGCCACAAGGTTTATGCTTGAAAAATACTTGATGACTTAAGTGTAGTGAATTAATGAAGGGAGGGAAGAGATGCTCTACCCATGTTGTTTCTATTGTTTCCGATCCCATCCTATGATGAAGGTTCTAAATCAGTACATTTTTTCTTTTACTCTTTCTAACCTCCTTCTTACTTCCAAGCCACATGTGGTTCATTCATGTCAAGTTCCACATATTTGTAGATGACTCTAATGATATTAAAGCAGTTAAGTCCTAAGTTTGACTGCTGTTCACTGATAAGGCTATTCTTTCCCATTTGGGAGTTCTTCAAGCTTCACAGAGGAGCCGAGGCCTTGGAACCAGCTTAGAGATCCCCGTGAAAATGCTAACCACCGCATAAATAAATAACATTTAATGAGCAAGACCAGAAATGCTGTGGTCGAGATAATTTTAGTTCTCAAACCTCAGACTTTTTAGATCTGAACATTCTGTGAATTTACACAAATTATTTTTTGTAGAACATGTTGTTATATTGAACTTTCAGGATTAGGAATCAAAATATAAATAAAAACTGAATAAAAAATCAAGTACATTAAGATGGAGTGCTTGCAGTATGCTGGCACTGTGTTATGTTGGGGATGCGGTGATGAACAATACAGGTATGGTCTCTGCATCGAGAATTTACAGTCTGGTGGAAGGGACAGACAGTTCATCTAGAAATGATATTGTGTGTTATGAGTGCTATGATTGGGAAGCGCAGGCTGCTATATGTTCACATTTGAGAAGCACAAATCCTCATATGGAGGAGGGGTTAGAGAGGGCTTTCCAGAGGAAAGGAGTTGGCCAACTCAAACAGAGCATGGGAAGGGGTGGAGCCAAAGTGTTCCAAGCCTAAAGAACAGCACCTACAGGTATAGGGGTAAGAGAAAACATGACCGGCTTGAGGAGAGGTGGAGAAGTTTTGGATAAGCGGGGATGTAAAATGTTAGATGCGGGGGCCGGCCTGGTGGTGCAGCAGTTAAGTTCGCACGTTCCGCTTCTCGGCAGCCCAGGGTTTGCTGGTTCGGATCCCGGGTGCGGACATGGCACTGCTTGGCATGCCATGCTGTGGTAGGTGTCTCACTTACAAAGTAGAGGAAGATGGGCATGGATGTTAGCTCAGGGCCAGTCTTCCTCAGCAAAAAGAGGAGGATTGGCAGTAGTTAGCTCAGGGCTAATCTTCCTCAAAAAAAAAAAAGTTTGAGGAGTGGAGAGAGATGAGAGGGAAAGAATTTGTTAACAAAGGGTTAAGAGAAAATGGAAAGTATTGAACGGAGTAGTAACCTAATCAAATTGTATTTTATTTGGCTGTATTTTAGCATGATTACTCTTGCAATAGTTAGGAAATAAATAAGAATGAGAAAGACTGAAGGCATTAAGAGACTAACTCAAAGACTGTTGTGTTAGTCCAGCTGAGAAAGAAAGGTGTCTTGGACTGGTGTAATGGCAGGTAGGATTGCAAGAAGTGGATGGATTCAATTTTTTATGGGGTACAACTAGTAAGATATATGGGGTAGGGGACTGGCAGTTGCTGGGAAGGAGGCCAAGGTTTTTAGTTTGGACAAATGATAGTTGTGACGCAAAGCCAGCGGGGCAAAGGATTAAAGGAGAGTTTGAAGTGATGGGCTATGAATGTCAGATGGATAGAGAAGGAAGTAAAGACACGAAGGGTGTTGCAAAGAAGCAAACAACCAGAGAGGCTAACAATTCCTAAAAGTTTCTATTTTTTAAGATACAAAGCAAAACAGGTATAGATACAATAAGTAAATGGAACAAGTGGAAAGAAAAGATGGATTATGAGAATGGAAAATATGAATTTAAGATTTCTGAGGTGGAACAATCCCAGGTGAGAGCAAGGCCCATGGTGTGGTCATGAGGATGGGTGACTAAAATAAAGCCGGAGTGCTGGGTTTGGAACAGGTTTAAAGGCTTCGTAAAAATAGCCGTGTTTAGCAGGTGGGGAAACAGAAATCCAGATGTTTCCTCAAATCAACTTGGCCAATTAAGAGGCAAAGCTGGGGCGTTATCTGTTTTTTTTTTGGAGTCTCAAACTCGTGAATTCCTCATTGAACTTTAATGGTTTAGGAGAAGTCAACCAGTTGGTTATCTCTGGTTCTTTGCTGCTTTGCCTTAAGATTAGTCACCTGCTGTAGATGAATGGGATAGTAGTTTGATATTCTCTAAGCTGAGGACCCTGAAATGAATGAAAAATAATACACCTTCTTTAAAGCTGCTGGTTTCCTTTATTGTAAGATTCTAAAGGATCTTCTTTATGTAGTCTCAGTGGCATACAAAATTGGGACTTTTTTTTTTTTCTCTGAGGAAGTTTAGCCCTGAACTAACCTCTGTGCAGTCTTCCTCCACTTTATATGTGGGTAGCCGCCACAGCATGACTGATGAGTGGTGTAAGTTTGCACCCAGGATCTGAACCCACGACCCCAGGTCACTGAAGCACAGTGTGCTGAACTTAACCACTATACCTTGGTGCTGGCCCCCAAAATTAGGATTTTTAAAAAAGACATATATTGATATGTGTGTGTGTATTTATTTTTTCTTTTCTTTTTTTTTTTTTAAAGATTGGCACCTGAGCTAACATCCGTTGCCAATCTTCTTTTGTTTTTCTGCTTTTTCTCCCCAAATCCCCCAAGTACATAGCTGTGTATCTTAGTTGTGTGTCCTTCTAGTTGTGGTATGTGGACGGTGGCACCTTATGAGCAGTGCCATGTCCGTGCCCAGGATCCAAACTGGAGAAACCCTGGGCCACTGAAGCGGAGTGCGCGAACTTAAACACTCGGCCACGGGGCCAGCCCTGTATTTATTTTTTCTTAATGGAAGATATTTCTTCACAATAGTTGCTTGTAGAGAGTTATGTGAAATTAAGTGGGAACATGTTGGTGAAGAAGACTTCTACTTAATATCCTCTATATTTTTTTTTGTATCGTTTTCTTCCCCCTCAGTGGGATGAGTTATTTTATGATATGAAAAACAACAATACTTTAAAAAGAAAATTCTCCAGTATAGAAAAAGTATCCAGGTGAGGCTCTAACTTCCCAAAGCCGCATTAGAGCCCACTCACCTGTAGGAAATGCTTCCGGTCGCAGGTAGGCCCCGAGATTCGTCTCCCTTCGGGTTCTGCAGAAGATAGGACCAGCTACGTAATTTGAGAGGTGGAGAGCAGTGCAAAATGAGAATGCAGGGCCCCTTGTTAAAAAATTATGAATTTCAAGACAGCAACAGCAGAGCATTAAACCAAACGCAGGGCCCTTCTGAGCATGGGGCTCTGTGCTGCTGCGTGGATTGCATGCCCATGAAGCTGGGCCTGGCTGGAGGCATTGAAGAAGTGGGGATTCAGTTCAGATAAGCAAAAAAGAATACCTTGCACCCATTTTATATGTTTTTTTCAGTAAGTTTCTTTTTTTTCTTTTTCCTTTTTCTCCCCAAAGTCCCCCGGTACATAGTTGTGTATTTTTAGTTGTGGGTCCTTCTAGTGGTGGCATGCAGGATGCCACCTCAGCATGGCTTGATGAGTGGTGCTGTGTCCGTGCCCAGGATTCGAACCAGCGAAACCCTGGGCTGCCAAAGCGGAGCGCGCAAACTTAACCACTCGGCCACGGGGCTGGCCCCGGTAAATTTCTGAAATTCAAGAAAGAAGGAGTTTTTTCTGGGGTTGGCAAATCAGTTGATATGTTAGTCACAAGCAAGAGTAGCTTGTATAGCAATATGGAACAACTGCCATGTGGCAAACTGTTGAAGGCTGTGGTTCCCAGCTTTTATCCAGCCACGGACGGGGTGAGACCTGCTTGCAGCTTTATCAAGGCTCAGTACAGAGGGTGTGAGAGTGTATCAGATTGAGGAGTCTTGGTGGAATTCTCTCTCCACTCGTTTCAGGAGCTCCACTCTCCGTTCGCTTTAGCGCAGCTGAGAGTCAATGATGTGATTTGTCCTGTGTTTCTTTCAAGGAGTCCTTCAGGACTTCGTGGTAAATCCGTGCTCCACACTTCTTCACTGGGAGCTGGATTCTTCCCAAGTCCCTGAGTTCTGCAGCAGATGACAAGAATCCGGGAAATCTCTTTTAAAACCTTCAGATGCTGGTATTAGAGGGTGAAATTGCATTAAGTGAACCAGAGAAGTGAGTGGGTGGAGAAATTAGTTCTGCTTTGGAACATTATTTAATTAAATACATTTTCCATGGTACTTGAGAACTTGCATTGGGAAATTTAAGAAAAAACAAGTTTCCCAGAGTCTCAAGTTGTCACAAATAATTGATTCATGGCCATGTGATCATAAGACCGTATGTCTCATCTTTGGATGCTGCCCATCATTCCTTTTCTTTATGAAAAAGATGTTAATGTGTCATCTATATAGGGGCCTGTCTCTGCAGGTTATCTTCTCCATAGTCCTTCAGCATTACAAAGGTGCTGTCGTAATCATGCAGGTGAGTGATAATTTGACAACGCACCCAACGAATGGTGTGATCGTGTGTAATGTTGTCATTTGCCTACCATTCATTTGAGTTAGGTTCTTCTTATTGCTCTTTTCCCATGTCCACTTTTTAAAAGTCTTATCAGATAAGCCTGAATATGAATATTTATTACTAGAAATGTAAAATTAAATCTCTATTCTCGCATATTTAGGTTTTCAGTATTTTTCGTTTTAGCCAAATTCAGGTGGTCGATTTTTGGCCTGACTTTACATTTTGAAAGAAACAGAACAAAAGCATTTCAATATTTTCCATTTAAATATATATAACTTGCCTTTTAATTTTTAAATAAAACGATTTCTTTTTAATTCATTAAATTTCAAAGACTATACTCCAATGAAAAATATATAATGTATATATTATATATATAATAAAAGTCTTTTTAATAAAGAATTGAATAATACTGACTTTTGCTATGAAGTCCAATTTTATTTAGATTAATTCAAGGCAGCGTGAACAATTTGAGGCTACAAGATCTTCTTGTTATTTCAACATTAAATTTGAGCCTAGTTGCCAATCTGGTACCTGGTGAGTTGATCTGAGGGGATGTTGGTGGTATGCTAATTTCCTGGTGTCACTGAAAATCAAGTGGCAGGACTCCGGTCAGTGTCATTGCGTGAACTGGTGTTGAGTGTTACATTGCTGTGGCTGTTTATTCATGCTTTCTGCTCCACCTTCTAGCGTAACTAGTTGATCCTTAACTATTATTTAATTTGCCTGTCCTCTAAGTCAAGGCTTCCCAGTGTTTGACTGATGTAGAGCTTCTTTTAGTTTCTTTGAAATCACGTCGATTCTTGCCTTCTTTGACTCTAAAGACCTTACACCTGTTTCGCTTTAGCCACCTTACAAATATGGACCCACCTTGGACCTTGTTATCACCGAAATCTGCTCCATTCTGAGATTTCGAAATCAGGAATTTGCTTTCTCATTTCTTCTTTCTCTTTAATAGTAATTATGCCTAATCTGCTAACTATGTTTCTTTTCTCCACCGTATCTTCTTAACTTCACCTGCTTTTTTTTCATGGCCATCTAGGACCTGCAAATTGTCTTTCGCTAGCTTCCTAAATTCTGCAACCTTACGCCATATCTCCCGAGCTTATGCTGAAACTAAGGTAACAGACCTCACCATCAGTCTTCTTACTTCAGGTTCCAAGGGCTGTGGATCATAGACGAAAAATGTTATGCAGCAGCAGGATTAGCTTTAGTATCAGTGGGTGCTATCTAATCTTAACTGAGACGTCTCTGCAACTCAGCTGTACTTTAACTTCTGGTTGGTTTCCACTTTTGGTTCATTCTTGCCTCTTGATTTTATGACACATTGTTTTATCAGGACTCAGATTATATTCTAGTTCCTTCATTACTGACACATTTTAGGTTATATTTAAGCACCAGCTCCTGGTATTCAGACCTAATTGTGGTCTACATGGCCGATACCTGAGCCCTTCCTGATCTATGTTCTGGAAGCGTGTGATCTTTTGATACTGATATGTCACTTTTCCCAATTAGTCCAGTGGCCTCTTCTCAGCTCTCATTCTTTCTGTAGCATTTGACAGGACATGTATCCTGCTTGAAATCCCCTCCCTCTTCTGCCACTCTCCCCCTTCTTTCTGCCTCTGTAGCTACTCAGCTTCCCTTCAGTCTCTCAGATGCCCTGAGTTCCTTTCTGTTTCTGGGCGTTTGCATACCAGGCCTTCCTCCAGGCTTGATTGTCACTTCCTGAGAAGTGTTCCCAGAGCTCTCAATCTAAAATGGGTTTCTCTGTTTCTCACAGCACCCTTTCCTTTCTAGCCATTGTCACAATTTGTAATTTATTTTTGCTATCACATGTCTAATGTCTGCTGGCTTTAAGTTGCATCCCTAGCAATTAGCATCATTCCAGGACCTCAGTAAACTTTCAGTAACTATTTTGGATGATTGACTGTGGAATAAAATACATTTGGCTCTTTTTCCACAACTTTTTTTCATGAACTTTTGCCATAACCAAAATATATTCCTTATCTTCCCTCTACATGTCCAGTATTTTCCTTCTCCCAAGCTTCACTCATGTTACCTGTCTCCCCACATCTCCAGCCGTACAAGCAAGGCCTTCTGTGATTTCCCCCTCATCTGGACTCAGTGTGTATATTCCTCTCTCCTAAAGGACTTATTAATTTCAAAATTGTATTGTGTGTGTTGATGGCCCTCTTCCCCATCACCGAACTGAAGGCTGCTTAAAGGCAGGATTGACATCTCATGCAGCTTTGTACCTCTCACAGCATATAGCCCAGGGCCATGTGCAGAGTTTGTTCCCAATACTTATATGTTAATTGTTGAATAAATGAAAATCTGTACCTTTTGACTACATTTAGCTTCTCTGTAGGAGACTGACAGCTTTGAATTGGTTAAGCTGTAGTAATTTGTCTTAAAATGTGGATTGACTATCTTTGCTTCTCCTAAGGAGCTAATTTTCTCAGTCTACAGTTCATGCATATCAAAGGATGCTTTTTATTAGTAATATTAACAATGTTATTACTTAGAGCTTTTTACAGTTAATGAAATTTTTCATATTGATCTAACTTGGCCTATCTGCAACTTTATCAGGCAGGTGGGATAAGTATTCTTATCTATAGATGAGACTGAACTCAGAAAAGTCAAGTGGCTTGCCTAGGGCTACACAACTGATCTCATGATTGGCTATCTAGCAGTTATTCTCAAATGAGGAGTGGACTAGAGGGAGGAGTAGAGACTTGGTGGTGTTTATGGTCCCCTAGAGATTGCATTAAAATCACAGAGGAGGTGGCAGTTTCCCAAATTATATCCTTATTCCAAGCCCAAAATTCTAAACCATTACCCTAGTTGAAAATTATTGCTGTTCTACCACTATTAATGATATGACTGCATATTGCCTTTGTGTTGGGCCTAAAAGAGGTGGGAAAATTGCAATAAACTATACACCTTTAGAATTTCATCTTTGTTGTGATAAATTCGAGACAATTCCTGGTCTTAATAGATACTTGACATCATAGAAAAAAGGCTTCTTTAGTTTTCAGAACTATCACTCATTGCCTCCATGAGAACTTGGTCTCATTCCAAGAGATAGGCAGAGAATCTTGGCATCTGCTGTTCTTTTTGTGGTGTGAAGATATACATTTTCTTTCTTCAGCAAGAAGAAATCTTAATAACTGAAGCTGAAGATACGGGGGAAGGAATATCATTGTATAGTCGTATCCCTTTGTGCAAAGCAATGGGGTTCTCAACTCTTCACATTAGCTTAAAAACATACAGATGTCCAGCCCCACCCTAGATCAATGAACTCAGAATCATTTGGGGGCGGGGTCTAGGCAAGCTTAATTATTAAAAGCTCCCTAGTTAATTCTGAGGTACAGCTCAGACTTGGAACCAATACAGTTTTCAATCGAATATATTTCACTAGAACAAATAAGCTGAAAACTAGTTTTTTATTCGAATATTTAAAGACCCTTTTTTTTGAAAAGTAGTTTCTTTAGTTGTGATTGTTGAACTATAGGAACAGACAGATGCAACTCCCTGTTTGGGA
Source organism: Equus caballus (assembly GCF_041296265.1). NCBI lineage: Eukaryota > Metazoa > Chordata > Mammalia > Perissodactyla > Equidae > Equus > Equus caballus. The sequence goes on from NC_091687.1 coordinate 76,439,678, forward strand.
GAGCCTGCGTGCTGGCTTCTTGTTTTATCCCTTAGCCTTTTCGAGAAGTTGTTTTCTTGAGAGATGTTTACATTATTCAAAATGTTTCTTACTTTTAGTTTCACTGGGCAGTGCTTTAATCTAAATTTTATAATATTGGAAAAGAACTATTATAATTTGTTCTTGTAGCCTCGTTAAATGGCACAATGAAGTTGGATTGCACAATAAAAAGTTTTAAAATATAAGACGATGTAGCTATACGAAATTATTCAATTATCTTAGGAATCTTGATTTACTAAATCAAAAATCAAAATTTATGTTATATATGAGTCAAATTTTAGGATGAAAACCCTTTCGCCTGTTTTTCTGAAGAATTACAAATGCTTGCTTCTTTCATCTTCTTTTGACATTCTGTCCCAAATTGAAGTAAGCTGTCTTTTTCAGTTAAAAATTTCTGGAATAAGCAGCCTTCCAATCAAGTGTTTGTAGCTATATTGGAAAGAATATCTCCCTAACTATTATAGCTAGAGTTTGTTCTTGGAGTAAAGCAAAGTCTCTTATAATAGAGATACAGTTTACCTAAGAGTCATATTAATAAGTGAAAAAAAAAAGATCAGCTTTTTGAATAATATATGAATTCATATGGTATCAGTGGTATCTAGGCATTTGGGACAGTACATAATTAGTTTCAATTCCCTTTGAGTGGGAGATGTGGATGTTAAAATAAATTGCTGATGAAGCATATACTTTGGAGAACAGTGTATTTCAAAACTTTGTGCAATATCAGCTATTTCTTTCAATGGTATGGAAGTATAGCATAAGACTGAGAAGATTTATTAGGGGCAGTTTTAAACCATTCTTATTGTGTAACAGTAGTTTGCTCATTTAGGACTAGCTGCTAAAAAGAAGAATAATAGCAAATATTTATAGGCCTGCTTGGAAAACATTAGTTCTATACAACTTCTGGCACCATTGTTTGTAGCCAATAAGCCAATAGTGATCATTTTCTTGTATAAGAATAATCAGTGTCACAATATCCAACCATTTAAAAGGGCTTGGTCATTTAGTTATTAAGAGTTACTCTTTTACGAAACACTGAATAATGGACTTACTCCAGAAAAATCGGCGCTCGCAGAGTAAGAAGACTTAGAATTGTGAAATAAATATATTCTGAGGGAGGAAGGGAGGAACAGAGTTTGGAATAAATTGATTTTATTAAGTAAAAGTGAAGAAACTGCCTCTATGGAAGGAACGGTTCTGCTACCAGGAATAAATATTCCAAACTAAACTGTTCCTTGCACAGTAGAATGTCTGTAATCATTCTCAGCTTTACAGAGTTCTTTCAAAGCTTTCAGTTTTATCATGGAAGCTAATTAGGCCACAATATACACAGTATATGCAGTGTAAGACCCTAGGCAAGCACAGGTCCCCAACTACTCCTGAGTTTTTGAGACACACAAACAAAATATTACATTTTCTCATCTTTTGCACAACTCTTTGAAGTTTCTATGCTGAAATTGGTGCAGGTTATCACGGTTATCTTAAATATGTTCAAGTTTTCGTCCTGAGAAATGAGGCCCACTCCTTTGCCAAGGATTCATTGCTCCTTGCTCATCATCTTTCTCATGTTTGCTTATTTTGAGAAACGTTGGGTTCGTGATCAGTTCCTTGTTCCCATTAAACCTACGTAAAATAAGGGGTTTATTATAACACTCACTGGGAAGAAGTCTTCAATTTAGTTTGTTTTCCTGATGACATCGACAATGTTAAAGTAAAAATATTTAATGGTACAGTTCAGAGTACATATTTAATGTGTAAAAAGCACAAATGTGTGGGAGTGCTCATTTTCTGCATTTAAATTTTTTTTTCCTACTAAAAACAAACAAACAAAAGACTAACCACTACTTCTTGGACCCAAACAACAAAATTGGATAGCTAGGCTCGCAGAGTCAGAATCTGCAGCTCTGGCAGGCTGAGTAGGTGCGATTACAGCCTGGTCAGTAATAATGACAGATTTTAGTGTCCATTTTAGTGTATGAAACACTAAATTACAAGGAATTGAAAAAAAGGAGTAGTTTATAGTCCTGGAATAGCTTTTCTTGGGGGGCAAGATTGACGTTAAATCATTTTGGGATGCTTTTCTTCTTTTCCTTTTTAATTGCAGGTACAGTGTTGTTTTCACTTCTTTGTATATTAATACAAATGTGAAAATATTTGTGGATGGTCTATTTGTAAGAGAGGCTCATTAGTATGTGTGTGTCCACCCTCAAGGTCTCCGCATGATGTTTTTGTGGCATACAATATTAAAACTCAGTCCCTTGGAAAATGTCATAAAGAAGTTTCTTCATTCAGATAACTTAATTTTTATAAGTCTTCGTAAGGGCTGCTTCAACTTAGAGAGTTCCCAGTCAGTCGGGCCGGAGCCAATCCGCCCTAGTATGCCTTGTGAACTGACTGCTGAAATCTTGCATACTCTTAATGATTATGTATGAAGACTTTGGAAGAACTGGAGATGTCACTGACGACAGGTACACACATAGCATGGTGCTTTTTTAAAGCAAGGAAAGGTACATATGTGGCAAGCCAATTAGCTTGACTCTCATATTCTAAATAGATTAAAAAAATAAAGCACTTGGAAGAAAAATGAAAATGGAATAATGGCCAAAAGCTTGAATGACTTGTCTGCCAGCTCCATTTTTGACAGGAGCGAGGCTCCTGGTCAGACATAGGAATGGGTCAGCATGTAACACCGGCGCTTAGAGAAAGGCTACGTGTATGCAGAGAAGGTAAGGTGTGAAGTCCTATGATTTGGATTCTAATCTGCCTACAGCTCATTAGCTGTGGGGCATTGGGCAAGAAACTTTTGTCTTTCAGCTTCAACTTCTGCAACTTTAGCATACAGATGGAAGTAATCCCTTCCTTCACTCCCTCACGAGGTTGGTGAAGGGTCAAACATGAAAATCTAAATGGAAATAATCTTGTTAATTATTGGATATTAGATGGATATTAGTTATACATAATGCTGAGAATAACTGGGACCTGGGTTAAAGGAAGAAGTACAAGACCAATTTGACTTAGGCTTTGGAAAGAATGGAACCTCTTCCTTAATCGTATATTCAAGCTGATCAGGAGACACTGTGCAGAGAACTGAGAGAGAAAAGTGGAGTGTGAACCTCTGGATTCCCTCCCTGGTTATCCGGGAGTTACAGGGAGGAGTCAAGTACACATGTCATGGCCTTTTATATGATCCTAAAAAAACCCTCAGAACACATCAACAGAGTTTCCTACAAAAATGTGAGGAAATGAGCCACTGTACTAACTAGACTCTTCTTTATTTTAAAGTTAATTTTAAATATAATGAAATATTTCAGATAGAAAAATATACAAAAGAATTTTACAAACACTAATGTACCAACCACTCAGATTTAACAAGTGTTAACATTTTGCCACATTTTCTCAAGTTTTTGTTTGTTTGTAAAAAAAATCAGACCTTTTTTTTTGCATGGCAAATTGAACTTTTATATTCCATTCTTTTTGGAAATTCTACTTAAGTGATAGTAAATTAGTAATAATTTTTAAAAGACATAAATTTAAGGAGAGAGAGAACAGACACGGAAACAACATTGAATCAGAGATGTTAAGAATTTTCTGAAAGATGGAAAGTAGGTGGAGAAATGATAACTGACTTTGCAGCACTGACAAGCCAGAACCTGAGTGAACAGGACACATTATGGTACTGCCCCAAAAGGCTCAAGATTTGGAGGCACCAGGGCTTTTGGAAGCTGGCATGACACCAGGACTGGAGAAGAAGAGTGCAGGTTGAAAGTCTGAGGACGGAAGACTGAGACCATTCGGTCTCCTCCATCCTTTGAAATTGAGCAGCCCTGTTTCTCCCGCTCCGACCCTCAAGACACAGGAGAATGATGCTCTGGAGAATGGAAACCAGAGAAGCGTCAGACTCTGGGCACCAGGCATAGCAAAGCACAGGAGCTAGTGGCATGCCGACCACAGGGTGCTCGGTGAAAATTGACTGTGACGAGACACAGATGCAGTTCCTACCTCCTTTCCCCTTAAGCACTGATGGGCATGAGCCAAATATCACAAACCAGATAGAGAAAATATTTATTTTCCTATTGCCTTTTGTTCACTAGTTTTCCAATTTTGAAAAAAAAGTGGAAGAGATTTAATCTTGTCTCCTGTTGCTTGCCATTGTCACTAGTAGCAGCCGTGAGCATCTGACACCTGGCTAAGAGCAGAGGGTCTGTGAACCTTGTTAAATTAATCATTGTTGGCTGTAGGTGGACACAAAAACGCTCAGTCACTACTGTCGCTCCTTCAGGTTAATCTTGCTCCCAGTGAATGTTCTATTTAAGGTGTCACACCTTCCACCTTCTCATACTTCTTTCTTTAGAAAAAGAAGGAAGTTTTAATAATTATGTTAATAGATATTAGATGGCTTAGATTCTAAATTAGAAAGCCCAAACGAAGTGGGTCCTTACATTGATTCTTTCCAGATTGTTTTCTAGATATTATGTCATATATACACTGTTTTTCTACATGTTGACAATGAATCAAGGACCTATCCTCTTGTAATATTAGAGCTAGGGAGGATGTCTTAGAGATCAGTGTGTTCAACCTCTGTGTGTTTTTTCAGTTTGCAAACTGAAGCAGGAAGAGGTAAACAGTTTGTCCAAGGATACCCAGGTAGTTAGTGGCAGAAGCAGGGCTATTATTTTTGGAAATGGTCTTTATCGACAAGAATATATCGTTAACACTTGCAATTTGTAACCCACAATGTGGGATTTGAAAGGCTATATTAATAGGAAATAACTACTAGAAATTAATAGGAGTTTTTAAGACCCCGGGTACATAAACTTATTCAATTCACTGTTGAATTGCCCGTTTTATTCTCCCCGAAGAGTCTGCCTTCATGATACAAATTGCTCTTGGTGAGCATTCTACCCAGCTGTGGTTCCAGTATTAGAATTATGATTCTCCAGTGGAGTGCACAAGGCAAGAGAAACAAGAACCCCAGAAGGAGTATTTTTTGGGTGGGGGAGGAGGATTACCCCTGCACTAACATCTGACGCCAATCCTCCTCTTTTTGCTGAGGAAGATTGGCCCTGAGCTAACATGCGTGCCCATCTTCCTCTATTTTATGTGTGGGATGCCTGCCACAGCATGGCCAGCTAAGGCGTGCATAGGTGCACTCCTGGGATCTGAACCAGCAAACCCTCGGCCGCCAAAGCAAAATGTGCAAACTTAACCGCTGTGCCACCAGACTGGACCCAAGGAATATGTTTTTTGAAACAACACAAAATATTACTAAAAGGTGTGTGTTGCTTAAATAAACCCTGTGGAGTTGGAAAAAGGTTGAGAGCTACTGCTAGAGAATTGTGTTTTAGTTGAGGGAAGGAATCTGATTTAGGAAATTGCAAGAAAATATGAAGATAAATACAAATCAGAGTGATAGTCTCATTTCTAAAATCTGAGCAGATTCCTAAGAATGGTATAAAGATTCTCTCACAACCATTCATTTTACCATGAAAGAATATCAAATAATTCATGCTGTTCTCTAGCCTCAGAACAATTTTCACCCAATTTCAGTATAAATAGATTTTTACATTTCAGAGAAATGGATATATGTTTATCCTTAGAAGTAATTAAAGGATAAAATTTCTATAAATGTTTCCTAATATTGCAAATTGTGGTTGTATTTTATATTTATATACAGTTGATGGCCGCTTTATGTAACTTCCTAAGAACACTTTTACTGGGAGTGTCTTGGATTCATAGCAAGTATTTAAGCCAGCTTCTGCTCAGTTACACAGAGTGGTCTTATAAGTGAGTAACTTATTATAGTAATGGCTTATATAGTCATGAAGCACAATATCTGGAAGAATATTGCCAGGAATTGTTTATGGAAGCAGATTCTGTGTTTTTTTAAATATATATGTTAATACTTATAATTTGAATTAGGCAATACCTTTATGGTCCAAAGGACTGTGTGAGTATTTTCTAGCTACACTGCCCTCCATCTGTTCAGCACATTTGTTCTGCTTCAGGGCCCGGCCTGTGTTGTTAGCCTGGCCTGGACCCCTGTTACTCCTTCTCTTTGTGAGGCCCCTTCCCCTTCAGGTCTCTGTTGAAATGCCATCATAGCTATCCAAACTCAAACAGTTTCCCTTGTTATTCTGTCTGATAGTAGTACTTTTCCTTTAAGCATTTCCCATAATTTCAAATTGTATGTTCTGCTCATTTATTTACATACTTAATGTCTTTTTATTCATTTCTATTTAACTAGTCTTAGCAGTGTGTCTGATACATAGTAGATGTTCAATAAATATTTCTAAAAGAATGCATAGCACATAACGAAAACATAATTTTATTCACAATGGGCTCTTCTTCCCACTCTGTCTTCAAGTGCTAAGATCTGTTATAAACTCATTTTTTGTTTTACTAGCTCCAGTTATTATTTATGGGTTTTGTCTACTGTTGGAAAACAGCAACATTTTTGTAAATGTTGATGAATTTAATATGAGGCCTATGGAGCTGATAAACTTGACATTCTCATTTTTTCCAATTCATTTGAATTACAAACAGGAAGTGACCTTATAAATAACATGGTGTTTGGGGGATAGTTGTGGGGGTTTCGAGGATGAAGATACTTGCCACAGGCTCCAGAGATCCGCTGGGCCAAGGGAGGGAACCAGATTTGCTCAGGAGGTTCAGGAGGAGGCAGTTGTGCTGATTTTCCTTGTCTCCTTTTCTAGGTAAGCAATATGTACTTTTCAAGGTTTTATTTAAATGATTGAAATTGGGGACTGTAGAATGAAAATTATTGTGTCCTCATTCATATTTCTAAGCAACCACTGTTCTAGGTGCTGGAGCAGGTTGTCAGAGGTGCTGGGCACTTGAGTGCAGCTCTTAGTGAATGCTCGTAGAGTGACTGTATGCGTGAATGAATGACGTGTTTCTTGCCATAGAGAAGCATATAGTTTAATGGAGTGGGCAGACCTTTAAACAAATTTTGCTCTGGGCGCAGAGAGGAGGGAGCTTTGGGGTCAGCATGTGACCCAGTGCTGATCAATGAGATGTGCAGGATGTCTCCTGGACGGTTTCTGGGAGAGGGCTTTTTAATATTCTTAAAGAGACAGAAAGAGCACCCTCACTTTTCAAGCAGTGTCATCATCTGTGGATGTACTGTCTAGAACAGTATTGGAAGGTCTTATAACTATGAGGGGAACAGTCAGATGGGAAGGTTGACATGCTGAGGATGGCAGTGAAAATATAGAACCTGTGATATTAATAATACTACAGCTGCCCTATCTTTGGATTTCTTGTTATGCATGATAATAAATATCTGTGGGAGCAAGGTGTTTGTAAATTTTGTTCACTGTAATATTCCTTATGCCTAGAATAGTGGCTGGCACTCTACTGGTGTATACTCAACAAATATTTTATAATAACTTGTTTCAGTTAGTTTGCAGCCAAAGGTACCTCGATGGATTTAGTGGGTTTTAATGACAAAATTTAGAGGAAGAAATGTTGGTATAAATGGTCTCACTTGTGTTAATCTTTAAATGTGGTTAATGAGTTTGTTTTCTCTGTCTAGCCATTTCCTGGTGCTTATGTTTGGGTAACATTTTATTCCCACAGAGGTTAAAATCGTCTTGATACATTGATGAAGACAAGAATCTAAAATTCACATTCCCCAAATCAGCTTCCAAAAGTTTGAAGCAGCCCCGGGGCAGAGGGAGAGATTTCATCTTAGGAGAAGACAAGATGAGAATAATGAGAAAATAGGGTTATTTTTTGCTTATTCTTTTACATTTTGAAAACTTTTTATTATATTTAAGCTAAAATCTATTGTTTATGTATGAAAAGAAACTTAAAATTCATGTATCTGACTTTACTCTACAGGTTTGGAAAACTTTATCGCACCATTTTTCTGAGTTTTATTGTTAGTTATGTGGGAGAAGCAGCTTGTTCATTAGCTCTCATGGAAGAAACGCTCCAGGATCTCCGATAGGGGTTGGACATGATCGTTCACACCATCCCAGTCTTAGAGTCATTTCTGAGAGCTTTGCTTGAAGTCTTGAATTTTCAAATTATGTCAGAGAGCATTGTCTATAATGGGAACTCTTATTAGAACTTAAGCACAAAGGTTTCTTGGTCTTGGGCCATATCTTAGGAATTTATTGAATAGTGAAAAGCTATCCTAATAATAAATACTTACAAATAAACTTTGAAGGTAATGAGCTATATTAAAGCTCTGGGGAATTCATAGTAACAAAATTTACTTTTCTTCTGATTTACCTTGTATAAGCTAGTGGAAATAAATTTACTTTTTAAATGTTCAGTTAGCAATTCATAGTTTCCTTTATCTAATTCCAAATCTTCTAACTTCATTTGCATTTCCGCTGCTCTAACCTCAAGGAGATACCAGTTTTGTACATTAAGTTGGATTTATGTTTATTACAGGGAGGAGGAAAAAAACTTTTAGATAGATAATTTGGTACTGACTTTTCTTATGCTATTTTCAAAAAGGTCACTCAACTAGTATTTTTGATGCATTTCCCTACACTTGGTATGATATCTATAACTGAATCTTTAATTTCCTTGTTATAACAGAGAGAATTTCTTGAATCCTTGCTATAACTGCACCATCCTCATATTATGCTTTTACAGCAATTCCCTAGACTCATGAAGGTGAAGGATGAAGTTTATAGTGGTATTGAATACCAAACTGTTGCTTGATTTATTCAGGAAGGTTGTTATGTACTGGGATCAAGTGACAGCTTAAAAGCTAGTATAATTCATCACCATCAGTTAATTTTCACTGGGTGTCCACTGGGTGCTGAACATTGTACAAGGCTCTTTGTCAGCAGGTATGTGCCTGATAAGGTTGATGGAACTCTAAGACGACAATGGAAGCTTGTCCTTAAGGCATTTGCTATATAATCGAAGGCAAGTCAAGTGCCCAATGTCGTTAAGCTTTGTGTACAAAATGTATGTAACTAAAAGTACTTTATTTTTTGAAGGGTTCTCATTAGTAAGTTGAGGTTCTCCTCTTATTAATATCTGTACTGACACCAGAAGAAAGGGAGTGATATTGGAGGCACCAAGAGTAGGTATCTGCTATGGTTCAGTCTTTGGCTGACTAGCATACATTTATCTATGTGTGTACACACACATACTTTTTTCCCATACGTATAATTTCAAATCTCCCTACCTAGTGAGACCCAATTATCCTTTGAACAAACATATATGTACTGCGCCTCTCCTTAATGACAAATCAAAATCACATCCAGATGATGCATCTAGAGCCATTGTCATGTGGTCATTGTTCCACAGACCTTGGGGAGATGTTTGTTCCCCCTGTGAAATGATTCAGAAATCTGATCTTGATCAAATTTGGATATAGCTCCTGATGATCTTGCAACTTATGGCTTAAAACATATCTGATTCTATAATGGCGAAGGAAGTGTAGGGTACCTGCAATGAGACTCTCAAGTGCGGTACTGGTCTAGGGATTTTCCATGTCTCCCTGGTTAGGGTTAGTACAGAAGATGATGTGGCCAGGGACTATCATAAGCATCTCTTTATTGAGTTTCCTCCCTGACCTTGGCCTGGGTTCTGTGGCCAGTGGATGTGCTTACCCTAGGATCATCTGCTGAGAAGTTTTCCCTTGTTGAGTGTCCTTCAAGGCCATCTCTGAGAAGAGCTTTGGGGGTTGTGGGGGTTCTCTTGCTGGAGCCTTTGCAGTTGATAACAAGGATTTAGATTCAGAGATTGCCTTAGGGTGAAATAGTCACAAACCTTTATTTGCTAGGCTAGGGACTTTTCAAGTAACATACTTTCTTCAACATCTTTGTTAGTTGCTTATCAACATCTTTTGGAGGTAGTGATGGAGGACTTCATTTTCTGGTAACTGGCACCAAAAGTTGCGTCAAATAATAATCTTTGACTCGACCCTTGCCTTGCCTCTTACGTTTTTGAGGTCTGGCTCCCTGTCTCCTTCAGTCTCCATTTAATGGCTTCCTGTCCTAGCTCTACTTCTGTGGGTGGTGAAGCCTGACCTGGGGCTGCTCCTTCCCCTGGCTGTCTCCCTTATGAATGAATTAAATGAACTACTGATGGGTACTGAGTGGGAGAGGCACTTGAGAGAGCCTGGAGTTTCAGGCTTCCACAGTCCTTGCTCCTCCCTACTATCTGCTATTCCATTTAGTAGCATTCCACATTTACCTAATCAGCACACTAAATTTAGACAGTAACAAATAATCTGGCTGCTGAAATTCAGCCAACATCTACGACTATCTGAAATTTAGTGCTCGCACAACGTTGACTACCAGGGCTGTTGCTTCTGGTTGTGAATCGCACAAAAGCCCGTGGGGGTTGAAATTGAGCCCTTGCTGTGCTCACCAGGACTTGCACTCAAGCAAGGAAGGTTTTTGAGATTTGTCTGTACAGAGAGGAACACCTTTTCAGACTTACACAATAGCAAATTTATCTGCATGTTGTTGCCATGGCTGTGTTGCTTGCAGGTTAAAACACTTTTCTTTAATAACGCTTCCTGTTTTTTCCATTGGCTTTTACCTTGGCCAGTCAGAATGGAGTTTGTTGTTTTATTGTAGCAGCTACTGAAAGCCATAAGAAATCTAATATACCAGTATATGAGTCGTCTTCTGCAGAGTACCCTAAAGCTGCAGCCTTAGTGTGCACACAATCTGCTTCTCATCAACCGATGACTGCTTATTTTAACTAACTACTTCATTACGGTTTCATATTGACTGTATTTTCTAGCCTAGGATGGAGTGATCCTCATTTCCCCATTCTTGCATTTGCTTGGCTAGTTTCACATTTCAACAGCCTACTCCTGATGCAGGTTTTCACATTAGATCAGAGTTCTTGGTTTCAAGTTTTTTGACTCATATCTTTGTCTTACCAGAGAGCCCTCCCCACCTGGAGGAGGGCTAAAGGGACTGAAAGGTGGGGCTGGTCAGGGACCTATATCAGACGGCAGTTCTGCATCTATCCAAGTGTGTCAACGTGTATATTAAGTTGAAACCTAAGAGTACAGCCTGCTTCTCAATGGGAGGTCTTCTGATTTGCTTTGTGGTCCTTGAAAGTTGTAATGAGTGTGTGAAGTTTCTGGGTGAATTCTGAAGTTTCAGATGTTTTCGGTGTATGCTTTTCTTAGCTGTTACCCACCCTAATTTTACTGTGGTATATGTTGCTTAACGTCTGTAGATGCCGAACTTGGTTAAGTAAAGTATTTCTGATGTGTTATTTAAAAAGATAATACTTGAATATGTCCTATCCTGTTGTGATAGACAATCAGGTCCTTAAATGATTACTTATAAAACAAAAACATGATTATTTTTCATCTTTTTCTGTAAATCTTATGATGAAACACCAGCAGGGTCAAGGCAATGTTTAACTGATGGTATGAAGATTGACGTATGAGTAGTAACGCCCTGGGACTGCCTGCCTTGCTATTGTTTTGAGAATTCTGAGGAGAGTTTCTATTTGTTGAAACGTAGTGCCATAACAGTACGACTTTTTAAACATTTGCCTGCCCACTAATTGATTCTTCAAAAAATAAGAGAAATGCCTTTTATATCTTTAAAAAAACTCAGATGTATTTGTCCTGAATATGCCTATTATTGCCTAGTAGAAAACTCAGGAGTGATTCTTCAAAAGAACATGAAGCCGTTATTCCCTGTAAAGTTACCATATTCTAAAAATTTCCGTATGTAAAATAGGTTTTCAGAAGATTGTACCTTCCTGCTTTTTATTGAATTAATATGTTTTCTATCATACAAAAAAGATTGTCTAGGCTATTTATTTTCTGTAAAATTTAAGTACATATACATTCATTTAGATGTACTTATTATACAGTTATAAATAATTATAAGCAGAGGTCACTTTATCAGTTAAATCAAATGAGGGAAATGCCTACTGAGTCAGAGAACAAAGGGAAACCACAGCAAAAAAGATCCCATCTTCGCTATGGGATGATATGGAGGACAATACAATCTTTTAATATAGAAATAAAGCTTGTAGACAGCAATCCATAATGAAACCTGCTCACTTAAACTGAAAACATTCTGTTCTCAAATGAATGAGTGGTGAGCTCATGTTATCCAGATAAGTTAACTAGAAACTATGATGTATAATACTGGCGTAAAGAAAGGCCAAATTTGTCATTCCTTTGAGGATAAAAGCAAGCATTAGAGAAAAGCTACACTTGGAGGGGCTACAATAAAGATTTTTGTCATTCGCTGGTTTACTGTCTGAGGGCACTCAGTAATACATGCAAATCTTAAAAGAAAATGTCAGTAGCTTTCCTCAATAATCCTTAGTTTTGAATTTATTTTTCTAGCAAGTCATAATTTTTCTGAAAAACAAAAACTAATATTTGCATGTTTATTTAAAACCTGTTTACTTACAAAAAGGTTTTGGATTGACTTATAGAAAAACCCCACTAACGCAGAATGAAAAATCAAGGCCAAATAGTAAATCAGAAAGAAATGGAGGAAAATTAGGTAGGGGAGAGTAAGAAAAGGGAAGAACAATGGTATGGAACTGGGACGTTAAACCTCCCTATACCCCTGAGGATCTGTCATTTTCTCTCATTTTGCCAGTGAAGGTCCAAATGCCCAGGGAGATGATGCAACTTTCTCAAGCTCATAGAACCGGGAAATACTGACTCTGGAATTCAAACCCTAGTCAGTCTTGTTCCAAGCCTATGAGCTTCCCACCGTCTGCGGTTTCCAGTATCTTGTTTGAGGAAAGCAAAGCAGTTATGCACAAGTAGCTGCTGATAGAAGGTGACCAACTCATCCCACTTTGTCTGGGACTGTCATGGTTTTAAAACTAAAAGTTCTGTGTCCAAGCACAGCCCTCAGTCCTGAGCAAACCGGGATGGTTGATCACCCTGATTTCCTCCTAGCCACAGTCAGGATCGAAATGTGATGGAGTTATGTAACTGTCTTCAAATGGCACAGTCAGGCTGGGATACTTTTCCTACAAAACTGCATGATGCAATATTATCCCTCAGTAATAATCAGCTCCTACATTGTAAAGCTGGGCTGCTGCTTTCTAAGATCCACCACGGGCTGTGGATTTGGCAGTGGTCTTTCTACTGCTGCAAATATATTGTTTCTTTTTTTCTAGTGAAATGTGGTATCTTTTGGGTCATTTGGGTTAGGGGCGGTTTACTGTGTGTTATATGTATATATACCATACATAGTTGTTAATATGCCTTGATCGAAGCTGTTTTATAACGAGTCCCAGCATTAATCCCATGGCTAAATTAAAAAAGTTTATTTCTATGTAAGTATGAGATGAGCATTCCAGATCAATGAGAGGCTCTCCTCCCTGCTACCATGCAGATTCCCTCTGTTTGGTTTCTCTAGCATCCCTTAAGATATTCCCTTAGCTGTGGTCAAAGCTGAGTGGCTGCCAATGCAAGAAAGAATGTGTAGAGAGGACACAACCAAGTCTTAAAGCCTAGGCCTAGAAGTGGCAGAAACAGTTTCTGCTCTCATTTCTTCATAGCAAACATGGATACATGGCTGAACCAAACTGCAAGGAAAGCTGGGAAATGGGTTAGCCAAGCACACAGGATAATGGAGAGAATGGATTTGGGAAAAAGCCAGCAGTCTCCCTCTTCCAGGCTCTACTTAAATATGTTTAAATACTTTCTAAATGTTCTTTATGAAATGCAAAAAATGATTGGTTCTCCAAACAACTTCTAAAGTTATAACCTTTTGTTTTGGGAAGAAGTACCTCCCACCCCTGCCTCATGGTGATTTGTGTACAATAATTAAAACTTAATTGCTGTTAAAAATGCTATTAGGTATGATATCATCATAAGACAGTCTCCTCCATCCTGTGAGTTTCTGGTCATGTAGTCACAGAATTTGATTAGGATTCTCAGATTGACCAATGTTCCAGAAAATTCCAAAATATATTTCACTATGTTAATATGTACATTAAATAAAATGAAGATGGAAAATACAATATATGATGAAAGAAGTCAGAAGCTCAAGAGGTAAATAAAAAATTTCAGAAGACCCTTGGAGGAGAAGTAAGGAAACAAGTAGAAAATGCTAGGAGCTTCCAGACTGTGTAAGTGTTAGGATTCATGGTCTGTCCAGGGTCTGCACACTCAGAAAGGTTTGCATCAAACTGATGAACAGAGTTGGCCATTAGCACATTTATTTTAGTTGATTTTAGCCTAAATTTGCATTATAACAATAAAGCAATATAGTTTTATCATATTAGTACAGATTGAAGTAACTTTTAAAGCTGTTATTGTATATAGATGCGTTTTATGTGTATATAATAAGACACTATTTTGTTATATATATATGTATATGTAAATAAAATCTATTTTGTGTGTGTGTGTGTGTGTGTGTTTTTGTCTCATAGTAACCATGGAGTAACATACCACAGGGCGCCCAGTAAAAGCTTTGTAACTACCCCTGGAAAGAGGAATTTTGTTTTATTCACATCAAGTCATTTTACCCCTTCCGTATCCTATTTCGATCATTTTGTTACTGACAATTTTAAATCCTAAGCATTTAAATTTGATTTTTTGTCTGTGCACAGCAACCATACAACCATACAAACTGACTAAATGGCATGAGAATTCTTTTGTAATTTTATTAAATCTGACTTGTGTAAAGAGACCAGGGACTGAAGATGATTTGCACATGCTAATAGATTATATGCTATAGCAAAATGTTGCTTTATGTTGCTACTCCAGCAGCTGCAGTTTGAAGTGTAGTTATTACTAGCTACAATATCACCCAGCTTTTTAAAAAAAATTTATCAAAAGAAGTTCATTCTATTGACTCATTACTCCCATATTTATTATTCTTATTGAAAATCACTAGATCTAATTCTATTGGTTTCCTTCCTGATTGAAAACATTTGAACCTAGAAAGCACAGTATTTCTTAAGACATTTGTAACTATTCATCATGGATATTAAAATTACAATCATGCTGCTTTGTGTGAGCAATGATTTAAAAAAAAATTCTTTACACATATGGTAAGCGGTGACCAATGCTATCCAGGATTGAAGATGCTGAACGTTCATGTAACTGGTATTTGAAATTTTGATGTGTATTGCATTCGTTACTGAATATCAAGAATACATTTTTTTGCTCATATAGAGTAAGTTTAAAATGGGGTCTTTTGTAAAAGCACCCATCCTGTTTAGAATGATATAACAGATGCTGAATGTTCACATATCAAACAAAATGCCAGCTTTCTGTAGAAAAGAGGTGTCAAAAAGTTTCTTTGTACCTTTAACGCATGTGATTATGTAGTACAAAATGCAGAGTTTGTAAAATTTCTTGAATATACAGGCAAAAAAATGAATAATTCAAAACAACTCATAAGTTCTACATTCTATTGTCCCTTTATAACGCAGGCAGAAGATAGCAGTGTGCTCCCAATAGAGCTGAATTTGCACAAGTTACACCTCTGAAAATGCCAGATGGTCTATGGTCTACTTTTGAGAGCTGTCACATATGTAAAGATTTGAAAAAAGAAAGACAGCTGAATGAGAGCAGTGGATCATTAAAGAGAGAGCGAGGGTCCCTAGACATCACTTGTGTTTTAAGAAGCATTGTGTCGTTCTCATAGTAGCGTGTTTTTTTTTTTTAAAGCCGTATACAACTTTTACACAATAAGGAAAATAAAAATAAATCTGTTTAAAGCCAAGTAGTTATGGTTTAATCAGTTAGACTTTTTGTTCTTTATTTGAGAAAAGTCATGGTTGCAGCTTGTTTTTAGTTGCAATTTTACAATGAAAGATTCAAGTCACACCCATGAAAAATTATTGATAAAGTTAAAATAAATGTCTATTGAGATAACTAATATATTTAGAGTTTATCAAGTTTGATTTGACTTATATACTGCATGCATCTGATAAAATCATAAAACTAAGAAATACTTTTAATGTTAATAAAACTGGACTGAAGAACTAATACTTGGTTACTGACTATAATACAAACTATAATAAAAATAAGTAGGTGACAGTGAAACAAAAATGAATGTACTATCATTTATCTGCCAACAGAAATAGATATTATTGTGCAGATTGAAATGTAGATAAATCATTAAGGATATGTTTGAATATCACTCCAGCCATACCCAGTAATTTGCAAATAGTCAATTTTGATGGTAGAAAAAGGTCAGATCTGTCAGTTTTAAAATCTGGTGGCAAGACACAGTTGTCTTTTACCACCTTTATTTTTATTTATTGAGAATGTTTAGCTATTACATAGTAATTTTAAATTTCTTTTGGATTATGGAATATGACAGCACATTTTGATTGATAAGAAGTCACACCAGCATTGGTCAGTCACATTTTGGCTTAACCAAGCTCTCAGATTGCTTGAATTATTCTTTTCAGAGAAAAAGTGGCCTAAAACATTCCATTTATTTGGTGAGATTACTGGAAAGTGCTCTGAAAAGAACACAAAATTAGGTTAAATGTCTTCTTTGGCATCCCTTTAAATACATATGCATAACTAGCTTTATATTCAATAGCAGTCATTAGGATGTCATTCTAGTTGATAGAAGAAGTTTCAGGAGCAGCAAATTAATCTCTAGATCAAATGATTGCACTCATAAGAAATAGATCTCCTTTGCAGATGCCTGATTGTCGATTTTAGTAATGAGAAGGGCACATATAGCTGCTACACAGAGAAGTAACCTTTTGTTCTTTTTTTCTTTTCATCAAAAGTTAGAAGAAAAAATATTTTGATACATTTTACAATCATTACTTTGTGGTATTCCCAAATATTTAATTTTCAGACAATTATTCTCCTTTGTTTATTACTAAAGACCTAAAAAACTGTGGGAGGAGTTCGTACATTAGTTTCATAAATCAGGTGTGAATGTTAATAGACTTGGTGTGAAAGAATGCTTTTGTTTGTTAAGTAAAAAAATGAATCTTTTTTTCTTGAAATGTGTGCATTCATGAGTAGAATATTTTGATATATTAAGATGTTTTTCTTCAAGAGACGTAGGATATATGAACAAGAACGGAAGTAAACAATGTGTGCTAAAGACTTTAATATAAACTGCCATCTTTGTCAAAAATATATACCAAGTCATAGCTAGATCACAAGTAATCAGCCCCTTTTACATGTCATCAGTGCCAGGGATAACTGTTACTGCTTTGCAGGCAATACTTTTTCTAAGTTGAAGAGTTCTTAGTCCTTAGATTTAATTTACATTTCATAAGTGTTCATGTTCATAAATGGAAAAGACTAGTTATAACAGTTTTACATTTTGAAATACCAGGAAATTATAAAATAGTAAAATTTTGACAATGAATGATTTTTGTTGTTGTTGCTGTTTTTGCTGAAATGCTATGATTGATAGTTTTGCTTAGGAGCTGCACAATCAAGGTAAATGGTGATTTTAATAATAATCTTGTTACTTAACCAGTATAAACATAACTTTTTGAAGGAGATCAGAGTCTTTAGCTGCAAAAATTAGAATCTATTTTGGCTAGTTTAAATAGAAATAAATTTATGAGCAGCACATAGACTCTCCCAAGAGTTACACGGCCAAGAATCATGCCCGTTCGTTGAAATGGGCTTCTCTAATGAAAGTCCCACTGCTGCACCGTTGGCCGCTGGTCTGCTAGGAAGCGGACAACAGACACTGCACCCCACTGCCAAGACCAACAGATGCCTCTCCACTGTCTATGCTGAGTGGCTCCGCCACCCTGGTGTGGCTGCGGTCGTGTGTTGGTCACTTCTGCTTGGTAGAACTTAGGTCACATACTTGCCCCCTGGCCGCAGAGGAGTCTAGGGATGGGCTAGAGAAACTTCCCAGAATCTGTGAGGGTGATCAGAAATGCTGGGCAGCATAGATGGTGACTAGTCACTCTGCTTGTTTTTCGATTCGTTGTCCAAAAAATCAAATTAGTTTGGCCTTCCTTAGTGTTGTGCTCTTAAAACAGTCTTGTGTATTTTTCTTTAAGCTAAAAAGTTTTGCTTTTTATATATAGACATTTAATACATCTGGAGTTTATTTGTGTGAGATATACATGCACTTAGCTGTGTATACACATGCATATTTGGAACACTCTCTGTTGTTCCGTTGGTTTATATGTCTCTACCTGGACCAACAGCATACTGCCTTAGTTACTGCAGTTTTTTAATAAGACTTTATACGTCTAGTAAATCAAGTCCTTGAAATTTACTTAGTGATTCTTGATTACTCTTCTTTAAAAATTTTTGGATCAGCTTATCAAGTTCCATAAACAAGCCTGTTGGAAATTTTATGGGAGTTATATTAAAGAAATTGGGGAAAAATTAACATATTCTCTTTCCATTTATTAGGGTTTTCTTTTGTGTCCTTCAGTAACATTTTGTAATTTTTGCTGTAAAATCTGCCCATTTTTTCCTAGCTTAATTCCTAGATACTTATAGGGTTTTTGTCTGTTGGCTTGTTTTTCTTTTTTTCTTATTGTGAAGAGAGAGTTTTTCTTGTATATTTGCTAATTGGCTACTGTTAGCATATATAACTTTGTTGATTTTAATATGGTAGATTCTGTATCAATGTTGCTAAATTCTTAGTTTTTCAGAATTTATAGTCTCTTAGATTTCCCCTAGAACATTCAAATTATGTTCACATCTCAAAAATTTTGTTTCTTCCTTCTCAGGACTCAGAGTTGTTATTTCCTTTTTGTGTTTATTGCTTTCACCAGGACCTCCAGCATAATGTTGCATAAGAGGGGTAAAGGTGGGCCTTCTTTTCTTGGTCCTGACCTAAATGGGAACACTTCTAAAGTGTTGACACTACATTTTGGTAGATGTGTTTTATTAGATTAAGGAAATTCTCTTCTATTCCTCTTTCCATGAATGGTTTATTTTAAAATCAAATTAAAGTATAAATATTGAAAAGATTTTCTTCTCCAAGATTTAAGATAGAATTAAAAAGAAAAACAACTGTATTTCTATTGTCTGGCTTTGATACCTGAATTCATTGTTCTTCTTGTATCTCAAAAGATAATTGAGTAGTGTATCATTATCAGGGATGTTGAGATAATACTGCTGTGTCTCTGGAGTCCAAAAGAGGACCTGATACACAGAAAACAATATTTGCTGTTGAGTGACTGTTGAATTACTTTCTCAGATTTCCAACTTAAATTTTTTTTAAAACAAAATACTTTTTTCTGGTCTTTTTATATGTCGTGTAAAGTCACCCTTGATAACCCCACTCCCACTTTCCCTTGTAGTAATTATGCTTTCTCTATGTTTGTTTGTTATTGACGGTTTGTTATGTTGTATATTATGTTTATTGTTATGTCCATGTTTATTAATATTTTCCCTTTTTTTCCTCTTCACTTTTAGGATCTTGGGTAAAGTCTGTTACTGAATGAATTTTGATTATTTTCAAATATTAATCTTTTTAACCAGATAAACTTTTCCTGTTTTTATGCTTAGCCCAACCTCAGCGCTTGCCTCAGCTTCAAACTTCAGCACAGGAACTGGGTGAGGAGGAAATAGGCAAGATAAAGAACGGCCACACAAGTCTGAGCAATGGAAATGGAATTCACCACGGGGCCAAACACGGGTCTGCAGATAATCGAAGACTTTCAGCGCCTGTTTCTCAAAAAATGCATAGAAAAATTCAGTCCAGCTTGTCTGTAAACAGCGATATCAGTAAAAAGAGTAAAGTAAATGCTGTCTTTTCCCAAAAGACAGGCTCTTCACCTGAAGGTAAGTTTGAGATATACATATGTTTTACTTGACGAGATGTATAATCAGATTCACAAATAATTATTTGATCAAGCAAAAATAAATGAAGAATCTTGCTTATCCTTCAGACAAACAGTAATTTTAGTAAAATGCAACTTAACTTCCCCAAAGAAAAGGACTGGCTAGGAAAAGAAGCATTGGCAGCAGACATTCTGCTCTTAGATTATTGTCTTCTGGAGTAAATAGTCATTATTTTAAATATAGCTGCTATACTCCTTTTGTTTTTTGCTGGGGAAGATTCACCCTGAGCTAACATCTATTGCGAGTCTTCCTCTTTTTTTCTTTTTTGTATGAGCTGCTGCCACAGCATGGCTACTGACAGACGAGTAGTGTGCTTCTGTGCCCGGGAACCACACTGGGGCTACTGAAGTGGAACATGCTGAACTTTCACCACTAGGCCATCATGGCTGGCCTATACTTTTTTTAATACCACATTTAAAAATATGAATACAACATTGTAGTGGCTTATGAATTTGAGTGTTTTTTCTGTCCCTGATTCAATATGTTATTCTGTGATTCAGTGATAAGATTACCTGCTTGTACTTTTGTCTTGCAAATTAGTTCTTAAATATGCAAAACTAAAACCGGAGAAAGATTTGGTAATTCTCATGCTCTTGCCAGGGAGTGGGTCAGATGGTTGTTGATTAACTGATCGGCATCTTCCAGACACCACTGCTGCCACCACCTTGCCCCTCTCCCACCCCGGCCCGCTGCAAGCTCACTGTAGTCTGGCCTTTACCTCCTCTCAGGAATGGGTTATTACCTCTTCAATTCGGGCTCGTCCTGCCCTTGACTAGGTTAAAGTCAGGTTTAATACTATGAACCTGAGGAAGTTTTTCTCTATTACAAACCCATGTGATGACAGTGGTTTATAACCTACAGACTCCTTTTATAAAAATGGTTTGCTGTGTTATGTTAAAAAACGAATAGTCTGCCCCTATATTTAAGGCCTCAGAATTCTTCCAGCATTCCTACATTCCTCTGCTTTTCCTCCTTCCCCCTTTAGCAGTTCTTGTGCATCAAAAACCTCAAATAGTCTATCCGATATATATTTTTTTCTCCTATTCCCTTTACTTTTCTATTTTAATTGCCATGAAATCTTAAATAAGGGAAATTCTGTGGGCGCCTCTGTGAAGTTGGCCATGCTTATTCATAGTGACAAATTGAGTTGTAAATAGGAAATTGTATTGAGAGTTACCAGTAATGAGTGGGAGCAAGGATATTACATTTTGGCTACAGGTGTCTCCAACTCAACTGAGGTAGAGTGTTAGGTTGATCAAATGATATGATAATAAATGGTCTACATAGTTCCAGGTCAGTGACACTACTTTCCAAACTAATTAGATTGAAAGGGACATGATTGACACTTTAAAATGAGTTTGACATGTAAGCTGCATGGTCATCTCTGAAGCATAGGTAGGCTGTTAACTAAACTGGCTCTCCAAGGAGTTGGGAAGGCAATGCAATTTTCTTTAGAGGATCTTCACTTCTAGGTGATTGGGTGAAATAATTGAGTGCAATTGAAATCTACTTGTTTTATACATTTGAATTTACTTATTATGCCCCTAACCTCTTATTTTCTGTTTGATATTTACTTATTTTAAAGAATGGTAACATTTGTATATCAATCCAACTTGAAATAGCTTATGGAATTTTTGTAAAATTTTTATTATTTGCCTATTTTTAATATCATGTCTAAATTTATTTCTAATGCAAGAGTACAGCTTCATGAGTAACATATGAAGAAAAAGGAAAATCAATAGTGTATAAATGAAATATCATTCTATTCTCCCTCTTTCTCTACCCCTCCTCCTCCCTTTTCCCTTTCTTCTTCATCTCCCCCTCTCGCATACACACTCACACTTATGGCCCACCACAAAGGTCTGGATAAGGGAAGTCCCCTGTAAACCTGATCTTATCAGAAAATCGGTTCCAGTTTGGGTTGGGAGCATGAGGAGTATGAAACACAAATGAAGATGACTAAATATATTGTCCAATGTCCTCTCCATGACTTTGCTGTTAGGCTGTAGAATTTAGCTAATCGTAGGTTCATTTTACTGCGATTAGTTAAATCTGGATGAAAGTTCCATTGTCCTAGTTCAGGTAGTCTCAAGGTTAGATGTCTTCATGCTTTTTGCTGCTATTTAAGGTTGTGCCCTAAAATTTTGTTATTTCTGCTGACTTTGAATTTTGAAGTTAGATTTATTCTCTGTCAATGTGCTGTAGTTAAAGAAACAAACAAACAGAGAACTGGTCGATGGCAAATTAAAAGGGGAAGCTTCTCGGCTCTGCCACTAGCTAGCTGGGGGACTTGGGTTTCTCTGGGGCTGCTTTTTCTATAAAATGGTTTGGATTAGAAATTTTCACAGTTAGGTTCTGTTCCAAGATTCTGTGATGCTTTTTTTACAGCAAAGCTGCTTCACTCTCAGGACAGGTCTCTTGTCCTACGGAACATGGGATCCTTGGTTGAAGAGAAATCTGAAACCTGCTGAGTAGAATGGGGCAAAAGCAGAAATGGTTTGGATGAACAGGATTAGCGGCTGGACTTCAGAAGGCCTATATTTCAGAGCAGTAGGTCTTGAACAGGCTTGGTTTGTGACACTAATAAAAATGGATAGAAATTATTTTTAAAAAGCAATAACAATGGGGGCATTTAATAGCTAGACTTTTCTCAGTTATATGTTTTTCTTTTTGTTTCACATTTTTCTTAAGTCTTCATTATCTATCCTTATTCTTCTTGCAGCAAAATGAGCAAATGAGTAGTAAAATAATATTCACTGAAACTTTCACTTCAAAAACAGCTAACCAGACCCAGTGGGACAATGTTTGTCTTTTCTGGATAGATGGTGCTTATGGTTATGATTTTCGTATTCTGCATAAATAATGTGACAACTAGAGGGGCAGTTTTCTGGTTCACATGATGGAATTAAATATTTAACTGTTTCGTCGTGTTTCCTTAAGAGCACTAAG
This sequence comes from Equus caballus, assembly GCF_041296265.1. Taxonomy (NCBI): domain Eukaryota; kingdom Metazoa; phylum Chordata; class Mammalia; order Perissodactyla; family Equidae; genus Equus; species Equus caballus. The sequence goes on from NC_091687.1 coordinate 76,462,431, forward strand.
AGCTTCTTTGCTGTCCAAGTTTGGAAAATGCTGCTAAGATGTGGGCCCATTGCTTGTACAGAGGTAAGGATTGACCCATCCACATAATTGAGTCAGTGGTTTGGTGACATCTTTTAATATGTTTTTAACTGTGGGGTATGTAAAGCCTGAGTACAAATACACGTGCTCCCTCCGATTCTCTTTTTAAGCTGTTTTCATTCGTGTAGTTAGTTACATGAATTCATTCTATGTACCAGGTCCTGTCTCCACATGCTTTACTCGCATGAACTCATGTAATCCTCCCAATAGCTCTGTAATTCTATGAACTGTATGTACTTATCTAATAATAAATGAGGAAACTGAGGCACAGAGAGGTTGCATGAACCCACCAAAGTCAGTTGGTACATGATAGAACTGAGATTCAAATCCAGACATTCTGGCTCCACAGTCTATGCTCCTAACCACTATAATATTTTGCCTTATCAAAGTCCTCTGAGAAAAAGATAATTTACCGGCCATTCCAGCATCACATTGGATGTTGATGGTGTTACAGCTGTAGGTCAGGCAGGGATCTTTTTATTAGTATGTATTTGCCTTCTTGCAGCCCTTGATACTAAAATTTTAAAAACAATTTTCACGCCTATGCCCTGTGTTCGTTTTCCTTCCCTACTAGACTATAAATTACTGTAGAGTCTGGGCTGGGTCTGAGTTAATTTTTTTTCCTTTTTTAATTTACAGCATTGCCTAGTACAATAGCTTCCTAGAGTTTCCCATGAGTTAATAAGTGATAAAACGTTTTATTCCAAACTACTTTACCCTACTCTTCCTTGAAGCTGGCACTGGAAAATAAAATGTGTGCTCATATTCATTTAAAAAATGTCCTTTTAAAAAGTTCCTTTTATATATCAGAGGAAAAAAAATACCCATGTGGGAAAATATTGTACATTTTATTTAAAGGCATTAAATTAGTAGATTTCTACTTGTTTTGTATAATTAAATATTTTCATACATACTTTAATTTTCTGATTGCATTACCCTGGTGGAGAGTTTTAAGACTAAATGTTTAAGATTCTTGACCTTTGAAATAATTATAGTATAATTTAGTATCATATAATATTCAAATTGCCAAGGGTTTTCATTAGACTCTGAGACACTTATCATAGGAATGGTAAATTCTAACACATTTTAGGTGTGCCAGTTGCTACTTTATATTTTTGTAAAAATGGTTTCAACAAAGATATTTTTAGAAGAGATTCTATACTTTTTAGGAATATTTGATGGTTAATTTGTACTTCATATTGATATTATAGATTTTGTATTTATAGAGAAATGCATATCCAGTGCCAGCAGCTCATTGAACATAAATGCTGATCAAGAGAGTCAGGAGCATTGTGTATGTAGAGTACCTAGGATCAGTCTCATTTTTTTTTTTTTTTTTGAGGAAGGTTAGCCCTGAGCTAACATCCACTGCCAATCCTCCTCTTTTTGCTGAGGAAGATTGGCCCTGACCTAACATCTGTGGTCATCTTCCTCTATTTTATATGTGGGATGCCAGCCACAGCATGGCTTGATAAGCGGTGCTGTGTCTGAGCCTGGGATCTGAACCAATGAACCCCGGGCCACTGAAGTGGAGTGCGTGAACTTAACCACTAGGCCACTGGGCCAGCCCCAGATCATTCATTTTTAATCACACAGAGGCAGTATACCCTAGTGGTTAGAACACAGACTCTGAAACTAGTTTGCTTGGGTGCAAATATGGGCTTTACCACCGATCATTGATGTGTCTTCGGCGTAGGTTACTTAACCTCTTTGTGCCTCAGTGTCTTATCTATAAAATGGAGATATTATTAGTACCTACTTCATAGGATTGTTGTGAAGAACAGTTGAGTTGATACTGCATTTAGTTGAGTTAGAGCACAGCCTGCCCAGATGAAGCATTTGCTAAGTGTCAGCTGCTATTATCATCATCATTATTAAGGAGCACAACAACCAACTGTTTATGGTTCTCTGAACAGAACAGATTAATTCATAAGGCCCCTTGAATGCCTCCCTCCACTCTCAACTTTGTAACCTCACCTTATCTTTCAGGTCTCCATCCACACACTGCCTGCTCCAGGAAGTCAACATTCCTGACCCTTTGTAGACTCCTCTTCCTCCCCTTTTCAGTGTACTTCCCCTTGCCTTCTCAGTGTAGCAGTTTTTCACAACATACCATAGAGGCGGGGCATCATACCATTGGTAGGAGAAGTACAGCCATGACCCCGTGGGAGACAGTCTGGGTGGGGCACACAGCCTTAAAGGGCATGTAGTGCAATTGAACAGGACACTCTGAAAAGCCCACTAGGTGATTTGGATATGTCCCGCCCCCTCCTTCCTTGAGAATCACTTGTAAAACGGCAAAAATATCTTTTCTTGACCTCACCGCTTCCCTTCTCACCTCATCATCTGCAAACCCCCACCTAACTCTGCACTTGAAACTGCGTCACTGCAATGCTTAGAGGTCCCTGAATACGTGGTTAAGTGACACAGCTGAATGCCTTTGCTTCTGCTCTCCCCTCAGCCTGGAATGTTCCCATAACTTTCTTCGCCTCTTTGACCTCTGCACATTTTTTTTTTAGAACTTAACTGAGGCATCATCTCCTGATGCCCCAATTTTGGGCTAATTGCCCCTCTTTTGGGTCCCCACAGTAGCCTCCGCATACAAAATGATACTGAAGTTTCTGTGTCATTTTGTCTGTCTTCCTGCACCAAAATGTAATCTCATTGAAGGCAAAGACTGTCTTATTCATCTTTTAATTTCCAGCACACAGCCCAGTGCCAGCCCATATGAAGTGTTCAGTGAATGTTGAAGCAAGTAAGGAGTATGAACTGTAGAACGTAGATGCTTATTCTTTCACATTTGTGAACGTTGTGGTTGAAACCTCAGGAATGGTTGAAATCCTCAAGGGAGAGAATGTGGAGAGATAGAAGGGAGTGCAACTATTTGAGCTGAGAGAAAGGCAAAAAGAAACTTAGCTGAGGCAGAATTGGAACTCGGAACTCCTGCCTCCCAACCCCATCGAGTTTTCTCATTATTCCGTATGGTTTTCAGTCAACTACACATTCCGAAATCCTAAAACCAGAAAAAAAAATTAGAAAGGTAAAATTGAAATTGAATAGTTCATTCTTAGTTTTAGTAGTATTGTACAACCTTATTCATTTTTTCCCCATGAGAAACTCCTCAGTTTTGCCTACAATAGTAGAAGTATTAGTATTTTAATAGAAGGGTAATAATAATATTTTATGATATGACCACAGTGCTGTAATCTGAGCTTCCAGAAACAAATTTTCTCTGACTTTGGCAAGATATGTCACTGCATTCCTCAAAATGCTTAATTTGCTTGGATAATGTTTTGTTTTGTTTTGTTCTGTTTTCTCAGGCAGAGTGCCTTTCATTCCATGTCAGAATAATTGTGTGGGAGAAAGGTTTAGAATTCTGCTTTCCAATGCCATATTTGCCAGTCCATTGGAAAACAGGATTTTAATAAATTTTACTGCTCAGCCAAAAAACTAAATGGAACAGCAGTAATACAAAGAGAAGAAGTGTGTGTGGATGTGTTTGCAGAGGAGAGCAGGCAAGATCAAACTGACTGTGTCAAAGTATAAATCATTCTGCACATATAAATCATTGCTTTTTATTTACTTGAAATATTTAATTAGCTGTTCTTAAAAAATTAAAACGATTATCTATCTGAAGTATTTATAAGTGGTAAGTATTACTTTAGAGCCAAAAGTAAATATTTAAATACACTTCCTACAGAGTTTAGGAAAATAGGTTATCTATATAATTTATGATCTATAGTAAATTATTCTCATACCCATCCATTTGATGAGGAGCAAAGAAAAGATTTTACAAGGTTCTGAAATATGTATAATTTAACATTTGAACCATAGAGACACCTCAAAATATGCCTGAAATCTCAGAGCGCTTCTTTTATAACAGCCGACAGCTTGGCAGGCCATGTTAAAGAAGAGATAGATGCTATCAGCTATGTATGGACTCCACCTTTGGTTTTTTTGTTTTATAGACAAGCTGTCTTAGGCCATTGCTCTAAGAATTTAAATTCTCACTCAGGAGTTGGGTGGGGAGGAAATAAAACAATGGAGATACAGATAGATTGGCCAGAAAGCTTTGGGGTGTGAGGTGGTGGAGTGAAGAGACCATTTAGAAATCCAGCCTCAGAATCGTAGGCTAAATGGAAAGAATTGAATAAATCTCATGACCCTATTAATACACCAAGGTTTTAATTTCTTCTTTATATAATGATAAAAAGTTTAGGCGGTTTTTTTTATTAGCTCAAACAGAAAAAGGGAGTTACAGCAGCCAGGCCCCTCTAGGATGAAAATTTGTTTTCCATCCCAAGAGTTGTGCCCAGGTTGGGCAGTGGAGAATCTGAAGGTTTTCTTTATGGTTTCAGGATTGAGTGCGGGGTCTTGGCCCAGGGCTAAAGCTGAATAGAACTGGAACAGCAGTGAGACATGGATCCTAAGCAAGACTGTCATTAATTTTCTAGTTCAATTAGTTGGGAAAATGCATAGCAACTAGGAAATCATGAGGAATAGCTGAGTGTAGTTTGAGGCTGATCATGAGTTGAGTTTTAGATCTGATCAATTTCAAATGATGATACACAATCCAAGAGCATTTGGAAATACGCAACTGGAGCTTCAGAGAAGAAGTTAGAACCAAGCATAATAATTTATATTTGTTCTCTTAGAGGGGATATTTGAAACCATGAATCTGGATGAGTTTTAAGTAGCGATTTAGAAGAAAAGCTCAAATGGCTGAGAATTGAGTGACTCAGGGATCACTGGAAACCAGCCATTTTGGTGGGATGGGAGTGTGGGTTTAGCTTGCGCACTTGAGAGACAATGCCATGAAAAGTTCAGACTTTTCTCCAGAGGTGATGTCAGATAGAGTAAGTCAGAGTGAGGCCATGGCACTGATAAGATAGCGTACAGGAGAGGTCAGAGGACAAAGAGAAGAGGAAGGTTATTTGGCTGAGAGGAAACAGAAAGGTGAAAGAAGAAACAAACTGGAGAGGGTGGTGTCATAGAGGCCAGGGAAAGAATGTTTTACAAAGAGGACAGGGACTGCACCAGGGTTGCACCAGCTATTGTTGACGGCTTCAGTAGGATGAGTGCTGACATAGTTCTGTTGGATTTGACAATGTGGATGTCATTTGGTGACTTAATTAAGAACCCTTTCCGTGGAGAAGCCAGAATGATGTGGGTTGTGGAATGCGAGGAAAAACATTAATGACAATAGTTCTAGAAAGACCAAAATCCCAGTGGAAGTGTGGGTCCAGGGAGATTGTTTCGTTTGTTTTGTGTTGTTTTGTTTTAAGATGGGAAAGATTTGAGTGTGTTTACATTTGAATGGAAAGGATCCAGGAGGGAGGGAAAGATTAAACACCTAAGGAGGTAATAATGATACCTTCATATAGTTTCTTTAGAATTTAGATAGGGAGTTCAATACAGTGAATTATGTGAGTGCATATTCATTATCAAAGCAAGAGAACTGAGTAACCAGAGAAACATTTACTGAATTGTTAACCTAGATGGCTCCACTCTATATGGGTTGTATGGTTGATTAATCTTAGAAGCCTTCGGAGTAACTTCTGTGGAATGACTTGTTATGAGGAAATGTAACCTTTAAAATGATTTAAAAGCCTATCTCAAGTCCCCAGTCCTGCCTCATTCCAGGAGCATTAATTGCATTTGAATGGAAGGCATTGATAGGCTGGGTGTTTCTGATTCTGAGTTCCAAATATCTGACTTTTGTGTTTTGGACTGCAAGTTGATGATGGTTGATAGCTTCTTATACTTTAGATTAATAAGGCCCCTAACTGAATTTAATCATAGCTTTTACACATAGTATAGGGTAAGCAAGAAAATAAAACAAATCAAGTAAACAAGCAGTTTTAAAGAGTTAGAAGAAAAGTATAGGAAATTTGAGTAAGGAATAATACTCATAATCCATAATAATAATAATAATCCACTGCATAATCCAGAATATTAGAAGACAATAGGTTAATTTTAAAATGTATTTAGAGTAAATTTAATGTGGCTTACTCTTCACTGAGTTACTATCACAAGCAAAGGCTTGAAAAGGTTAAAACTTAACCTATAATAAATTGGAATTTTGATTGTGATAGTCTCTTACACAATGATTCTGATCATTTTTGGTTCATAGTCTTCTTTGAGATTTAATAAAACTTATGATTATTTTCCTCAAGTGTTTCAGAAAGATGATAACAAAATCCTGTTACCTCTTGTGTTATTCCTGGAAGTAACCAAAGATATTGGCTACCTTCAGATGTTTTATTCTAAAATCAAATGTCTCTAAGAACTGAACAGTGAAGCAGGTAGCAGACGATAGGGAGTCTGAAGAGCCTTTGTAAGGGCTTTTATTTTGATCTGAGTGAGCTGGGAAGCCAGTGATAGGTTTTGAGCAGATGACTGACATGATCTGACTTACCGTTTTTAAGGATCACCTGCCTTTTGTGCTGAGGGTAGACTATAGGTACACAGGGCCAAAGAAGGGAGGCCTACTGTTCAACTCTTGGAGTAATTCAGATGGGAGATGACTGGGTTGGATCAGGGTGGCAGTGGTGACATATTGCATATGGATGTATTTTGAAGGCAGAGTAAGATTTACTGAAGGATGAGATTTCAGTGTGAGAGAAAGGTAGGGATTAAGGATGACTGTAAAGTTTTTGGCCTGAACAGTTGAAAGTATGGAGTTGCCATTAATGGAGATGGGAAGAGTGTGGGAAGAACAGCATTTGGTTCTTGGGGGAAGATCAAGAGTTCGGTTTTAGATATGTTGGATTCGACATGCCCATTATCTATCCAAGTGGTAATGTGAGATAGGTGCTTGGATAGAGGAGTCTGGAGTTCAGAGGAAAGGTCTGAAGCCTGAGATGATAACAGTTTGTGAGTCATCAAGGTACAGAATGTTCAGTGGATGGGATCACCTAGGACTTGAGTTCTCAACACCGGCACCAGGGTATTTGGAGTAAGAACATCTGAGCAAAGGCAGTAGAAAGTAAATTACCACTCTGGGCTTTGCCCCTAGAGATTCTAATTCATTTGGAATGGAGTGGGTCTAAGCCATCAGCATCCTTTAGAAGCTCCCCACATGATGCTATGCATATAGGGTTAAGAACTACTGCCCAGGAAGCAGGTAAATTTAAATGTTCCAAGAATTGAGCCTTGGACCACTCCAATATGTAGAGGTCAGAAAATGAAAAGGAACCCTGAAAAAAATGACGATGAATGACCAGAGATGAAGAAAGAACCAATAAAGAGGGACAGCTTGGAAACCAAATGAAAAAGGTTTTTCAAGATGGAGGGAGTGATCATGTGTCAAATGCAACTGAGTAGTCCCATAAGATGAAAAAGAGGAGACCATTGGCATTGTCCTGTAAAGGTCATTGGTGACCTTCATACATTCAGAATTCTGATGGGGAAAAAAGTCTGAGTGAAGTGGGTTCTAGACAGAACAAAAAGAGAAAAACTGAAGATTGCAGGTTTTGGCTGCTCTGTTCAAGGAGTTTTCCTAAAGGAGAATAATAAAAGAGCTAAAGGAGAATGTTTTTAGAAATGGGATATATTGGTCGAGTGTCATTGGTAATGAGCTAGTGGAGGGGAGACATTGATGATGCAAGAGAAGGATGTCCTTGAGTAGGCAAGAGAGGAGGAGATCCATTACAAAGTGCCCTATGTTATAGTTATTGATATCTGTGTCTGTATCTTCTCATCCCTCTCAGATTTTACATCATAAGAAGAAAGCATCCACACTTTGAGATTATCTTTTATAGTGCTTGCTTTAGTACAGTGCCTTACACATATGGGGCACTTTCTATACTTTTAACTGAAGATCTTCAAATGACTCGTAAGATTTGGCATAGTAGATTTATATAGTAGATTGGTAGTTTTGGAAACCTTTCCTTTAAGAAAATATTTTATCATTTGAAATGATGTTAAATATGCTAAAAGTTTCCACTCATTTTAGAAGGATTTCAAAAAATTATTTCAGAGTTACAATAATAGCACTAGACACTACATAATACTCCAATTCTCAAAGGAGGAAGTTTTTGGGAAGAGATGCAGGATGTTTTGAATCTTCTAACAAAAACTGGCTGATGACTCATGAGTCTCTTGTAGTTTATGGAGTGTATACACAAGGAAAACAGTATCAGTATTGTTCATTAAATATAATTTTTTCTTCAAATATTTGAGAGACCATTTACAGTAAAACTTTCTCACATGCTCACAATAAAAACATTTTCTTTAGATTTTATATTTTACTTTTGCCTAAATGTTACCATTTTAGCTAAAGGGTTTTACCTTTTAAAAAATTAGTTCCATTTTGTTAGAGAGAAGCATAAAAATATTTAAATCAGTTGATAAACTGAAGAAAATATTGATGTGTAATCCATACGTTAATTCAAGTCCAAATGCCATGTGCTCTGCCCACTGACAATCTGGAGGAAAGAGAAAATTCAAAATTTTAAGACTAACTGGATTATATTCATGTTCGTTAGTCTTTATCAAAACCATTTTGATAATGCTATATTTTGTATTTTTTATTGTTTTTTTGGTAACTTCATAAATGTCCTGTTTTTCCCCAGTTTTATCACTACATTATTTCAATTCCTTCCTTTGTGTGCTTCTATGACTATCACTATATACGCAAAAGATCTGTTGTTTTGCTGGCTAAACTGACACTAAGATGTTTGAGAATAGAGAATTTTAATATTGGAGGGTGGGAATTAACTTTGAATATGGAGTTTTTAAAAAAGAAGTTTCTGAAAGAACTGGGACAAAAGGATGCCCTTCATGTCTGGGACTATGTCTGTTTTTGCAGTAGTCAGAGAAGCTTCCATCTTTGAAGATTTGGCCTGCCAAGCCCAGAGTTTTGGTTGTCTCATTTTGGTTATTACTCCAAAGTACCCCATCTGGATCTCTGTCCATCTGTCTCCCTCTCTCTCCCCCTCTCTCCCTCATCTCTTTCCTCTCTCCTCTCATTTCTCTCTTTTTTCTTACTTTCTCTCCCTCCTCATTTCAAGACTCATTTCAGTTAGAAATTTTGCATGATTTCATATAACAATTTATTGAAATTTAGAGGAACGAAAATGGCAGTGATTCGTGACATTTTCAATAATAATGGTTTAGTACTCTTTTCAGGTGGTTTTTTCTTAGCTTGTATATTTATGAGTATGAGTACATAGCTTAAAAGAAATAGCTCCCAAATTCTCTAAGACCTAAGACTTTTTTTAACAATGATTTTTTTTTTCTTGATTAAATTAGATTCTCATGGTATTTGAGTTGATTTCTTTTCTTTCAGAATACATAGTTTCTTCCTATTTGGTTTTTTAAAAATTATATTCTCAAATGACCCTGCCTGACTCCTAAACCTAGTTGAAGTAATGTAGAAATACTAGCTTTCTTAGAACTTTTTTTGCAAATTTTAATTCTTACATGCAGTGTTAAACTATTACAGTTTTGAGAGCCTTTTATAATTAATTTGTATAACTCTCAACTAGTACAATATAAAATAGGATAGAGGGGAGCTCATGCTATAAAGTTGCCATGTTTCTGAAAAACTCTTGCAAGGTGAAAATTTTTTTATATAGAATGTTAAATTGAATACACAGAAACCTATTTGAAAGATTCACTTATGAGTCTCTAGCTCCAGAGCTTTCAGCTTTGGGAGGGGCCCATGACTTCGACAAAAAAAAAATCAATTTAGTTTCACTACCTTTTAAACTTTAAGTGAAATTAAACTTTAAGATTATAAACTTTAAAATCACAACTTTAAAATTATAGTAGTTATCTGATCACCACTACATCTTATTATTAATGTGTTGAAGAAGCACGTATTTATTCTACCTCAACTTTTAATATTATAACTGTTTCAACATAATTGATTTACTTCGAAATCGTTTGTACTTTATTTTACACATTTAAAAATATTATGTCCACGCCACACAAAAAAACAAGAATCCCTGCTCCAGCCCTCTTTGCATCCTTGGCATTCTCTGTAGTAACAAGAATTTCTTTAGTAACATACTTGTTTTTAAACTTACATTTCTGTGTGCAGTTTTCATAATGCAGAGAACACAAGTTTTTTTAAATAGCTTTTTTAAGCACATATTAAATTGAAGTAAGAATAAAGGACGCATCCAAATTTCTACCTTAGAAGAACTATATTAAATAGTAAATTTCTAAGTGACTGTTGTTTTCAGGTTTGCATTTTAATGACATACTTTTACCAAGGCATCTTCAGCAGTAACAGGACACAGAGGCCCGGAGAAAATTAACTTCGTGGTTTTACATGCCACAATTTGGGTAATCTTAATTTAACTCTCTGTAAATAAGTATGGGAGGAAACAATCAGCCTCAACAACCTGGTGAAAAATTTGTTTCAGGGCTCTCAGGCAAAGCTTTGAAAGGGATTTTAATTGATATGCAACACAGTGTGGCCTCAGGCCCTCGTCCCAGCACAGGGCCCTGGTAATCTGTGCTGGCTTCCCTATTTCTTGTACACTTGACCGAAGGGAAAATAGATGATGGGAGACATCCTCCCAAGTAGATGTGGGAGGCAATTAGAAGAATAAAACTGAATAATTATAAAAACAGTTTGCTCAGGGAGATTAATCATATTCCCTATTTTGAAGGGGAAAAATATTCATACAAATAAATAGCAGTTGTCTCTTAGAAGATTGAGAAATCCAGGAGTTTGGGGGAAGTGTAAAGATAATTGAAAGAAAAGAGCAAAATGGATTAATATACTAGTTTTCCAAAGACATATTAAATCTGCTTAACTTTCTACTCTGACTTCTCTTGGGAAATCAAACTGGAGGAACTGGACCTCATGGGGAATAATATTGCCATAACATAACATAATTTAAAGTTGACACTAGAAGTTGAAGTTTATTTTTTTCCTAATAATAATTATACTCAGGGAGGAATGCAGAAATTGTATCTTGGAATGATAGAAGAGTAGTTATTTTAGAAAAAACTTTTCAACATCTATGGTAGGTATCTCCTAGAAAATGTGTACTGTGGAGTGACAGAAAAATTTAAAACCAAAAGTAATCTTTGCCTCAGGCTGTACAAAATGAATTTCATAAGTCAACGAATATTTATTAAGGGTCTGCCATGTGCCCAGGCCTGTGTACCAGTTTTAGTAGATCAGTTCTATCTTATTTTTTAATTTAATGCCTTTGATTATTTTTCTGTTACTTTTAAAAAATATACAGTGTGAACATATTGCCTCTTGAACACCAATTGATCATGATATCTATCAATATAGATATAAATTTATGTATCTATATCTGGCCTCCCATGCATTTTCTTCCTTATCCAGATTTGGATCTTTTGATGAATCTCCTTCAATTCTGGCATACCTACCTTTGAGAATCAAAAATCTAGATTGTCTGTCCTTTCAACTTCTGTCTATACCAAGGGGCTGAGCACTACTCAGGAAACCTTGATGTCCATAAAAATTGCTATCACTACCCATTTGAGGTCACAATTCTCAAGTGTATTCTCAGAATCCCTCAGGAAGTCTTCTGTGTGTCTCTAATTCATTCAACAAATCATTATCGAGCTTGCCTTGTGGCAGGCATTCTTGGGTACCGGGATACAGCAGTGAACTGCGCAGACAAGCAGACCTGCCCTCTCCCATTTTCCAGTGGCTATCTCATCTTGTTGCTACTCTTTTGAAACGAAGCTCTCCGAAACTTTCCCTCGTTCTCTGTAGGGAGAAGATGCCACCCAGCATTTCCTCAGGGTCTTTCCCCGTTAGGCCCCTCCTACAAACTTACCTAATTCTGAACCTGTTTTCACCTCCCCTTTCAAAGGAAAAGATGTCTCCCTTCCTGTTGCAGCAGCGTCCTGTTACTACAGATCCCAGCATCCACTCACTCCACTGCGTAGCGCTTTCCATATTCTGTTTTGACTTCTTCCAGAGAACAGTAAACATATGCAAGTCTTTCCTATCTGACAGTGTTTCTGTTGTGTGTGTGTGTTTGTGCATATCTCTTCCTCAATTTTGCATCGTGTTGTAGTTTTTCCTCAGGTTTCTCTTGCCCTTCGCAGATTTCTTGAAAGGATATCTGCGTTTGCCCTCTCTACTTCTTCATCGTTCAAACACTTCTCATCTCACTGCTACTCATTTCCATCCCTATCACATCACTGAAATTTCTCTGGCTAAATAGAGTGTTTGACACAATCTCCTTCAAATATTTTTCTCTCTTGCTTCCACGGCGCCTCCCTTTCCTGGAGGTTTCTACTCCCTTGTTAAGTCCTCAGCTTCCTCTGCTGACCCCTCTTCCTCAGTCGTTTCCTTAGATGCTGTTGTCCCCCTACTTCTCTTCTCTTTTTGCTCAGTACGTTCTCCCTGGGCAACTTAATAATTTCAGTCACTCTAAGAGTTTCAGCTACCTCTAATGCCGTAGCCGGGATGTAAATCTCCCTTAAGCTCCAGACCAGTGTCTTTAGCCATCTCTTGGACATCTCCATTTGGGTTCCCTCAGACTTACCATGTCTTATATTCAAAATATTTTAAACCACACGATTTCTCTTCCTGTATTTCTTCCTTGGTAAATGGCTCCAGAAAGAAACCAGGGAGTCACACTTGACTCTTCTCTTCCTGTCACTGCCTCATCGAGTGTCTTATCAACTCCTGCTAATCCTACCTTCTTTAAGTTCCTCAGTGTCATCCTGCCTGATCCCACTGATAGCATATTATTATCACTGATGCTGTCCCTGCCTCTTCATATCGGAAATGAACAATTAAGGGCTTTCCACATGGTTTTCCCTGCCCCAACAATATTGAGCCACTTGCATCTCTAAAACTATTGTATTATTACCCCTGTCCCTTTGTATAGCCTCTCTACTGCCTGAAACCACCTTTGCTTTCTCTTCACCTAACACATACCATGTGACACATCTGCTCCTGAGGCTTAGCCCCCTTGGAGTCAACTTGTATTCAGCATTAACTAACTTTCCATTGTGCTTAGAATATTGTGTTAAACCAAGTACTGACTCTGTTGAAGACCAAGAAAAGACCATGAGCTAGACTTCAAAATCTGCTGTTTGTAGATAACAGTAGATTATATCATCATAGAAACTTAGTGCTTGAAAAGGATTTGGAGATCATTTTCTCCGTCGTTATATATGCATATGGACCCTGAGTGAAATGATTTGTTCAAGGTCACTTAGCTAATTAGCTTTTAGTTTTCCACATCCTAATAAATAGGATAATACTTGGATTCTGTGCCATTCATGAAGATGGCAGGGTGATGATAAATTATTTTGGTTTTTTTGCCCCCAGGAATCTTATTTCCCTCTTGCTAGAAGCCCCACTGAAACCAAACATAAATAGCAACCAGCACCAACGACACAGACATTGAAGGCATTTCTTTGGGTAGTTCTGGCTATTGCCTGCCTGAGTTGCCATAGTAGGGAATGAGCTGTGACTCAGGAAAACCTCAGTTGGGGGGTGGCCTGAGGAAGGGCAGCGGCTTGGGAGGCAGCTAAGAAAGAGGGCTTTTATTTTTATCTTCTTTCCCACAATTTAAAGTAATAGAGTGAGACTACAAAATGTTTATTAGATGAGAAAACCAGGTTTTTCTGCTTTTGTCAGTTTTGGAATACTTGCAAACAATATGTTCCTAGATTTTCTTGGCTCTGGAATTGTTTGTACACTAAATTACAGTGGAGGTATTTCTACCTTATAATTTCAATGTCATGCTGTCCTTTTCATCTAAGGCTTAAAAAAAATCAATGGTATTAATAGATAACATGGGTGGAGAGGGAGGGATGTGGAAAGAGTAACAATGCGGTCACTGATTCACAAATTAATTCCATAAATAACAGGATTTACCTCCTGTGTGCGGTTTTGGAATGTGCTTTGGTGTCTCCTTTTGCTGTAATGTTTCACTGGGCTTGTACTTCTTCATCCTGCCTGGAGTGTCTGTCGGACTGCTGTGCCTCTTTGGTTGGGGCCTGGCTCTTCTGTCATGGCTAGAGACTGCTTCCCGGGCTTTCTCAAGGCAAAGCTTATCCTGCCTGTGTGAGGCCTGTACCTCCTGCTGGGGATGCTGCCCCTGCCTCTACAGGGGCCTGCAGGAACAGTCACTGCTGGAGCCTCTCAGCCCTGTGGAGTGCAGAGGTGCCCTTTGGACTCTTGCTAAAGAACACTCAAGTGCCTGGAGAGTTGTGTCTGATCCCAGCCCTGTGAATACTGTCAACTCCCTCTTAGTGTGTTTGTTTACTTCCACACTGTCATGAGGACCTCATGTCTCAGGTATCCTGGCCAACCCTGTGGGGTTCTATAATAGGCAAATATCAGTGGCTAAAAGCATCTGATGTGGGGAGTTTTGGTGCAAGAAGGCGATGTTGGAGGATCCTGAACTCACTTCCTCCCATGGACACACTGAATCTTCAGCTACATATGGAACAATTTCTTCTGAAAAAAACGTAAAAGCTAGCTGAGCAAATCCTGCATATCAGGCAATTGAGAAGAAACCCATGTCAAAGTGGGTAGGAGAGGCTGAGACACAGTCTTGCTGTAAACTCCACCCCTGGCCTGATGATCCACAATCAGAAGGGAACTCAAAACCTGGGGCTTCTCCCTGAGGAGCAAAGGGTTTGAAACCCACATCTGGCACCACAGCATTTTGGACCTGAATCTGAGAGATGAGCTCCCAAAACATCTAGTTTTGAAAACCAATGGAGCTTGTATCCACAGGACCCACAGGTTATAGCAAACCAAGAAATGACTCCTAAAGGAGTCATTCTCTTGGACTCACCCACTACAAGGGCCAACGCAAAGGTAGCCAGTTAAGAGGTACCCAGACTTTATGTGAAAGAGGCAAATTTTAATCAGTCTGAATCTACGTGCTGTCTGAGATCCTCTCCTTTGGGACGGTGACAGGTCTTGGCACACCCTCAACTATTGGGAGCCACTAAAAATGAATTAGGCTGCTTGAACAATCAGTGGTTTGAGAGACAACCAAGAGTAAGGGCAGGGTTGAACAAGAACGTTCATTTCCTACACTAGGCCACTCCTTCAAGACTGGGAGAGATGGATATTTTATCTAATACATAGAAACCAACACAGAGAGTCAAGGAAAATGAAGAAACAGGAATAGTTCTGAAAGAAAGAGGAAAGTAAAACCTAAGATAAAATGTTTAATTAAACAGAGATGAATGATTTACCTGATAAAGAGTTCAAAATCATGGTCATAAAGATGGTCAAAAACTGAACTTGGGAGAAGAATGGATGAACACAGTGAGAACTTCAACAAAGTGATAGAAATATAAGAAAGCACCAAATTGAAGTCACAGAGCTGAAGAAAATAAAACTGAAATTTAAAATACACTACAGTCATGTGCCACATAATGATATTTTAGTCAATGATGGATCACATATGCAACGGTGGTCCCATGAGATTAGTACCATATAGCCTAGGTGTGTAGTAAGCTATACCATCTAGGTTTGTGTAAGTGCACTCTATGATGTTTGCACAATGATGAATTCATCTAAAAACACATTTCTCAGAACATATCCCTGTTGTTAAGCAATGCATGACCATACAGGGATTTACCAGCGGACTACATGAAGTAAAAGAAAGGATCAGTGAGCTTAAAGACAAGGTAGTGGAACTCACCCAATCAGAGCAGCAGAAAGAAAAAAGAATGAAAAAAAAAGTGAATATAGCTTGAGGAACTTATGGGACGTCAAGTGGACCAACAGTCACAATTAAGAGTTGCAGAAGAAGAGAGAGAAAGGGACAGAAAACATATTTGAAGAAATAATGGTTGAAAACTTCCCTAACCTGGGGAAAGAAATGGATATCTAGATGCAGGAAGCCCAGAGAATTCCAAAGAAGATGACCCCAAAGATACCCAGACCAAGACACATTAACTTTTGACATTTTAATTATAAAGACAAGGAGAGAATCTTAAAAGCAGCAAGAGAAAAACAATTTGTTATGTACAAGGGAACTGCTGTAAGATTATCAGCAGATTTTTCAGCAGAAACTTTGCAGGCTAGAAGGGAGTGGCATGATATATTCAAAGTGCTGAAAGAAAAACACGTGCAATCAAGAATACTCTATCTGGCAAAGCTGTCATTCAGATTTGCAGGAGAGAGAAAGAGTTTTCTAGACAAGCAAAAGCTAAAGGAGTTTATTACCACTAAGCCAGCCTTACAAAAAAATTAAAGGACTTCTTTAAGCTGAAACAAAAGCGTGCTAATTAGTAACAGGAAAACATAGAAAAGTATAAGTCTCACTGGTAAAGGTAAATATACAGTAAAATTCATAATGATCTAATGTGAACATGGTGGATTAATCACTTATAAAGCTGTTATGGAGGTTAAAAGATAAAAGTAGTAAAAATAACCATAACTACAATAAGTAGTTAAGGGATACACAAGATAAAAAGATGTGACATGACATCAAAAACATAAAAAGTTCCCACTCAGGTTGTTATCAACTTAAAATAGACTATGATGAATGAGTTGTTAGTAAGCCTCAGGCTAACCACAAAGAAAAACCTATAGTCAATACACAAAAGCTAAAGAGAGAGGAATCTAAGCATACCATTACTGAAAATCATCAAGTCACAAAGGAAGAGAACAAGAGAAGAAGAAAGGAACAGAGTAACTAGAAAATAGCCAGAAAACAGTTAACAAAGCAGCAATAAGTACATACCTATTAATAATTACTTTAAATGTAAATGGACTAAATTCTCCAATTAAAAGACATAAAGTACTTGAATGGATTAAAAAAATAAGACCCATCTATGTGCTGCCTACAACAGAGTTCAGATGTAAAGAGACACCCAGACTGAAGGGATGGAAAAAGATATCCCATGCAAATAGAAAACAAAAGAAAGTTGGAGTACCTATACTTATATCAGACAAAATAGAGTTTAGAACAAAGACTGTGAGAAGAGACAAAGAAAGTGAATACATAATGATAGAGGGGTCAATCCAACAAGAGGGTGTAACATTTGTAATTATTTATTTACTCAACATGGAGGCACCTAAATATATAAAGTAAAATATTAACAGCCCTAAAGGGAGAAATAAATAACAATACAATAATAGCAGGAGACTTTAATACCCCACTTTTATCAATGGCTAGATCATCCAGATAGAAAATCAAGAAGGAGATATGAGCCTGAAGCAACATGTTAGACAGATGGACTTAACAGATATACACAGAACATTCCATCCTAAAGCAGCAAAAGACAGATTCTTCACAAGTGTACGCAGAACATTCTCCATGATAGATCATATGTTAGTCTACAAAACAAGTCTTAATAAATTTAAGAAAATTGAAATCTTATCAAGCATCTTTTCCAACCACAATGGTATGAAACTAGAAATCAATTACAAGAAGAAAACTGGAAAATTCACAAATATCTGAAGATTAAACAACATGCTACTCAACGGCCTATGGGGCAAAGAAGAAATCAAAAATCACCTTGAGACAAATGAAAATGGAAATACAACATGATAAAACATGGGATACACCAAAAGTAGTTCTCTGAAGGAAGTTCATGGCAATAAATGCCTACATCAAGAAAGAAAAACCCTCAAATAAACAACCTAACTTTATACCTCAAGGAACTAGAAAGAGAATAAATGTAGCCCGAAGATAATAGAAGGAAAGAAATAACAAAGATTAAGCAGAAATGAATGAAATAGAGATTAAAAGACAATAGAAAGATCAATGAAACTAAGAGCTGGTTCTTTGAAAAGATAAATAAAATTGACAAACCTTTAGCTAGACTCACCCAAAAAAGAGAAGAGGACTCAAAATCAGAAATGAAAGAGGAGACACTACAGCTGATATCACAGAAATACAAAAGGATCATAAGAGAGTACTATGGACAATTATACGCCAACAAGTTTGAAAGCCTAGAAGAAATGGATAAAGTCCTGGAAACATACAACCTACCAAGATTGAATCAGGAAGAAATGGAAAATTTGAAGAGACAAATTAGTGGTAAGGAGATTGAATCAGTAACCAAAAACCTCCCAACAAACAAAAGGCAAGACTAGATGGCTTTGCTGATGAATTCTACCAAATTTTAATAAAGAATTAACACCAGTGCTTCTCAAACTTTTCCAAAATATCAAGGAGGAGGGAACACTTCCTAACTCATTTTATGAGGTCAGTGTTAACTGTGATACCAAAAACCAGCAAGAGTGCCACAAGAAAAGAAATTTACAGGCCAATATCCCTGATGAACATAGATTCAAAAATTCTTAACAAAATATTAGCAAATCAAATTCGACAATACATTTAAAGGATCATACTCCATGATCAAGTGGGATTTATTCTAGGGATGCAAGGATGATTCAACCACCACAAATTAATTAATGTGATACATCACATCAAGAAAGTGAAGGATAAAAATCATATGATCATCTCAATAGATAGATGCAGAAAAAGCATTTGACAAAATTCAAGATCCATTTATGAAAAAACTCCCAGGAACATGTGTGGAGAGGGAATATACCTCAACAAAATAAAGGCCATATATGACAAATCCACAGCTAACATCATACTCAATGGTAAAAAGTTGAAAGCTTTTCCTCTAAGATCAAGAACAAAACAAGGATGCCTGCTCTTGCCACTTTTATTCAACATAGTATTGGAATTCCTAGTCAGAGCAATTAGGCAAGAAAAAGAAATATAAAGCATCCAATTTGAAAAGAAGAAAAACTGTCACTATTTGCAGATGACATGATATTATGTATAGGAAATTCTAAAGTCTCCTCCAAAAACCTGTTAGATCTAATTAACAAAGTCAGTAAAGTTGCAGGATCCAAAATCAATATTAAAAAATCTGTTGCATTTCTATGCACTGATAACAAACTATCAGAAAGAGAAATTAAGAAAACAATCCCATTTACATTTGCATCGAAAAGATCTAGGAATAAATTGAACCAAGGAGGTGAGAGACCTGTACACTGAAAACTATGTCATTGATGAAAGAAATTTAAAATGGTACAAATGAATGGGAAGATGTTCTGTGCTCGTGGATTAGAAAAGTCTTGTTAAAATTTCCACAGTACCCAAAGCAATCTACAGATTCAATGCACTCCCTTTGAAAATTCCCCTGGCATTTTTCACAGAAATAGAGCATACAATCCTAAAATTTGTATGGAACCACAAAAGACTCTGAATAGCCTAAGTAATTGTGAGAAGGAAGAACAAAGCTGGAGGCATCACACACTGATTTCAAACTACATCACAAAGCTATAGTAATCAAAACCGTATGGTACTGGCAGAAAAACACATTGATCAATGGACAGAATTCTGTGCCCAGAAATAAACCCACCTATATATGGCCAATTAATTTACTTCAAAGGAACCAAGAATATACAACTGAGAAAAGAGAGTCTCTTCAATAAATGGTATTAGGAAAACTGGACAGCTACATGCAAAAGAATGAAACCAGATCTGTATCTTACACCATACACAAAAATTAACTCAAAGTGGATTAAGGAATTGGGTGTAAGACCTAAAACCATAAACCGCCTACAAGAAAGTATAGGGGGTAAGCTCTTTGTCATCTGTCTTGGTGATGACTTTTTTGATTTGACACCAAATTCAAAGGCAACAAAAGCAAAAATAAACAAGTAGGACTACATCAAACTAAAAAGCTTCTGCATAGCAAAGGAAACCATAGATAAAAATCAAAAGACGACCTACTGAATGGGAGAAAATATTTGTAAATCATGTATCTGATAGGGTATTAAAATCCAAAATATATAAAGAACTCATACAACTCGGTAGCAAAAAACCAAATAATCCAGTTAAAAATTGGGCAGAGAATCTGAGTAGATATTTTTCCAAAGAAGACATGGATTACCAACAGGTCCATGAAAAGGTTCTCAAAATCACTAGTCATCAGAGAAATGTGAATCAAAACCACAGTGAGATATCACCTCACACCTAGTAGAATGACTGTTATCAAAAAGACAAGAAATAACAAGTGTTGACGAGGTGGAGAAAAGAGAACCCTTGTGCAGTGTTGGTGGGAATGTAAATTGGTATAGCCACTATGGAAAACAGTTTAGAGGTTCTTCAAAAAATTAAAAATAGAACTGCCATAAGATCCAGCAATTCCACTTCTTGGTATTTATCTGAAGGAAACAAAAACATTAACTTGGAAAGATATGCATCCTCACGTTCATTGCAGCATGATTTCAATAGCCAAGATATGGAAATAACCCAAGTGTCCATCAATGGATGAATGGATAAAGAAGATGTGACATATATATGTGTATATATACACACACATACATGTATACATACATACATACATACAATTGAATATTATTTAGCCATAAAAAGGAAGAAATTTGCCATTTGTACCAACACGGATGTACCTTGAGGGCATTGTGCTAAGTGAAATAAGTCAGACAAAGACAGACAAATTCTGTATGATCTCACTTACATGTAGCATCTAAAACAAAAGACAAAACTATGAGCTCATAGATTGCTGGTGGTCAGAAGCAGTGGGTGGGGGAGGCAAGATTGGTCAAAAAGTACAGATTTCCAGGTATAAAATAAATAAGGCATGGGGATGTAATGTACAGCATGATGACCATAGTTAATAATACTGTATTACATATTTGAAAATTTCTAAGGGAACAGATCTTGAAAGTTCTCATCATAAGAAAAAGATTTTCTAACTAGATATGGCGACAGATATTAACTAGACATATTGTGGTGATCCTTTCAAGTATGTACAAATATCAAATCATTATGTTGTACACCTGAAACTAATATAATGTTAAATGTGAATTACACCTCAATAAATATCAATAAATAAAAAACATCTGCTATGTCAAGAGTGTCATTTTACCATCATCATCATCACACTCGGCAGGATCACCCCAATACCTGGGTACTATATGTCTTTTAATAAAACTGATTTCTTTTCATAATATACCCTGTACAATATTTAAACAAGCCCAGATAAGAAGAGGTGAAGCTGAATTATGAATTGTGAAATAAATACAGTTGTTAAAAATGTTAAACATATATAAATATGTTTATATTATATATAACATATATAAACATATATAAATAAATATGTTTATATATTTAATGTTTTCATTAAAACTAGAGGATTTACTGTCTTATATTTTGTCCTAGCCGTAGATGGTATTGTGACCAACTTTAGCAGGTTGTTAGTCATTGATTCTTTCTAGGAAAATGCTTCTAAGATCTAAAGTAAATTTCGTTATCCAAAAGTTATGTTCAACTTTGTTAATTAAAGTTTTTGGATTAGAGATGTTTCAACTGGTCAACTGAATAAAGTCAGCATTAAATACATGTAAATTAAGTATAGTCTTACTGTTTTTGCTTTCTAGCTTCCTGAGAAAATAGATGGATAATAATTTAAATATGGAAAAATATTATTTCTAAATCTTCTGCTGTAGCCAAACACAAGATTTACTGATTCTTTCCAGGCAGATTTATGTGCCATTCTTTTGCAGTCTCTGTCTCTCAGAATTGCCTCCTTGGTTCTCTTTTTTCCAAGTATTTAAACTATGAACAGAGGCTTTTATAAATTTCCTTAGGTTAAAATAGAATGGCCCTATTTTGTTGTGGTGATCAGAGTAAATTGAAGATCCGTAGGTAGAGAGGTGAGCCTCTCTAGAATGAATATTGCTTATCAACTTTGTTGCTATCACAATAATAATATTTAGTAAGTATTTAGCTGATAAATCCTTTATTGAGCACTTTGTATGCATTGTCTTTATTAATCCTCACCATAAGCCTGTGAAGACACTACTGTTATTACCAGCGACCAAATTTGTGATCTTAATATGTTGTAGAGATTCCATAAACTAATGTAAATATTTACACCATCAGTACTTTTTAGCTTTTCTTTCACCTCCTGTCTGCCCACATACTAGCTTTACATGTAAAGTGTTTTAAATAAACACCTCTACTAACTGAGCTTTTACTCCTCTTAAGGTTCCTGTGTAAAGCTCCTGGGAAACAAAAGCTGTCCTGGTACATATGTTATCTTCCTAGACTCTGTAAAATGCAACTCTTTAGAAAGAACTGCTTGGATCAGTGCTCCAGTTAAGTCATGACCAACAATTACTGGATCAAATCTCTCTGAGAGTTTGGAATATTTAATGAATCAACCACAGATGAGGCAGCAGGATAAATGAATAAGAGAAGCAAAAATCTATGCTATCTGCTTACTGAATGTACCTCCCATAGAAGGAGGATGGATTCCAGAATTTGGACACGTGGTGGGAAAATTACTGAGGAGTCCCTTCGTGGGGCGTCAGAGAACGGTGCTGTTTTTTTCCAGGGTTCTTTGGGGTTGGTTGAGAGGAACGATAATAGTGAAGATTATTGTTCAGTTTCTGTAAGTGTGGTCTCTGTGCTGCAGTGGAAAATGCAGCTCTTCACTTTCTCTTACCTCCTGACCTAACTCGCTTTCTTCCCCACTAGGAAAATGTTGACTATGTTCTGGCTAAGAGGCATGGCCTCGCGGGGACAGCAGTGTGCCAGAGAGTTCTGTGTAGGAGGCGCACTTCAGGCCAATTTATGCAGGCAGCAGGTCATTCTAGGGCTGTAGGCCAGAATGCTGTGCGTCCTCTGGCTTGGAGACATGGAACTACTTGGAGCTGAGCTACCGTGCTGTATTAGTAGATATTTCCTGCCCCCACAAACACTTGAGGAGCACAGCTCCCTGGAGATGTCTGTGTCTCGTCCCTCACAGCTGGCTTTTTCACAGAGGCCAGACAGTAACTTAGCCATTCTGGCTGCAATTCAGGATTACCAAAACCCACTTCTTCTAGCCTGCGTTTTGATTTTGTATTGAGAAACAACAGTCACAGGAAAGCAATATCTGGGAAGAGGAATGCCTCCACCCAATGAGGCTTGCTCTGCGTGAGGGGTTCATTGCACCCCTGCCGGGCAGATGTATGCCTTAGCAGCTAAACACCTGGGGACACCTGTGGGTTCTCTGTAGGTTTGGTTGCAAAGTTATAGAGTCACGTTTGATCTCAATGCAATTTCCTAAATTACTAATTACACATAACTGACTGCTCACCTGCTAATCTGCAGTTGCTTTTTGGCATGCTGTTGGCCTGTTAAAAATAATGAACCTCTGTTTCACAGTATACAGTTTATGTGATGGGGACCTGATTAAGAAAGTATTTTCAAGCATTTTAAGTCATGGGAAATGTTATTAGAGATTAGTCAAGATAAAACACAGATAAATCCGCATTCGTTCAAAAATGGGTTGTGGGTTATTCTCAGAATTCACCGCTCTTTGCCCTTCTCTGTACTCCGCTGTTTGGTGTCTTTGTTCCAAGAAATTCAGAGCACCTGTCATACCACATTTTAAAAGAGGAAGCTAAAGAAAAATGAGACTTATTTAGAAGAGAGCTGAGTTTACTCTGCAAATAGTTTTCTGATAGCTCTTTTACTAACAAACTGCTTTCCTCATATTTTCCTCGTGTTTTTGGCCATCTGATTGGGCACGCCAATATGGGATAGTTTCATTATTAAACTAATGCGTTCTTATAAAAGTGAACCTTGTCTCATCTTAAACAGAATGAAGCCCCTTTGATCAGTCACAGATATATTTTGCCCAGTCATCTAAGATGCAGTTGAAGTAGGTGTCACTTGTTACCTTCATGGTATTGGGAAGCTAGACACTTTCCAGGTCTGCCAGCTGCAGGGGTTCAACACTGATGACCTTTATAGGACTCGGAGATTTTGTTTGGGTTTGTGTCTGCAGTAATTCATAACTTTTTTTTTTTAAATCAAACATTGTGCTAAAAATTTCTTTTTATGCCTTTTTAGCTACTTGGCTGCTGGTGTGTTCCTTTGTTTTCCGAAATTTACAGTAGCTGTCAGTCTAGTGCTGAGTTCTGCTCTCAGTAGTATACCGAATTGTGCAATTCTTGCTTGGCCCAGTTTGGGACAGGCATCCTTCCCAGAACCTAGTTGGCTTCTCAAAGGTTAAACGCTTTTGGCAATAACTGCAAATATGACTGAATAAAACCGTAAAAACTGAAAACCTCAAGAACAGGGGGAAAAAGAATTATTTCTGGCAGTGAACTACATGGATGCAGAGGACTCCTCCTTTTTAAAGTTTCTTTCTCTTGTAAGTCCTCTTAGTTTGATAATTCTTATAATCCTCTCTTTGCTTCAAATAAAACCAACACATTCCTGCCTTTTATGATTCTTGATTCCCCTAGGAGTGGTGGGAGTGGCAGTGGTAGAAACTATAACAGCTATTTCTTCTTAGTTTAACCTTTTCATTACCGCAACTCACAAAGAAACTACTCTTTCTCGAACACAACTTAAAGAAAAATGTTTATGGCAAGAAATAAAAATCAGATTATTGGGGGCTGGCCTCATGGTGTAGTGGTTAAGTCCAAAGCACTCTGCTTTGGTAGCCTGGGTTCCCAGGTTCAGATCTTGGGCACAGACCTACACCACTTGTCAAGCCATGTTGTGGCGGTGACCCACAGGCAAAATAGAGGAAGATTGGCACAGATGTTCGCTTAGGGCTGATTTTCCTCAAGGAAAAAAAAAGAGGAAGATTGGCAACAGATGTTAGCTCAGAGTGAATCTTCCTTACCAAAAAAAAATCAGATTATTAAGTTGATTTGATAGAATTTAGAAATCCATTTTTTGTTTCTTTTTTGTTGTTGTCATATCTGAGTATTTCTCTACTTACAAAGTATAGAAAATGAATGTGTTTCTGATAGATGTCTCTGTAAATACATCTTGTTTAATATCACTTTAATCTCTAAAATGCATTTTGGTTTATGGCTTCTTCAGGTGCCTGTTAATAAATTTTTTTTTCACAGTAGCCAAAAGTGCTTTTGTGGTAAATTATGTAGGACCTATGTTTTAAGAGGATGTCTGTTTTTTGTAAGTTTTAATATTTACATAAAGAGCTTATTCTTTTGAGACCTCTGTCATTACCGTACATTTTACCACTGGAGTTCCCATGTCATCTCTACATTGCTCTTGTTCGTGTGACTATGGACTTTACCTTTTATGCTGTAAATTTACAGATTTGTTTCTTTGATTGAGACATCGTCACTCTCTTGGTTGCCTACCCTCTTATGTCTATTTCAACAGTGTGACTGGTAGTTTATCAGTTCCCCAACTCATAAACTTTGCTCTTACTTGTTGAAGGTTAACATTTACTATCAACTCTTCATTAAAACTGAAATTCAGAATCATCTTTTGAAAGGAAAAAGAAAGTGAATCAAGGCTAAAAACAGATCAGCAGGACAAATCAGCAGAAAGCTGTGGATTTATAAATGATCTTCCCCCAAGGCAGATGAACCAAGTGTTAGAAGTGGCCCACTTCTGCAGTGGCAGCATAGCATGTGGATTACAGCATGGACTGTGGAGGGGTGCACATGGGTTCTGACCCCAGGCCAACTACTTACTGCCTCCATGACTTTGGGCACATTTCCTAAATTTTCTCTGTCTGTCTCTGTATTGGTAAAATGAGGATAATACTGGTACTTCTTAGGAATATAATCAGAATTAAACGAATTAATATTTGTAAAAAGCATAAAACAGAAGTTAGTGCAACATTAGTTTTTCAAATAAATAGTTTTTTAAAAAATAGAAGAATGATACAAACATCTCCTCTCCTAAGATAATACATTTCTTAATTCTGAAAACAGCAAATAAATATTTTTCCTGTGTTAACACTAGGCTTCCCATTCTATGTAAAACAACCATTCACACCTATTATAGAAATCAGTTCTATTACAGAAGACAGGATAGAAAAGGAGTGTTTGATCTATGTAGAGCTAAGAATCTTTTTTTTTTTCTTTTTCTTTGTTTACTGAAAATACAAAGACAGTTTAACAGACAAATTAATTTGTTGATCTTGTTGGCTAAAAGCAGGAGTTTGGAGAGATTCTATTCCTGGCTTAGGGCTTCTAATTTCTTTTTTTTTTTTTTTGGTGTGGGGGAAGATTAGCTAACATCCTGAGCTAACATCTGCCACCTATCCTTCTCTTTTTGCTGAGGAAGATTGGCTCTGAGCTAACATCTGTGCTCATCTTCCTTTACTTTTTATGTGGGATGCCTGCCACAGTGTGGCTTGATAAGCAGTGTGTAGGTCTGTGCCCGGGATCTGAACCAGTGAACCCCAGGTCACCGAAGTGGAGTGTGCAAACTTAATCACCACGCCACTGTGCTGGCCCAGGGCTTCTAATTTCTGTAGGACAACTGTCGCTATTGTCTAAGATCTGGAAGAGATTTTCATTCTCAAATGAATATATCCTATGAGCAGAAATGAGTTGTTTAGTTTAGAATGCCACTCGTGTCCCTCTTCGTCCTGAAGGCTGTTGATTTCACATCAATCACCTTCAGTCTCCCCGTCCTGATTACTTGCTAGTTTCTTCTTCTTTTCTATATATGCGCATGGCCAGACTCCCTTGTTTTGAATGCAAGACTTTTTATTTCATTCTGCTACCAAATCTTGTTAATGCCTCCTCTTCTTCGTTTCACTGACTGATTTGCCACACTTGTCTGTCTGCCTCTGCACTTGCTCAGCCACGTACTCCCCTATCTCCAGCTAACTACAAGACTTGATTTGGAGGTGTCTTCATCACTCCAAACTCTTGAGGTCTAAAAATGAACTCATCTCTCTCTCATCTCTTTAACTAAGAAAAGCCGCATACTGAAAGAAGACAATCATATTTAATGAAGGACTGGTATCTTGAATATATGAAGAACTTCTACAAATCAATAAGAGTAAAAGAGGTAACTCAATAGAAAAGTGAGGGAAAAGCCTGAACACCCTGAACATCTGTTTCAAAGAAGAGGAAACGTGAATGGCCAGCAAACTTTAAAAGATGTCTAAACTTATTAGTAAACAAGTAAATGCAAAGTGAAAACACCATGAGATGCCATTTCACACTCAACTACTTAGCATACATGAAAGCATGACAGTTTCAAAGCTTGGTGAGGAGTGGAGCAATGAGCATTCTCATACTCAGTGGAATAAATTTTGAAGCAGTCACTTTGGAAACAAATTTGGTATTACCTAATAAGATTAAACATGCATGTCCTATGGCTCAACAATTCTACTGCTAGTTATTTAACATGTGTGCTGTAGAAGACCTGCACAAAACTGTTTCAGACAGTAATGTTTGGAATATCAGAAATGCTGGAAATGACCAAAATATTCATAAGTAGGATAGATAAATAAATTATATATCTATCCAATCAATGGAATACTATACACCTGGAAAATAAGTGAACCATAGCTACATGAACACCAAGGGTAAATCCGAAACACATACTGTTGAGCAAAAAATGCTGCTCACGGGAATTCATGTGGTTTCGTTTCCTTTTTGAGAGATTATGTAGGAATGTTTACACATTCACTGTTGTAAAAGGTACAAGCAAGGGAAAGATCCACTCAACGTTCAAGACAGTAATTATATCTTGGGAGAGGAAGATGTACTTAGGAAGGAACCATAGGAGACTTCAAAGATATTATAACCCTCTATTTCTAAGGCTGGGTGGGACAACCATCCTTTCCCCTTTAAAATTGATAGATCCATTACATATAGTTCTATGTATGATGTATCTTATGATTAGTACATAAAGAATCTAATGCTCAATAACTATTCTTAGGCTTTTAAGAATATCCAGTTAAAGTTTCTTCAGTGTCAAGTGAATTTTTGTAGATTCCCCCTCTCGGTCTTGAAATGTAAGCATTCCACAGCAGAAGTTAGAGTCAGAAGTGTTATAATCAGTTAATATGACTTTGTGTTTGGAGGCATATTGAATAAAACTGGCTTTCTGCCAATAAATCACTATTTTCTTAATAATAATAAAGCTAATTCTTTATATCATTTGAAATATTTTACAAATCCTGATGATAATATAATGCTAGAAAAGCTCAACTGAACAGAGACATATAAGAGAGATAGTAGGCTAAACATTTATAGAAAGAGTGTAGAAGAGAGACAGACACTCTCTAGAAACCCAGAACTTTCGATGGCTATAGACTTGGATTCATGTAGTTGATTTCAGTGTTCTCCTAATATGGTTAGATACTACTAAAAACGTTAGGGGAAGATGGAGAGAAACCTGCAGACTCTTATAACTCCATGATGTTTTTCCATTTGCTCCAAAGACCATTGTATGTGAGAGTGGGCTTGGCACTGAGAAGAATGGAGGGAACGATTGGTGTGTTCTTTTAGTCTATAATTCTACAAGCAACTCTGGAGTTTCCCTTTTGAGTTCTTTTCTGACCCTCCCTCCTTTTTGCCATCTGGCATGTAGAGTACAACCTTGTATTTCCACATTTTCCCCTTTTACCAAGTTAGAGACTGTCTACAAATTTAGAGACTACCAAAAAACAGGAGGATGTTCAAGGAGTTGGGGAGTTTATGATGGGATAGTCACACAGTCTGCTGAAACTCCATCAAAGGCACTCAGTTTTAAAGCGAAATACAGAAACACAAAGGGCATGTGACAGTGGGATGGTGGTGGGGATCGTTCTATATTGTTGCTGTTATTGGAAGTAGAACCCTGCATTAAAACCTGCATTGTACAAAATACAAAACAAACAAACAAACAAACAAAAAACAACCCAGAAATAATCCTGGTGAAAACCCACAAATATTTCTGAAATTGGACAGGTATAACATTGGTCTTAAATATTTTATTACACGTGTTAAAGTCCTCCAGAAATAGAAATTTTCTTCAATTGTTCCTCTCACTTGCCCCAAAATTCTAAAGGAAAGAAGGTTAGAATATGGCTTACTAAATTTATTAGATTGTAATCTGTCTGATCTCTCATGGTTTTATGTCAGTTCATGAAGTTTGGTGAACATTGTTTTTTAGAGAAGCATCATTAAAGATGTGTCAGAAAATAATAGAAATGTAAAGTACTTTGCCACACAGGCAGTGGGAAAGCAACATTACTGTGTCATTATTCATATTTGCTAAGGTACAAATCTCTTGTTAAAAATAGGCAGAAGAACTATTCCAGAAACAATGGTTCGATCCAGCCAGAGTGTCTCATAGCTTTTCTTCAATTCTGTGAAATCAAAAAAAATCTGAGACCATGAAACTGAGTCAATTTTATTGGAAAGTAAACATGTTGATTCCAATTTAACTATTGAATCGGTTATTCAATAATATACTGAATATATCAGATTTAATTTTTTTTCCCCAATTTTAGAACAGGTTGGTGGAACAGTTGAAGCAAATTTCTGTTTCTGAAGGACTTTAATGTCATGGAATTATTTTAGCCTATGTAATAGAGAAAAATAGGATATAGGGAAGATGGATAAGAGGCATAGAAAAGTGGAACCTAGGACCAGGGACCATTACACAGTGTATGAGAGTAATAATCTAACCCACATGCACACGCACATGAATACACAACTACAATCTTTTTTTTCCAAATGCAGTATCTACTTCTGAAGATCACTCATCTAGAATTTGACTTAAGTTTCTTTTTAAGCTTCCAGTGCACAAAAGACTTTTAGGACTACATGTCATTGGGTTCTGGGTTACTTAATTATTTTGATCAATTCTTATTAGTCTATTGATGATTTATATATTTTCTGTTCCTCCTTCTTCTCACTCTGTGGTCTCTTCCCAACTGAAAATGAAGACTGCTGTGTCCACTGCATCCTGGCCTGCTTGTTCTGTGAATTCCTGACCCTCTGCAATATTGTCCTGGGACAAGCTTCCTGTGGCATCTGCACCTCAGAAGCCTGCTGCTGTTGCTGCGGAGATGAAATGGGGGATGACTGTAACTGCCCTTGTGACATGGACTGTGGCATCATGGATGCCTGTTGTGAATCATCAGACTGTTTGGAAATCTGTATGGAATGCTGTGGAATTTGTTTTCCTTCATAAATATTTATCTTTTGTGTTAAAACTGGAGAGTGTTTAAAACTTTTTCTTTTAAGGGGGAAGAAAAGCACATGGTAAGATTCTCCTGAAGTAACCTAGTATTTGCACTGTCAACTCATTCTTTTAAATAATCCCTGAAAGCTTTTTTTCCTCTAACCAAATCTACATGGTTTAATATGTGAAATTTTAACTACTTTTAAACTTCTTAATAGGTTACAATGACTGAGGGACATTTTGACCAAAAAAAACAATGCTAAATGTCTCCTCCCTTTCATATGTATTTCTGTTTCTTTTAACCATTCTCAAGAGCCCCTTGCTCAAAATATATTATTTCTCAGTGGGTATTTAAACCAGACAATTTATGTTTGATGTTTATCTATTAATGGTTCAAAGTAAGCATTCTTCACTCTGAAGTAAACTTTGAGAAACAAACTCACACAGCAGTTGGGCACCAGTGTTGGTCTCCATGCTCCGTTCTCCACTGTCTCCACTTGTTCAAGAACGAGAAACTCAAAAGGCTATAGGAATGCACAGAAAAGAATAGCTAATGTCTACTGGAATATTCAGAAGGCTTCAAGGAGAATGTGTATTTGAAGAGTCCTCTTAGGATGAGTGATTCATTGCTGCTTGAGTGAATTAGATTAAGGACCAAGTTTTAGGTGGACCGCCTGAACTGTGTGTGCCCTTAAGCAATTAAAAGAAAAACGCCTTAAGTATGTATTTTCTTTAGTTGCAGGAATACAGCTTTTTTTAACTATAAAAATATGCATTTTCTTACACATAATTTAAATGCTAATAAAGTCTTTGATAAAAACATAATGCCTCATTAAAATAGCTATATTTTGTAAAGAATGTGGAATACTTTTGACAAATTGCATTTAAATTAGAAGATTTTTATGTTAAAATCCCAGTATTCTGATTTTGATTTATTCATATGCTTTCTCTGGTTTTTTTGAGAGCTTTAAGTCTTTTTCGGGGGGAAGAAGATGTTGTTTGTTTTGGTTTGTTTCTTAACCAATGTTATATTTTATAAGCACAGTTAATCTTAGATGCAAATTATTCTCTCCAAAGTAGTGGGCATCTTGACATCCACTGCTGTGACCAAATTTTACTATTGCAATTTTACGTTAAATTAAGTCAATATGTGAGGTTATAAAGATCCTTAAGTGTAAAGAAACAAGTCAATTAGAAGACTGTGTACATAGTTGTTGACACCTCGACACTGTGTGGCACAGATGAAAGGAGGAATAAATTTTCTATGTCCTCTCCTACTAAGTTTGATCTCCCCAGAATTGTACTTTGGTCTGATTTAATGTAACTCCTTGTAGAAATTTTGAAAGTATACTTTTGGATTGAAAGTTATTTTCAGTTCTTCGGTTGAATATCAAATTGATAGTAAAAACAAATGCATATTTTTAGAAAGCTTTTAGCAAACCCAGCCTTTCAAGAGGTTTTCAACTTAAAGCATGGGAATGTCACCTATGATTTTTCCTTTAAGATGAAACCTGGTTTCTACTTATGTCATTAGTTAAAGGGCTTTAAAAAGAAGTTAGCAAATTCTTGACTCCCCCGTTTAGTGCTATTTATACACACACACACACACACATACACACACACCTTTAAATTGTCGGGGTTAAATAGAATTCTAGTAAACAACTGTCTTTCTCTTCCTTGTCTAAAGAGTGTCTTTCATTTGTTACATCAAATATAAGAACATCTTTGTAGTATTTCATAGTAACCAGAATCTGAATATTTACATATACCCTAAGTTAACTTATGCGTATATATTAGGATGTAAGAGTGTCATCTGTGTATTGACATATAAAGCCTTCTAATGACCTGGAATCATTAAAATATGTCATGTTTTATCCTGAAAAATTTTTCAACCAAATGGCTGGTCTAATATTTAAATATATTCTGCTACTATTTGCGATGAAAATATTAGCACTTTCAAAATAATGTTGCTCTGTAACAGAGAACATTATTCAATAGCAGAATTTTGTTTTCATATTTGTAGTCATAGTACTTTTTCTGTATTGTCTACGCCACAGTCATTCCATAAAGTACCTTGTATGATTTAAAAAGTAAACGAAAAAAACAAAAGTAGGTAAATGTGAAAATAGTTTAGTGTATTTTAGGATTTCTATAGGTAAAATGTTTTGTTGAATTATATGGCCATCACGACTGCTATAGTTTACAGTTAGAGATTTGGTCTCTTTTTAAATGTGGAAACTTAATCTTAAATATTTTTAAACTGGACCTGTATTATCCTGAATACATTATTTTGAAATAAAAAAATGACTTCTCTGTTGTGCTTTAGCATATTTTCTATCTAATTGATATATTAGTTGTCATTTGAACAAATTCAACTATAATTTAAAACTAAGGCTTTTCTTTGTCTTGTTACATCCCCTTCTGAAGATTTCCTAGTTGCTTTATTTAAACCACTCATGGCTAGAGGTGAACTATGTAAGATTCACATCAGTTTATACTGCAAATCATAGGTGATATATGATTTCAAAACAGACTGTTCTTTAAAAAATTCACAATAGGTCAAAATGCAAGCTTTGTACTTCTTTTTTAGTAAGTTGTTTCTATTTATTTACTTCGCAATTATCTCTCAACTTGTGAAAACTAAGGTAATTTTTTTAGTATATATGTTGAAATTAAACATTAAAGACCTATGATAGATTTAATGAAGTTCACCCAAAAATAAATCAGAAGTATTTTCGTCTAAGCTTCTTAGTGGCACAGTTTTTAAGTAGTAGGAGATGTTTTACAATTGGTATTTAACAACAACAAAAAAATCACTTGATTTAAGAGAAGGGTTTTTATTTAGGAATATAATAATTTTACATTTGTACTCTTGCAGTATATCGACTATATCCATTTTCCTCACCTGACGTAGTCAGTGCTTCTCTGAACAGTTCAAGGAGTAACCAAGGCAACCTTATGTAATAACTTTCCAATCTTCATCCATACCTAGTCTACCAGTGCCATAGATTCTAATGTTATAAACGTCAAAGTCACTGCCTAACATAAATAAGACTCAAGTCCAGAGTCTCTGTGGCTTGCCTTCTTGAATTCCAGTTTAAATGCTTAGATTGACCCAACCACCTAATGAATAAGTTTATTAATAAGATGATTTTTCAAATTATTCAAGACCTTTCTGCCCTTCCCAATTCCTTGCGATTTGTAGGCCTGTAGGTTTATTACATCTAATCTGACGGGCAAGATAAAATTTCATGAAATGCTACAATATCCATTTTTGTTTTTCCTTTACACTCATGTAGTAAAGCATACCATGTTTGTCTTAAAGGGGCTAATTTATATTTTTTAATCAAGAATTTATACCACAAGGGAGTCCCTTTAACCCCTCATCTCCATGTCCCCTTATAACCAATCAGTTTACAGCGATTGGTTTTCTCTAGGCCCATCAAGGGAGTCCTACAAGCCTCAGGTAATTCAACCTAGGGAAGAAGTTTGGCACCTCCCATGAGAAAACTTAGTTCCAGCAGTGAGGCTACTAATATTTACTTTCTTATTTAAGATTACTTTTAGAGATTTTAGTTAAAGTGGAAGGGGTTGTAGAAACGTTATGATTCAGCCCTATTGTATCCTCCACATGATTTTTGCAAAAACTCTCAGTGGTGACTATAGCCACCATATATTTTCACATTGCAAAATTCCCAGAGAACAATGGCTGCTCCCTCTGCTGTAAAGGACTGTGAATGAAAATATCCTATCAATATAAATGACCAAATTTTAATGAAGTCAATAGGCAATCTGGAGGTGAAAAGGATTATAAGCAAAAGATTATAAGCAAAGCCACAGCCAAGCCCTACCTGGAAGTAAGATCTCTAGGCAAGCAGAAATCTGCTCCACCCCATTCTTCACCAAACTGGGACAATAGGGTGACATTTTCCAGTGAGGCTACAAACTACAGCTCCTAAGCTGCCAGACGTCAACATGAGTAGTTTCCTGCCTTCCATCTGAACTGGGGCTACTAGTTCGAGTCCCATTGTTTGTTTGTTCGTTATTTATGTCCTCGATCCCTCACCTTCGTGCTCGCTAACCGAGAATCTTGAATTTAGTTGTGAGGTGACCGTGAAGAAATCAGTTCAGAGAACCATCCTTTGACGCATTACCAACATGGGGTATAGCTAGATGTGTTAAAGACAAAGCAGAGCCCTGCAATTAAGTGTTCCCTTCCAGGCAAGCCTTTGTGTGAGGTTCAGTTGCGAATGTAATTATTAGGAAAATAGTAAAAAGCAAATTCAAACAAATTCTAAGTTTAGCTTGAAAAATTGAAAAGGTTCTTAAATTCCGTCTGATGCATAAAGCGGTAGAAGCAAAGGAATTACGTTCCAAAGCCAAGAAAGAGGGTGTACAAAAGCAGCTGATCCACTTGACATAGTTCATAGCCTTTTGCAAAGGAATAAAAGCCTGTTGAGCAGGGAACCAAAAGATCTCATTATAGGATGAAGCCAAGCCATATTAAAGCTTGTGCACTAGTAACTATGTCTAAAAACAGCCTGCTGTTTTATATTGAACCAATACATTTCTTAACTTGGTAGGTTGCAGTGTAAAGATGTACAGAGCCTGTCTGCTGGATGCTATGCCAATTACAGACGTGGCGGAGTGGTGTCAAACACCTACAAATAGTTAGGATCTCAAGCAATCTTAGGGTGAAACAAAAGAAGTTTTAAAATGTCATCTCAAAACGTAGAAAGCACGGTTCGTCATGTGCGTCTGACTCTTAGAGTCTTAAAGCACCTTTATTATATAATTTAACGTGGACGTCATATGACCCCTCAATCAGAATGCACAATTCTTTCAAGGACATGAATAGTGCCTGGGAGATAAGGAGGATATCTTTTAAAAGTAACACCTTCAGATGACAAGGCATCTCTGATCAGCTCTGCAGGAACTGCGTTTTATTGGTATTGAGGAGAAGGAGGAGGGAAATACCCATGAATATATTTTATATTAGATTTTGTTAGATCATCAGAAAGAATAATTGGGCATATTTACACAATTACCTTTTAGTAAACTATTATGCCAGCTTAACTATTACATATTCTGGTAAAAGTACATTAAATAGCAATCCAAAAGCAATTTGGCTGCTGAGGACATTATTTTTTTTATCTAATTATTCACAAATTAATGAATAAAATTAAATTCCAATCACTGAAGAAAATGAAGCAATGATGAGAATCAGAACTACAGATTAGTTAAAGCAAAGATATGCAATGCATAACAGAATTAAAGCATTTCTTTTATTCAAACTCGGTGCTTAAAAAAGAACAAATCCATCATCTTGAAATTTGACTTGTAGCTTGACATTAAAAATAATATGAGTAGAATTTTCAGTGGGGTAAGCACAAAACTAGTTCAAGTTGTGTCACTCTCAATTACCGTACTCAGGTGGTGTGCCCATTAAAATTCCCACTTGTGGGTTCCGCTCACTATGCAAATGGGGTCATTACCTGGAGAATTTAATTGGTTATGACACTGGGAGTAGGACTTTTCCTTTCAAAATAAACCCACTTACACACATTTTCACTAGAAATTTGATTGTTATATATACTTTGCATTGTTTTGTGCTGTAAATATTTACTAAAATTAGACTGTCTTTGCTTACTTATTTCTTACAGATAATTTGAAGTGGATCCAAATGACTTTGTGAATATGGTTTTATTTGTTTGTCTATAAGACTAGTTATAGTTAGAAGAAATCTTTTGTAAGTCATATTGCTTATCAAAATATTATTTAAATAATCTTTGTACCTTTCAAACCACCCATCACATGTGAATACATTTCCTCTAAAGATTTTCATCATTTAATAGTATACATTTTCTCTTTCATCATAGTTCTAAATATTTAATTTGAGGGGCTTCTTCCATTTTTCTCCTTTTTTGTGACTTTACAAACATGTACAGTTAAAGAGTTAACCTGCCCTCTTGGACGTATAATATATATGATATTGCTGAGGAGCCATGTCTAACACATGCAAGGTCCTTATAGTCACTGATAAGACGGGGTGAGGACATTAAGTTGTTTGTCAGAATTAGTTCCAGAGACACTTTGTCCAAGAACCATGAGACAACTGAATTTAAAGAGAACAAACAATAAATCAGTGTGAAAAGTGCAGCTCTCCATACACCTACCATCTGTTTTCATTGATTATGGTGAATAACTGGAAAAAACCTGAGTTTATAGCAACTGTAACAAGAATATTGATAATGGCCTGAAGAATGCACACTGAAATTACAGCGTGGTTTAGTGGATATAATATTAAACTGGGCATCCAAGAATTTAGTTCCTAGACATTGACTCTACCAGCAGTTCCCAGAGTGAACTTGAAGTAGGAACAGGATTGCTGTAAGTATTAATGATATAATCTCTGGGAAGCACTAACAGTTTCTTGAAACAGAGAGCTATGAAGTCTGAATTTTTATTACCCTACCAAGTTGTACAACAAGCCAAGATTTTATCACTAGGTTATCTAGACCTGAAGAGAGTATTTTTCTTTTAATGCAAAAAAGAATATTCTAAAATTAAGAGAAAAAATAATTCCAAGGATGATAGAAGAAATACTACAAATTCATAACTGGACCATCAGGCAGGATTTTTAACATCTGTAACTATGGGAAATTTCCCATAGAATATCAAATATGGATCCAAGTCTCTGACATTCATTTTTCTATGATATTTCTAATTGTGCCCGGAGGATAAGAAGGAGTTGGCGCATCCAATAAATATAATCATTTACATGCACGGAGCTCCCTTTGAAGTTAATAGGACCTATGGAAAGGGGAGTTATGCACCACGAAAACGAAGTTGAATGTGAATCTAGTTCTTTCTTTTTAACATGCAGTGGTATTGCCAATACATTTGGACTTTCTTACTGCTTATCTCTTCTTTGTGTGTGATGTTTAAGTTGGAGTTGAGTGAAGTGCTCCATGTGTAGAGGAAAGATAGCCAAAAAGAAAGGATGTGATGATTGGCAAGCATATACTCAGGGACCAGCTTTATAAGATAGTATCCAAAAGTGATAAGGCCTGACATTTGTAGAGCTTGTGTAACTTTTCAAAAGGAAAGCATATCCATTTTCTCATTTGATCTTCAAAATGCTATGATTCATCTAGGATGTACATTTTTACTTCCATTTTACAGATGAAAAAACTGGGACAGATTGCTTACATTGACTTCCTAAAATAACACACTTCCTAATAGACCTAGGAAGCCTGATTTATGTTCATGGATCTTTCCATTGGAATGGTATATTTCTTAAGAAATCTTACATATAAGTCAATATAATAAGTAGATTCGGTCACAGCTGCTCTGCTTGAAGGTGGAGTGAGGACATGGGGATCTGAATTCTTGCCTGCCTTGTTTCTTGTCTTGCGTCTTTCCAACCTTGAGTTGGTATCCTGGTGTGGGCTCCAAGGGAGGCTGAAAATCATAGCTCCTGTGCTACTTATCCCTCATTCCACGCATTGGCTCAAAAGTCAATCAGCCCACAATATCTCACTGTCCTGTGCCTGTTTATCAATAATGGGGCTTTTTTTCCTAGATGGATGAGGAGTCAGGAGTTAGATGTTTTTCATAAGGTTGTTTGCTAGTCACTCTCCATTTGTCCCTCCAGATCTGTTCTCTGTCTCTGCCTACTCTGTGCCAGCCTCCCTTGTTTTCTGATTTCCAGTTGGCTTTGACTGACGGCAAGCACTGCTGGGAAGTCAAAAGGTGGGAGAAAAGAGAGGTCAAAGTATTAATTCCTATCCAACTCACTGGCCCCCTTGCTGCCAGGCAGTGATTTTTAACAACTCTGTTCCTCCAT
Organism: Equus caballus; assembly: GCF_041296265.1. Classification (NCBI taxonomy): domain Eukaryota; kingdom Metazoa; phylum Chordata; class Mammalia; order Perissodactyla; family Equidae; genus Equus; species Equus caballus. The sequence goes on from NC_091687.1 coordinate 76,500,243, forward strand.
ATGAGGTGTTCCTTACACATGCAGGGATCCCTCTCCCATAGCTATGGCTCCCTCCTCTTGCTGCTTCAGGCATGGGGAAGTAATTTCCCACTGTTCCTAGTTCCTGGCACTTCAAACTCCCTTTTTGGTTACCTTACAACTGATCGTTTCTCTGTAAACAGTCCCTTTTATTAAATGTTCTTCAATTAAGCCCTTTCAGTGAGCCATCTGTTTTCCGCCAGGACTCTGACTAATGAGATAGTGAGGAAGAGTGAATTCGTGTGTGTGCAAATGCACATGTTGTCTGAAACCAGTCTTGTTATCGTGTGTCCCTAAGATTTATCAAAATAATGTAAATTCTAGTGGTCTCTTAGATGTTTGTCTCTTTAACAGAGACAGCTAATCAAATCTAATGTCACAAGAATTACACTAGGCACTCTATGAATTTACTTAATGTGGGGTTCAATGATCACACATTCCCATGCTAACATTTGACACTATAACAAAGCTAGGGGTGTGAGAGGGGAGGAAAGAGGTTATCACTACTGTGAGTGATCCAAAGTTTACAATTGAGTTTACAAAGCTTTAGGATCCCTAGAGACAATGAACTTTTCCTTTGTTCTCCACAACCTGAAATGACTCAACATCATTATCAACATAAGCAGACCAACAATAGAAATGTTAGCCTGGAAATTAATCCCTCTAGAAATGGTGTATCTGCAGACTCCATATGAATGTAACCAATAATAATAAAACGATTTAAATATGACATCTATATGCCTTCAGAGCCAGATAGTTCCAAGCTAAAGTAGATCCATGAAGCTTTAGACATCCAGTTCAATCCTAAGTTAGTAAACTGACAACGTTTTAATTGATGCCTCAAATATTCACCCAGTTAGTCAAGGAGCATTTACTGTTTGTGCCAGGCACTGTGCTGGAAGTAGTGACAGAAAGGTGTCCATTGAGAGTTCTCAGTTTAGAGAAAGAGTGAGAATGCACATTAATTGGACAGAATTAAAGAGTTAAAATAGAGACAGGTATAATTGCTATGTGAGTAGAGAGGTGAGAGTGTCTAAGGCTCCCTGGGAGAGTCGGGAAGGTTCCCCAGAAGAGGTAACATTCAAACTGGGATTTGGAGAAAGAATACATATTTATTTGTGCATTCTGAAGGTGTAGTAATGTTGGAAAGGATAGAGGGTAGCAGGTGATGGGAAGAAGCAGAACTGAGTCCAACAAGGCAACATTTTGAATGCCTTGCTGAAGGCTTCTGAACTCTGCCCTGGAGGCAATGTGAAGCCTTCTGAGGATTTAATCAAGGAAATGGTGAGATCAAATTTATATTTTGATATGACTTTATTAGTGCAGCAGTGTGAATGATAGACTAGAGGGCCTTAAGAATAAACTTGAGTAGCCAGTTAAAAGATTATGTATTCATTTACACAAAAGATGCTGAGGGCCTTAACGAAGGCATTGGCTGTAGCAACAGATAGAGGAGGGGAAATTGAATTAAACACGTTTCTAGAGGAGAATTGAAAGACTGTTCCAGGTGAATGGACATGTTAAATGTGCCCAGTGTTCGCATGCAAAACCAACTGTATGAATGTTAAATAAAAGTCAAGTTCATAGAAGTTTTAAAGTACATTCATGTTTCAGGTCACAACTGTCATCTTTTCATTAAGTGAGATAATGAATCTGGAAGTACTTGTAAGCAGTTTCACTAATATTAGGAAACTTCATCAGAATTCCATTTAGGGATCCCATCATGGGAATGGGGTAAACATGGTGTCCAGGTGGGTGAACTATTAAGACAAATGCCGGAGTGAAATCTTCCAGTCCCCTAGGATGCTAATGTATGTAAGCCAGGGGGTGGGGGAAGAAGTGAGAGGAAGACAGCAGCAGAGAGACACGGATAAAGGATCTCCACTCTCCAGGGCGCATGGCATATAAGAGGTGCTCATTTATATATTTGTTGGATTAATACATGAATGAATGAATGAGTATATATGCATATGTATATCTAGCATGAATAACAATATGCAGAATTGGTATGTAGTACTAAGGAACACAGCAGTTGTCAATTATGAGCGTAATAACTGAGAGAGAGGAGAAATTTCCACTGGGTTATACACACAATGGTTTGATCATTTCTACCTAAATTGACAGATCACTAACCGGTTACTGGTTACTAACGGATTGGTTAAATGAATCGTTCTTTAACTGGCTTAATGAGCAAGTCCAGTTCCATCATAAGTCTTCAGTTGTAAATAACCCAAATCTCTCTGGTTGGCCTCCAGCAGCTCTAAAATTGGTGGATAAATCTTCCAAAGTTATATTCTTGCCAGCCTTTGTCTTTCTGCGCAACCTGATTCAAATTTTCAATTGGGCATGTTCCAAGTTTTGTGTTAGTCTGGAAGGGTGTTTACTGGCCCCAAGAGGTTGCCTAATTTGTCTTAAGTTCTGTGCATCACATATTATGTTTTCTTAGTTCTAATAAAATGCCTCAAACCTGCTTGAACTATTTTATTCTTCACAAAAAATTGCAAAAGGATTATGGAATTAAATTCTGTTTTCTTAAAAAATAATTACGTTAAAATGTAAATATTTAAATTCACATGGCAAATACTATTGAAATTTTAAGGAGGTCTTTAAAATATAAGGGCTTAGTGAGAATAATAAGGGAGGAGAGGAGCCCCTGGGGCAAAAGGAAGCCACTTGGGTTCTCTTCAACCCTAGTGGTAGAGCCTGGTACCCTGAAGGAGTCACAGTGCAGCAACTCAGGCAGAAGTTCACTTTGCATCTGACAACCGAATCATGAAATATGAGCTGAAGGCTTTGCTTATCTGTTCATGGAAATATTAATTGTTGAAAGTGTGGGGAACAAGCCAATAGGAATCCAAACCATGATATGTAAACTTAAATTTGCCAAGTTCTTAAAAGTTTGTATTTTCTGATTCCTTGAGTGTGTGTTTTCAGTGAGCATGTCATCAAATAAAAGGAGTCACGTACTGAGGCTTTTCACGTATTATGAAGTCAACAGGTTTCCATTCATTTGGATTACATTTTCTTTTAAACAAAACATTTTTTTAGGTTCTTTGACCTCAAATATGATCAATTGTACTGAGGTATATAGGCAGTACAGATAGTTAGGCAGAGGCTAGCTCCCAAATAGATCTATTTTTCAACTATTCCAATGCGTAGTGTTGGCATTTTAACCATTTCTTCCTTAAAGAAGAGCATCCGCCTGTGACAAATGACTATTTCCATGGGGAGCAAAGTTAATATTTAATAAGAGAAAACATGCTGCTTTTGTGCTTTCTTAAATTTCAACAAGTACATGATTTTGAAAAATATCAAAATGCCTGCATATCTTTGTGGTGAAAAAGTTATGTTCTTTCTATAGTCACTAAAAAATTCCCATTATTTGGAAGTTGGCAGATGGTCTTCAGAAAGCTTTTCTAAATGAAAAAACATGGTGGGATAATACATTGCATAATTACATTCTAAGTTTGCATTAATAAAGTATTACGCTTGTAAGTTTTGCAACTAGAAGTAGCACTGTGGTTGTCATATATTACAGTACACACAATTTGATTGTTACGGAGTAGACATCTGCCAGAAACATTTCAGTTTAGCATGATGAATTTACCTTAGCCCTGTCAAGAATCGCATTACAATGCCAAAGTATTGCTTTGAATATATGCTGAAAAACAGAAATAAATTTGTTGAGGTAGGGTTTCAAATCCCCTCAGAATCATGTCATTACTGGTATTGTGGCTAGGCACATGTGAGCTCAGGTTACTCTGTGGGGGATTTGCCAATAGGCAATGTCACTCATTTAATCAGGACAGCTAACGAAAAGATATTGTTGACTGTGAGTGACACAAGAAGTTTATCAGCATCACAGCAAGGATTCCAGCACACTCAATTTACATACAAGCATAAGGAAATTTAAAACATAATCTCTTTCTAAGCCATTTCACCAGATTCACATGGGAAATTGTTTATCTGCAGCCCTTTTGCCTGCTTCATGGTAAACTTTTCTGAAAGACTTAACTAAACTCAACTAATAGAAGCCATATTTGCCTCAAAATACCTAATTGTAGCCATTGTTGGTTCAAATAGTGGAATTTAACTTTCCTCGTGTGTGAAGTACAAGATTATTACAAGGTAGACAGTAGGAGATGCAAATAATTGGCAGATTGTTCCAAAACCTCTCAAGGTCTATTGACAAGCTCACGTCCAGTGTCTTTGGGAGCCAAGGTAGAGCATAGTCTCCTCTACAGCCTGCTTTGGAAATGCCAGGCAAAATTTTACTCCGATTTCTTGAAAGGCCTATGAATTCTATCGAGAATTTGCTGCACTCTTTGGAAAGATTTTACGGTGTAGACATGACCACATGATAGGCTTCTCATATCCATAGCAACTTTTAAAGTCTAAGATGCGGAATAAAGACGACTGCCTTAATAACACCAAAGGGCCACATCCACACACGCAAGATTGTGTGCAAGGTTCACAGTTTAACGACCATAAAATTTAGCTGCCGCTTTCATTTGAGAAAGGTGGCAGATAAAAGCAGTTTCAATCTTGCACCATTGCATTATGTAGATGTAGCACAGATATATTAAATTTTTTCCTCTCAACACCGTGCTCTAGGAAAGTAGTAAAAGTATTATGTTTGCATGATACTGATTTGACATGTAGTCTGAGAAATATATGAAATGTTGTATTTTTAAAGGACTTGGCTTATGAAAAGTCATATTTGAGGGAGTGTGGAATCAATTCGCAGGGATGGTTTATGGTCGAGGAACTCTTACAAGGTAATGGGAGAAACTGGTATATATATAAAAAAATCTGACAGAAGAAATATTAATAACCTATGTTGAACTTCATCAGGGAGAATAATAAAAATCGTACAAACTCTTTCTAAGTTTATATTTGCAACATATCAATGGTATTCACATAGTCTAGAAACTGTGTTGATATCATTTTCCAATTTCCCTTTTGTATCTTCTGGTTTCTTCCAACTCAGCTAGAAATACAAGTTTCTATTATATTCAGGTAAGCTAAGTATAAAAAGATAAAATCTAAATATATGAGGATCCCAGAAAACAATGAACTTTTTATGGTGTATTGATATACAGATATATACACACATACCCAGCTTTATTTGATATAACCACCTATATATCCTGGAAGATTATTCAGAATAACTGATTTGAAGAAGGTTTACTGACACTTCTCTAGCAAAAACTGACTCAAATCTAGGCATGAGAATCCTAGTTGTCTCCTTCTAAGAGGAGAAACCCATGGCAAAACAGCCCAGATAAACAGAAGACATGCATAGGGAGAGAACAGATAAATACACTTATACTGTACTAAGAAAATATTAACAGAGACCATTGGCAGCGTATCAAAAAGAGGAGTCATAGCACATCACGTTGTGGCACAATAGACTCTCATCTCACTGCAGGACAGCGAAAAAGAACATTGCACTCATAGGGAAAAATTCTTTTTATTAGAACTACAGGGAATCCTTTTTCATATGAATTCAGAAAGTTCGGACATCATAACAGGTCTGGTATCTCTCCAACATATCTTCTATATTAAAACAAAAAAACCCTTTCAAATCTTTTCTACTTGCCTGCTCTAGTCTAGCAAGGAGAATTAATACCATAAATCAAATCTATTTCCTCTGAAGTTACTTGTATGATGAAGCATGTCGAGTTTTTTATTTGCGAAAGTTTCAGAGACTTCTTGGCAGCCTGATACCACTGCTCATGGGGCTCCATCTCTGGCTTTTAGATCAGGTAAAATATGAGATGCTCAGAAACTGATGCTCAACATTCTTTCTGAGATACAAGCCTGGAGCATCAAGATTCTTAATAGGGAAATTCCAATTGTAAAAAATTTTCAAAATAGAAATTATCATCGAAATCACTTAACACTATTGTGTACATGTTGCCTTTATGTGCACAATAATATTTAAAGAATAATTTGAAACATCAAACTAAATTAATCCTGAGAATATAGCAGTTTGTATAAATAGCAGCATACTTAAGAAATTTAGTACTAATAACCTATAAGATTTTTTTTTAACTACAGCAATATCTCTGAACCTAAACATCTGTCAGTAACATCTGTATCTCTCTTCTCTTTGCATTCTATCTGCAGACATTCTTCTTTTTATGACTTCCGGATTTCCTTTTATATTTGAGCTCTGTTTTCATGCCTCACTCTTCACTTCTTCTCCCAGATTGCCTGTTTATAAATATCCTCTCCTAAGTCCACCATCCTCTTTTTCCCTGTGCTTTTCTTCAATATCTAATTTGCTCTTGACATTTAGTACCATTTAGTTAAGTTTGGCACACAATTTTAAGTAGCCACTTTCTTCTAGGCACTGGGAAGACAGGGTAAATCAGAGTTGGCTCCTGCATCTCTGGAGCACTAGGTAGACTGATGGAAATAACGACATGCACAAATTATGAAAATGCATCATGAGAAGACTTAGAGCAATGTGAAAATTGTACGGGATCGCAAAAGACTGAGGCTTGGGAGGAACAAGAATTATGATGGAAAAATCACTTAAGCCAGTTCTTGAAAGATGATTTCAGGTTTTCCAGGCAGACTAGGGAGAGGCAGGAGGACAGTTCCAGCAGAAGGAATAGCATCTACGAATATAAGAAGCTGTGTGTGTCCCAAGACCAGAGAATGTTCAACGTAGCTGAAAAGTGACTTGTACAGGAGGGACAAGGTGGAAAATGAGACTGAGAATATGAGCTGTGGCTGAATTGGTTTTTTACACCATACCAAGTAATTCAGATTTTATTCCATGTGCAGTAATTGAAAGCAGAAAAGGACATTTCAGGGTTGTGTTTTAGAGAGGTCTTTTAGGCAAATAGAGTGGAGAAATCGGAAATGAGGGAGAGAGTAGAGAGAAAGTGAGGCAGATATGAAGCTGTTGTTATAGAGAGGCCAATGGTTCTCTAGGACCTAAGACTACCAAGGCGTTGGCAGGGAGGCTTAAGAGAATGAGGAATGAGACATCCAGGAGATAGACTGATGGTTGAACAAGCAGACTTAGGATATGAGAATTAAGAAAAGGAGAGTCAGGATGACACCAAAGATTTTGTCTTGAGGAACTGCCTTATGATAATGTCACTAACCAAGATAAAAGACGTGAGAATGTGCTAAGAATGAGGGCCTCATACACGTGGAATTTAAAATACTCAGGCAGCTTGACATGCAGGATGGGATCTCAAAAAAGAGGTCAGGACTAGAAAAGTAAATTTGAGAGTTGTTTTACTTTGGATAGGGTTGCCCTGAAAGCACAGTTTGAAGCAAGAGCTTGTATTTAGTTTATTTGGGAGGTGATCCAGAGAGCAGGATTGAGGGATCAGGGAGAGGGAGACAGGCGAGGAGGAAAAGCCAATTTAAAAGTGTCATTAAGGTTGTCACTGTAGGCAGTGGGGCTCAATTCTGCCAGCACCAGCTGAGAAGGGCACAGAATGCTTCCCAGAAATGAACACCTGAAGGACAAGAGGAAGAGACATTAATCTATAAACTCTTACTCCATTGGCTGACATTGCCCCAAGGGTGCTAACACCCCACCCTTCCAAGCTGTACTTGCTCTGGCCAACCCAGCTCCCACAGGGTCTGAGCTGGAAACCCTGGTGCAGAAAGCTTGATGCCAGATTTTGTCAGCATGAAATAGGTAGAAGGCCACATGGAACTATCCACCCCATTTGCAGCTGAAAAGAGGGGTGGAACTTAGAGGATGTGAGTCAGGGCACCAGATGTGTTTGCTATACAAGGTAACCACAAATAGGTGCTAGTTGAAGCTACTCAACTTGATGAGATCACTAGAGTAAACATGTAGACAGGCTACCTCTTGACATGGCCAGATTTCAGAGTAAACCCATTGAAAGTATGAAATATACTTGTATTTATTTCTAAGTGTACTTCTTTGAGAAATAAGCTCAAAGCTTTCGTCAAACTCCCAAAGTCCTTCTTGATCCAGAAACGTTTAAGAAACTCAAATTTGGAGCAAGAACGCGAGAGTAAGAAAAGAAATTTTGGAAAACAACATTTAAGGGTCAGAGAGGAGAAGATGGGGAAAGAGGTGTTAAGTGTCCAATCTTTGGAATCATAATTCCAAATTCTTAGAGTTTGATTGAGGCTCTATTTGAATTTGAGCAGACTATTGCATTCTTTGAGCCTCATGATACTCCTCTATAAAATAAAGTAGAGATAATAACACTTAGATCACAGGGGTGTTGTGAATATTAAATAGGAAATGCATGCAAAGTACCTACAAAAAAATAAATGCTCATTAAATGATGAGTTACCAGAAAAGTAGAAAATGCCAGGAAGAAACTTGTAGTAGAATCCAAGAAGAAATTACAAAAAGAAGCAAATGATAGTTTTCAGTAGGCAAACATATACAAGGATATTTAAAAGAGTTCATTGAATTTTTGATGGTTTCGTCAAGAAAAATGAAAGCACAATGGTTGGAACGAGAAGGTCAGGGGAGTAGTAGGTTGAGGAAGAAAGGATTGGATTGTCAAAGCAGATTCATACAAATCAGATGCTTCACCCAGCATCAAGCTTTGCAAATAATTTTAAGTGTACCCTCAGTCAAGAGGCACAGAAGAAACAAAGAGGTCTGGGACTTCCACACAGCTCTCCAGGTCCTTCCTCCTACTTTGGACATGCTATCTCTGGCCCAGAATAATATATGAGGCCTTCACATAAGGTTTTACAGAGTTGCTTGACACAGTCAGGAGCACTTAAGTTACGAAACATCTCCATTTTATACTCAGGAGAGTTCTATAATTTATGAGTCACTCTCCAAGGAGTCATGCTTTATAAATCCATAGGTCCTAGATTTATTTCCTATAGTAATCCTTTGGTCAGGGACATCCTGTTTAGAGAATTCGTTGATTAAGGTCTCTTTCTCCTAGCAAATATTATTAGTCTATTTACATGGAAGTCCAGTTGACAAGGAGATTAGATCAATTCACTTGTCCTTATTTTCTTTCACCCTGGGGTGCTCCCCACCCCTAAGGAGATTGAATGATCAGGAGCCAAGTCTTTTAACTCTTTCCTCTACAGTGCCCCATTCATTGTCCCACCCACCTACAACCCAAATGCCCAAACACACTTCTCTTCCATGAGATAAATAATCATTTTTTATTATGTGTTCTACATCTTTAGAGAACTTTCCTTAAACATTTACATACTTATTCTTATATGTTGGGTTCAAAAATGAGTTTTTCCTATGTATATTGTATGTGTTTATTCATATATACATATGGGTGCATATATAATCATATGCATAGATTCACACAGACATGCATAGTTTTGAGACTTGGTTTTGTTTTTTTTTTCTTAGCAGTATGTCTCAAGATCTTTCCACATCATTTCATAGGAACTGACTTCAACCTTTTAACAAGGTCAACAACTGTGAAGGGTCTGAGATTTCACTCTCTTTGCAAGTTAAAAGCACTAGACTGCTACAATGTCATGAATGCTGTCAAAAGACATGAGACTCCTGGGTTAGAACTGTTTTACTAACAGCAATAGCAATATTCACAGTGTCAGCATTATACCAATTCCCTGAGCTCTAATTTCCATAGAGTAACACAAAGAAGGAGAGGCAATGCCTGCATATGCAGAAAGTTGGGTGACCCAAGCTTAGAGAACCCAAATCTTTTTTAATTGGCACTAAGCAAAACTGCTTTACTTTCCCCCTGGAGGAAGATATTGTTTGTTATACTCGAGAGTAAACAAACATAGCCTGTGCTCCAGAAGGAGATATTATCTCTATTTTCCAAGATTTTCATTAGAAGTTCTTGTAAGACATCCAGAAAGGTGAGAGGAGCCATGGAAGATTGTCTCCCAACAAACGAGTTCATACAATTTCAAGGTATTGACATTATTTAACCATTCTCCCATTAACGATCACTAACAGTTAAGGTAGAACAAAGTCCTTTTCAAATAATTAATTATTTCCCCAGGGTCATTTATTGAATGAACCAAACTTTTAAAGTCATCGTCAAGTTGTTCAATTATTTTTATTTTATTTGGTGTTGAATTCATTTTCTAAATTTTGATTTTGTTGGTTGTCTTTCTTAATGCTATTTTTTCTGATGTGTTTTAAATGCTTATTCTGCATCTTCCTCTTGAATGCATTTTTTTTCTCTCTCTCTCTGAATCCCAGGCCTCCCTCTCTACTGTGTAGGAATTTTTCAGTTGTTCCATCTGGCTCCCCTAGGCCCACGTTGTCAGAATCAGGTCTTAGGTCCAATCAGGTCTTTGCTCCAAACACATAGTGATGTGGAGCAAAGGAGGACCTCAAAAGAGGAACTGAACATGCTACCTTGACAGGAAGTTAACATAACATAATAAAAGCTAATTTATACAACTCAATAGCAAAAAATAAGTAATTCAATTAAAAAATGGCAGAGGATCTGAATAGACCTTTTCCCAGTGAGTTCATACAAATGGCCAACAGGTACATGAAAATTGCTCAACATCACAAATCATCAGGGGAACGCAAATCAAAACCACAATGAGATATCACCTCACATCTGTTAAAATGGCTCTCAACAAAAAGATAAGCTATAAGAGTTGGCAAGGATTTGGAGAAAAGGGAACCCTTGTGAAGTGTTAGTGGGAATGTAAATTGGTGCAGCCACTATGGAAAACAGTGTGGAGGTTCCTTAGAAAATTAAAATTAGAACTACCATATGATCCAACAGTTCCACTTCTGAGTATTTATCCAAAGGAAACGCAAATTCTAATTTGAAATGATTATCTTCACCCCCATGTTCACTGTAGCACTACTCACCATAGCCAAGACATGGAAACAACCAAAGTGTCTGTTGACAGATGAACAGATAAAGAAAATGTGGGAGATATATATATATACACACATATATATATACACACACAGGGGAATGTTATTCAGCCATAATAAAGAAATCCTGCCATTTGCAACAAACTAGATAGACCTTGAGAGCATTATGCTAAGTGAAAGAAGTCAGACAGAAAAAGATAAATACTGTAGGATATCATTTATATGTGGAATCTGAAACAAAAACAAAACCCTGAACACGTAGATACAGAGAACAGATTGGTGGTTGCCAGAGGCAGGGAGTGGGGGTGGGCGAAATAGATGAAGGTGGTCAAATGGTACAAACTTGCAATTTAAAAAAAAAGCTAGGGGCAGGCCCCATGGCCGAGTGGTTAAGTTCGCGCGCTCTGCTGCAGCGGCCCAGGGTTTCGCTGGGCGTGGACGTGGCACCGCTCATCAGGCCACGTTGAGGCGGCGTCCCACATGCCACAACTAGAAGGACCCACAACTAAAATGTATGACTATGTACTGGGGGGATTGGGGGAGAAAAAGCAGAAAGAAAAAAAAAAAGAAAGAGAGAAGATTGGCAACAGTTGTTAGCTCAGGTGCCAATCTTTAAAAAAAAACTAATTTACACAGAACTGTGGAAATGCATATGATGTAAGTCTTTCACAAGGTTATACATTAAAACCTAAAGTCTAGGATTAGTTTTGAGCTAGGTTTAAATCAATGGAGTTCTTCACTTCTATGAGGAGAACTTCTCTTAATTGTATTTCCAACCTCAGAACTTTCTTCTGTGTCCTAATAATTTGATGACTTTAAACACTTACATACTTGACATGTATAAAATATTACTGTCAGGTCTACCAAGTCACAATTACCCAGAATCTAGACCCAACCTTCTGGGAGATGGGGACAGTGGGGGCAGGAGGGAAAGGGAGTCAGTATGCTTAGTTTTTAAGTGTTTCAGTTCTATCAATATCAAAAATTGAGCATTATTTTTTTCACCTCAATCATAAGCATCTGTGGATCTCAAATAAAAGTGAAAAAATAAGGAATAATATTTGAATACACCCCAGAATCCAGTGAAAGCTCTTTATCATTTAAAATTCTGAAAAACATATAAAGAATATAATTTGTCTTTTAAGAAATACGGTAACTCAAAATACAGTATCATAGCCTTTAATTTTCTATTGTTATTTATAAATGGTATAAAACATAATTTTTCAAAAAAGGTTTCAAAGTTTGAATAAATTGTTAGGCACAATTAGTGAAGGAGAATGCAATCAGAACTTGAAGGACATTTTTTTCCCTAATATTGTATACTTTCTACTTAGATTGTCACTTATCTAGTGACAATGTGAATTAAAATAAAGAATATATATTTAAAAACAGCAGACCTACATATTCATATGAGGAAAAAATGAGCTAAACATCAAAAGTACATCCTTTAACTGAATCTTAATTTTAGAAATAAGACCTAGAATCTATTCTCAGCCTGTTTTTCTGTTCTACAGATAGATAAAAATAATGCCCTTGAGAAGATAAGATTTATTGACAGTTTTTTTTTTACCATCCTTGAGAGAATTATAAGATATAAAATTCTTTTTGCTATTTCACGCTAGCAATATTTAAACTAATGATGATGTCCATGGAAATGTAGTCCCATACTGATATTTAGTATATTTTTTCCTGAATCTCTAGAACCTTGTAGTCTATAGAAGTCTAAAAATTATTTTGGATTTCTTAGACCAGTAAAATTTCCAGAAACAGTTTTGAAAACAAACGTAAGATTTTTGACTATTTTGTTTTGCTAAAAAAAGACATTTGAAAAAACTCTGCTGGTTAATATCACCAAAAGACTTTTAACACATAAAATTAATCAAAGACATAATGTCAGAATAAGTTACAGATTTTCCCAAGAAAGAATTGTTGGCAGCTATATGGCAAAACAAAAACATATATTATCACATTTTTTGTTTTGAAGTAGGGCAATCAACATTTCATTGTTGACTTATTATTCAAAAATATTTATTGAGACCTGATTATGTACTGGGTTCTGTTCTAAACACTAAGGAACAGCAGTGAACAAAACAAAGTCCCTACTTTCAAAAAGATGACATTCCAGGTGAAGATATAAGAAACACATTGACAAATATATATCAGCTGGTGCTGTTATATCATGTGGAGAAAAATAAAGCAGAGTAAATGAAATCAGGAGCACCAGAGTGGGACAAGTGGTTATTATTTTACATGGAATGGTCAAAGATGACCTCTTTACTAGGGTGAAATTTGTGCAGAAACCTGAAGGAAGTCAGAGAATAAATCTTGCTGCTATTTGGGAGAATTCTGTTCCTGGCAGAGGGAAAAGCCAGTGCAAAGGCCCTGAGGCAGACACATGATTAATGTATTAGAAAAACAGCATAGAGTCCTGCATGGCTGAAGCAAAGCAAGCTAGGGAAAAACTATTCAGAAAAAGACATTAGAAAGTTCATGGGTGGTTAGATTATGTAGTGACTGTTAAGCACTTTGGCTTTAACTCTGAGTGAGATGGGTAGTAAATGGAGAATTTTAATCAGATGAATAAAATGATCTGCCATAAGTTTTTTCCCCCCAACAAACTTCTTATTTTGGAATAATTTTAGATTTCCTGAAAAGTTTGCAGAGATAGCAATGAGAATTCCCATTTACTTCTCACCCAGGTCCCCCTATTGTTAACATCTTACATGGAATTTTTGTCAAAAGTGAATAACTAGCACTGGTTTATTACTGTTAACCACATTCCAGACTTACTTGGATTTCATGAGTTTCTCCATTAATATCCTTGGTCTGGTCTATGATCCAGTCCAACATACCACGTTGCTTTGAGTTGGCATGGCTCCCCAGTCTCTCCTGGTCTATGACGCTTTCTCCATCCTTCCTTATTTTTCATGACCTTGATGGTCTTGGGGAGTAATGGCCAGGTTAGCCTGTACGATGTCCCCCATTCTGGGTTTGTCTGATGTTTTGTTCACGACTTCAACTGAAGTTATGGGTTTTTGGAAAGAATACCACAGAGGTCAAGTGCCCATCCTGACATGTCACATCAGAGGGTATATGATGTCCACATGACCTCATTGATGGTATTAACCTTGATCACTGGTTATGGTAGTATGTGCCACATTTCCCCACTTAAACTTACTATTTCTCCTTTTCCATACTCTATGCTTTGGAAGAATGACTTACATTTTAAAAGGATCATTCTGATTACATTTTGAGAACAGAGTAGATGCAAGGAGACAGTTGGGAGGCTGATGCTGTAAACAAGGAGGTGACGCCGCCTGCAATGCGCTTGTCTGGAATGAACCCCCATATAAATGAAAAGTAGGTGAGGTTGTCACTCGAGAATATCTTGGATAAAGCAGTAATAATAGTGTTTAATCTAAACAATTAAGCACAAGACTTTTAAATATGCTGTTTGACAAAATTGGAAGAACACGTCTGCATGCTGCCATAAAATGATTGTCTTGAGGAAAAACACTTGTGTATGATTGAGTTGCGAGCTGAACAGGCCACGTTCTTCCACAGCACACGGTTTGTTACATGAAGGAATTACTAATAGACAAACAAGGGTTATCCAGACTGGAGTATCTGGCAGACATTATCTTGAAAATGGATGAAGTACATGCGTCACTTCAAGGAATACAACTGTCAATATTTGTTGCCAATAAGAGTGAGATTTCAAGTAAAAATTAGAGTTTTTGAAAACTTGTATCCAATATTCAAAATCTTTTTTTTTTATGAAATCAGCCAAGATAGCAATGAATGTGGTTTTAAAAATATTTTATAACGAAATGTGTCAACATTGGGAAGACCTGTATAGCTCAGGGAACCAAGTTTTTCAAATACCAATGAATGATGTTAAAAAACCATATATGAGTAAAAGACCATTCGAAGTACAAGGTAGGCCAATGGATTTTAATGTAACAGTACAAAAAGTTTATTTATATGTTTCAGATTTCTCATTGCAACTAACCTTTAAGAAACTACTACTTGTATTTTTTTGTGTCATCAAAAAAGAATATCTATAATTACTTGAAAAGGCTATTATAATATTCTTTCTTTTTCCATCAACATAGCCACATGAGGCTAGATTTTCTTCCTGTATTTCATCCAAAGCACCATATTGCGACAAATTGAACATAGACACGGATATTAGACTCTAGTCCTCCTCTATGAAACCAGACATGAAAGAGATTTGCAAAACTATAAAGGGATGAAACTTTTCTCCCTGAATATTTTTGTCTTGGAAAACATTGTACTTTTTCACAAGAGCATGCTATTTGTGTGAATATGATGAGTTTATTATTGTTATTTTTGAATGAATATAGATTTTAGAAATTTCATGGTTTTAATTTCTAATATAGGAACTATTGACAGAGATAACCAACATAAATAAAAGCTCTTTGGAGTTCTCAGTATTTTTTAAGAGAGAAAAGTGATCCTGAAACTAAATGTTTCAGAATTGTTGCTCCAAAGCACGGTGCTCATTAGGTCAGATCTTTTATATAAATCTTTAGTGGCTTTAGGTTTAAAAGCAACGGAAGAAATCAGTAAGAAAAAGAGTAACTGATGTGAATTCACAAAAAATTAAATGACAGTGACTCAAAAAACACAAAAACATAACTACGAGACTAAATGCCTAACTGCGAAAGTTTTAATATCTTCCATAGAAGAATACTTTTTAAAAATTTTACAGCCAATCCTCAATTTTATAAAATGCTATTCTCTCTCTCTCACTCACTCTCATTTTCTCTCTCCCTCTCAGGAAAATATACTGGTACTAACAGTTGTTGTTTCTAATTGGGGCGGTTAGGATATTTTTAATGATTTTGTTCTTTTTGTAATCTGTATTTCCCAAAATCTCTACTTATTATGCCAGAAAAAAATGTTAACAATGTTTAAAGGGCAGATGTTTTAAAAATTGTGTTTAAACTGCTGATTCATTTATGTTGATATTCTTTACTATGTAAAACCCAAATCATTCATTCTGAATCTTTAAGATTATATGATTAAAACCATTCAGATTGCTTAAATGCATTAAGACATACTTTACTTATGAACACAATAATTATACATGTTTTTGATGCTTCCTTCAAATATTCTGTACTTTCTTAACAATGAAATATGTTATATATAACTTTTAAAAACACAGAGTCCAATTGTTAGTGAATTTATAAATGTCTTTAATCATTACCAGTTCTGATTTAAAAATAAGTATATTTGATAAAAGAAAAATGAAACACATTGGTTTCAATAGGTTTGGATAATGAATATTGATGTAAATTGTTCTTGTCTTACCAGTCCCCTATTATTAAGACAAGTTAAGAATTCATACTAACTGATTAGACATGATTTGAGGAATTGGCCCAATAATTTCAAATGTAGAAGAATTTGAGTTCAGTTTGTTGTGTTTTCTTGATATTCACTTTTATTTTAGTACAAGATGATAAAGATGAATTAATTTTAAAATTTCCTCATTTATATTTTAGCATTTCAACATTGTCATAATTTTTAGCAATTAAAATTTTGAAATATAAGTTAAAAATGAAAAAAATCAAACATCCTATTGTATGTCTTCTCTGCAGTGAAGTCAGATCACAAGATTTTTGCTCTACAAAGCATCAAATCTGCCGGTGGAACTTCTGTGTAGTAGCTTAAAAATGTTTGTTCATGTACAGTTTTCATTTCTTTTCTTTCTCCTAGGAAAACAATAACTACCCAAATTCAGCCAAACTTAACCAGATTCACCCTCTCTCATCCCTGAAGAGTTTGTGAGTGTTTAAAGAAATATGCTTGTGGAGAACTTGAAGTTAACGACGTGGCACTATTCTCTGACATCTTTAGATACTCGAACTCTTTGAGAAAATAAATCGGAGAGTTCACTAGTAATAATCTCAATTCTAAATTTCTCTTACCTGCTCCAAAGACTGAGAAAGAGTTGTGCTTCTAGTGGTTGTGCCTATGAAACCACCTTGTGAGTGTTGTCTTTAGAAAGTTTTGTTATGTTCGACATCCAACAGAATACTCTCTTAGGTGATTAAATTTACAATAATTATAATTGCTTTTTCTTGTGTTACCCAATAACTAGAGCTTCCATATTTCCATTTGTGCTAGGCAGAAGAGATTCCACTTTTATTGTAGCTTTCCATGCTTAGGAGCCAGAAGAAATTCCTCTCCATTAGAACTTTTCCCTTAATGCTGAAATCCAGTCTTAACTTCCTCCCTTTTTCCCCCCATTGTTCTTCCATTTCTCACTTGCTTTTTGGTTTCTTTCACTTGTTTCTATCAGTCTTCATCTCTCCTTCTGTTAAGGTGGCCTCAAAATAGATAGCCATAAGGTCAGAAGTCACAAGCTTCCTTTAACTTTAGTTTGCTTTTTAGTTTTTTAAGCGAAGCCTATTGAGCAGATGTTTATACTTGTTGTTGAGCAAATTAGACAACACTGTAGAAAAGAATTATTATAGAGGTAGTTCAACCCTTGATGGTTTCTTCTCCTAAAAGTAAAAATCTTGAGGCAGTTGAAGGGAAGTTGTTCTTTCTGTTTTTATCTTACTGTCTGGTTTGATCCATCTGTCTACCCTTGTAGAGGCATTGAAGAGGTCTCATTTTCATGTTTATTTCTCCCAAATGGAATAAAACTTTTTGTATGCCTTTATTCAACTTTGCTCCTACATACATTTTTATTTTAATCAAAAGCTTTCTTGGAGTGAGAGAAGGCCACCTAGGGAGCTAGTTTATGTCTGTAACAGCCTTGTTTATCCCCCAGAGTGAGAGTCTATCGGAGAGAATTCATTTTGGTTCAAGGACATAATATTGTCTTGATTGGGCTTATACATCAAAGGGAAGAATTAAAGGGTTCTGATGAAAACTTTCCACCTGACACATAGGTGGCTGAAAGTATGTGTTATCCTTTCTTGGGTCCTTTTGTCACCTTTCTTAGCTTTCTTGTTTTGAAACATGATAATAGTAGTATTTGAGTTTTCTGGGGATTTTTGTTCTATATTGCATGCTGTGAAAGGATTTTTCTAGGTTCTGCTTCTGGGCTCCCTCTGATCTTGTGATGTTAAACACACTGCTGTCTTCCCTCGGCATTACTCTCATCATTTTCTTCTCCACTTGTTCCACTTCTGTCCTGTGTATGTGGGAGGGGGCTGTACAGAAGATGTGAGAGGAAATTTAGTAGAATGGCAGAGTAGGGGGATGTCAGGGAATCACACCGCTGAAAAAAAGGCCTCTACAACTTCTAAAAGAAGAAAGGATAGGCTGTACGGGTCTTTGCATTTTTTTTCCAACATAACCACAAAAGTTAAACTTTTTTCCAATGAAGGCTTTCAAAAAGAAATACTGTCACTTATCTTTGAATTTTGATACCATCTAGTTCCTAGAGTTGTGTCCCAAATTCATGAAAATTCATGGTTTGTTTTCTAAACAGTAGAGAATGATTTATGCAACTCAAATCCCATATTTTCTAGCAAGACCAATGTCATTTTGACCTTGAAGAACTGTGCAAATTGTAATGAAAATAAATACTTCAATAAAGCATGACATCATATCTTGATTCATTTTGCATTGTGTGTGTTTAAGGAAATACTAGAACTTTCTTCTGATAGTTTTAATACCTTGGGAAATATGTTGACTTTTGCTTTCTGTCTTGCCCCAGGGTCATGTTTGGAAATTCCACTCAGTATTAGAACCATATTTAGTCAGTCAACAACAACAACAAAGAAAAAGAATGTAGAGTTCTTTTGGACTAGATATCGCTTTTTAAATATTTTCCTTATGCTAGCCATTTTGCCGAGAAAGATATACACAGATGAACACAAAGGTAAAATGTTGACAAACATCTTGAAGAATAATTTAATAGGGATCAAATTTCTTGCACATAGGATCTTTCTAGAATCATTTTCTGCTATTCAGGGCTGCAGTTTAATCTTTCTTTGATATTATTTCCTGGAATGATTGGCTGGGATTATATAATTAAAACAATCTGCGTGTGCTAGCATAAATTTGATTGTTCTAGACATTAGGACAAAATTTAATACTGATCATGATAAGCTTTGATAGTAAAAAAAAATCAGGCTTTGGGAGTACTTCATAATCATCAGGAGTATTTTACATTTATTGCAGAACTTAGCATAGTTTCTGGCACATAGTAGGAGATAGATATAGATGTAGATATAATTTTGTTGAAGGAATACATCAAGCAAATTAAACAACTCTTCTTTTCAGAAACGTTCACTGTAAGAGAAGCAATGCTTAAAAGTAAACATGTAGTGGACAACTAAGACAACTGGGAAATAAACAGTGAGCAAGCCATAAACCGACAAAATTAATGGTCTCTCAGTTCCCTAGCAAATCATAAGTGCATTTGTGAGTAATAATAGGGATGTTGCTAAAATCTCAACTTTTGGCACCTAGTGTTTTCATTCAATAATGTACAAAGTGTGATAGATTTATATTTCAAAACTTCAAAGGGCAATTCACAATTGCTCTTATCAACATATTCCAATTCCAGCGCTTCTCCATATAAAGGGAAACTTTTGCTGTAACTAACACATTTTATTCTCTCTCTGTGTTCCTCTCTCTCTTTTTCTTCTCTGTTTTTATTTCTATCCCTATCTCGGCGTCCTGGTATATTATAATTGGCTTAAACAAGAGCCTTCTTTAGATTTGTTCATTCATTCATTCAGTTTCTTTCAGCTACATTCCCCACTTCCACGTGCCCCAACCTTCTTAATATATATGTATAAATACCAATGTATATACAGATACATAATGTAGTGTTTGTGTGTTCATATATTCTGTTAAACGTGTCTCATCGAGTGTTTTTTTGCATATAGCTTTCAATTTTAGTAAATGATATTCCACATTGGATTATCCTTTTTTTCCACTCAGATCAAGTTTTTTGTATCCATCCATGCTGCCTTATACATATCTCATCCATTGCTCCTGCATATGCTTCTTGCCATCACACTAATTATCGGTTACACAATAATGGGTAAATTACTTAAATTAAGCCTAAATTTCTTCCTCTATAAAATGGGTGATATGTCTACCTCATAACAATTAAAAATTAAATATGATTAAAAATTCATTTCCTGTTGCACCAGTCACATTTTACCTGCCCCATAGTCACATGTGTCTAGTTGCTACTGTATTGGACGGTCCAGATATAAGACCCTCCCATCATTGCAGAGAGTACCGTCGAGAACAATGTTTTAGAAAGCTCATTTTAGTGGCAAGCACGGAGAAAGCATTAGAAGGGAAAAAGACTAGAGTCCAGTTATAAGAACATTTTAGGAGTCTTGACAAAGGCCTCTATGAAATAGGATCAATAAAGATAGAGAAGGTGGGATACATAAGAAAGACGTCTTTGTTTTTGTAACTAATTCTTTGAAAATATATTTATAAACCTTTTTTTAAATTCCCCTTTCTTAAGAAAATGAATAGATCTTTAATTATATTGCCAATGGTAGTTTTTAAAAGCTCTTAATAGATATTTTCAGGGTGTTTTACAGAAAGGTTGTACCCATTTGTCCTCCTACCAACACCCTATTGACAACTAATATCACTGAAGACAACTTTTGCAACTTCATTATGGCAACATGAAATCTCATTTTAAAAAACTTAACTTTTCCTGGTGTGTCTTTCCAGTCACTGTATTTTTGATATACCATAATAATAATTTTCATACAGAACCATTGACTTTTTCTTTTGCTCTTTCTAGCAATATCTGTACATATAATGATCCTTCTATACGTTGCAGACCTGTGAAGTGTTCTGCATATCAATTAAAGTAGTGCTTATGAGAATCTTAGGTGGGGTCAAACAGGATGGATGAGGTAACTCTTGGGAAACTATTACAGTAATTCAGGGATGAGGTGTACTTGTTTTAGGTGATGGATGTAGGACAGAGAAGCAACAATTTATACAAGAGATATTTTGAAGGAATCTTGAACACACTTATTTTGAAGGAATCTTGAACATCTTTCAAAGACTGCCTAAACCTATAGGATAAAGAGCTGTGAATCAGAGAGGCTTCTGGTTTCAACTCAGAACAACAGACAGACTTATGGACTTGTGATTAAGACAATTAAATTGGGTTGTGACAAAATAAATTTTTGGAAACACTGATTTGGGGAAATGGGCACATGACCAAGTGGGAACCAGAAGGGCTGGAGGCAAGCGATTAGAGCTCAGGCCAGAGGAAGAAACCAGCAATATGGCTTTGGATTCAGAGGAGAAAAATGTACTTAAACTAAGAAAATGGATGGACTTTCTGAGGGAGATATTTAAAGAGAAATGAGCAAAATCTCAAGGGTTGGGGAATTCTTTTCCTCCCTTCCAAAACCCATGTTTTCTTTGTACTTAGACAATTAATGAATCAACCTGGGGAAGCAGGTATAGTAACATACCACACAGTTCTTTCTTTCCCTTTATAGGTAATCAGCTCAGAGCTCACCTTCATGAACACTATGCTGTTCTTTTTTCTGTACTGCCATAGCCTCTTAATAGGCTACCTTGCCACATGCCCAGTCTATTCTCAACACAGAAGTTCTATCTCCTCTGTGCCAATAATGCCACTTCTCTGCCTAAAACCCTGAATAAAGGCCAAAGCTCTTTCCAAGATGTCCCCGAGGCTGCACTTGACTCCATGGTCTACTCACACCCACTGGCTCTCTCACCTTGTTGGTTGCCTACAACTTCCCCACTTATTTTTGCTTCTATAGCCACACTAGGTTCCTTGCTGTTCCTCAATATGCCACGCATGCTCACATCTCAGGATTTTGGCTCTAGCTGTTCCTTCCTCCTGGAAGGCATCTCCCTCCTTATCACTTGGCTAATGCTCTCAGATTTTAAGTCTTTGCTTGTATTTTACTTTCTCGGTGACTCTTACAATGACTATTCTGTCTACATCCCCTTCAAGTAAAACCAAAACTTCAGACCTTTATCTATTTCTTCTTTTTATCCATTTCATATCCCATCTAACATACCATCTAACTTACTACATTTTTAAACTGTCTGTTTTTCTTTTTCCAGAATGTAAGCCCCAGGTAGCTGAAATGCCCAAGCCCAAAGTCTGACACATAGTAGGTGTTCAGTAAATATTTGTTAAATTATTTCTTTCCTCCAAACTGAGTAACTTCGCTTCTTTCTACTTTTCCTGTTAAGTAACTTTGGCAATTTTTACCAGAACTCATCATCATGATCTCAAGAATTCTATTTTTAACTTTTTGTTTCTTCAGAGTAACTTGATTAGAGCAGTGGTCCTGGATGCTAGATTTTATCATTTTATATTTGCATTTTATATAATCCTCTGGCCCTCTTGTCTAAATGTCACGTGTCGGGGAAATGGTGCTTATCAGCCCTTCACACCTGTCTTGTTGATATTTGATGGCTTGGCTTATTTTCTCTGGTTCACTTCATAATTTCTTGAGAAATCTGGCAGAGCCTTTCCCAATGGTGTGAAAGCATTTTCTGTGGGCTTACTGATGGTGTGACTATTTCCCTCTGGTGTTATAGCTTTCGAGTGGCTTAAAATAAAAGACTGAATTATTCCTATACCTGGCAGCCTTTATTGCTGCACTTCATCAAATTGATCCTACTAAATCATTAATTTATTTTACTTACGTGGCTAAATAGGCATGGTGAAAAAGAATCTGCAAAAATGCCACAAAATAAAGTGCCTTCTTTATTGCATCCCTGGCATTTGTATAGGGCAGAAGACTTCTCTAGCAAATTCTCTTAAGTTTTCCTATAAAACAAAAGGCTGTCTCCCTAAATTTGAAAATGGCAGCAAAATAACTTCTATCAAAAATTTTTTACTAAATATTATAGCAAGCCTAGTATTGTCATCATCTGTCTCAGGCACTTTCACACAATCAGTGGGTGAAGAAAGGCTCAAGAACAATTCTGTGACTCCTCTTTTCTTCTCAGATCCAGGCCACTGTCTTCTCATCTTTCTAGAAATCCCGTATGCTAGTTTTCCTTGATATCGTGCTACACTCATCCTCCTGAACGTATCAAATTCCACGATATCGAATTTTGAACTTTATAGCTCAAAAGAAAATTAGAGATTGTCTAATTCTTGCATCATCTTAAATAAAAATACTAGATCACAAAACATTGGACTCCTCCTCCAGTGCTCTTTCCATACTCTATAATCTTCCATATTTTTTTAAACTTGAAGACCTATAGTAAGGGGAAAAAAGTCTGGTTCAGACTGTTGCTGTCAGGTGGATAAAGTAATATTTTCTTCAGTTTACAGATAAGGCAACTGAGATCTAGAGAGGTTATGAAATTCTCCCAATGTTACAGTTAAATTGTTGCTGGAATTCACGCTGCTCACTTCTTCAAGCCCTCCAATTTATAACGACATAAACAAAACTACTTAACATTAAGCATAATTGCAACTCATCTCAATTAATCTTCTACTCAAATGAATTATTATTTTATTTATAAATATTTACAGAATTTTTGGCACTGGTGATAGCCTGAGGTTTGTATTTCATATTTTGGAGTAATACCTATTCTTTAAAGTATAGGCACTGTAATTTTTGGTTGCTCATGAAATATTTATTAATGCTAATGCCAATAAAAATAATGCCATAGTGATTATGTTCTTCAGTCATTAATGCCCTGAAAGAAGTAATTTGCAAATTGGTACACTGTCACTCAAAGTATTAATTTACCACATGTGGGTAACAAATTACTTCTGGAATCAGGCTAGGCACAATTGTCAAGGCTCTTTGAAGTTTTTCTCCCCTGTAGCACTCACGTTTCATCAGTTGCCAAATCCTGTAGAGCTATTTCCGCAACGTGTCTCATATACATTCCCTATTGCCTCTGTTACATTCCCACTGTTACCACCTGAGTTCACGTCTTTCTTTACTCTTGTCTAGAGAACTGCATTAATAATAGGTCACTCTGCTGTCTTCTGACTACTATCCCAAACTATTCTATACAGCTGCCAGATCAGCCTTCTCGAAATGTGGCTTTGCTTCTTTATTGGCTCCTGAATGAAATTTAAACTATGGGCTTGCGCTTGCATTCTTGCATGTGCACACATGTGCTCATACACAGAATGGTCATGAGCGTACACACGCGCGCGCACACACACACACACACAAGTTCTCAACCTTAGGGTACTTCGAAATCTCCTAGAGACCTTCAAACATACTGATTCTGAGTAATTGATGAGGAGCGTGGTCCAGGCATTGGGATTTTATAAAGCTCCCCAGGTGATTCGAACCTGCACTTCAGGCTGAAAATCCATTTTTTTTTTTAGCATATTAAAAGAGGCAACTTGTAAAAGGAAAAATAACACCTTCTAAGAGTGAGCAGACTCAGACTCACTTCTGGATTTTTCCATTGAACAAAAGACCTCCAACATATCACATAATTCCACTAAATCTCATTTCCTCATCTGTAAATGCAACATGAAGAAACTGGGCCATGTTAATTTATTTAAGTAATATTAACATAGCGCCTATGTGTTTGGCTCTGTATTTGCAGCTAAAATTTAGCACTGAACAAGAAAAACAAATTCTCTGCTCTAATCAACTTTACAAAGTATAAGAAACAATGACTAAGAACAAATAAACAAAATAATTGCAAACTACCCTAAAAACTATGAAGAAAATAATTGATATTATGAGAAAAAAAATTGAGGTGGGGATGAGTACTACAGTAAAGAGAATAGTCAGAAGTCATGATTTTTACTTTTTAGATGATCCTGGTCTCAATTTTGTTAAAAAATCAACAAGGTAGACCGCACTGATAGAAAGAAACAGATTCCTGAAGGGCTTCATATTTAATATGTAATTCTCATCAACTGAAAATTCTTGCTCAGCAGCATCATGTAACGGATTCTGTGTCACTCTTTTCCTCTACCTTATGCATCCATGTTTGATGGACTTCACTCTTTTGGACCCTTTGAAAGAAACAAAAAGATTGGTTTAGGATGATTGAACTCAAAATAAACAATTGTAGGTACTATACAATGGGGTTCTAATTCAAGTATCTAATTCTTCTTTACTGAGGATTAATGAAAACCGAGTCCTTTGTTCCTAAAGCACAGTCTCTGGTTGAGAAAATATAGATTTCTCAACCTTATAAGTTGTCCAGATATTGGTAATCCTTGGTTGGTTGCTGGCACTAGCAGTACCAAGATGCCACTTTTTTTCCTGGGGCCGTCTTTGTCTGATCTCTTAAGGTGGGAATTCTAAGGACCCCACTTAGGGCTGAGACAAGCAATGATGGGGACAATTCCTAGTGGTAGGATGTCTTGTGCTTTAAAGCTATTCATGAAGTACACAATCTGGATCCTTGTTAACAAGTCCAAATGGAATAAGACAGGAAGTGTGAGCCAAGATTCCAAGCCAAGTGAGTCTGGAACCATGAGTTGACTGCCATCTGGATGAATCCCACAAGTCAAGGAGCAAGCCGATTATTGAGGCTGAAAGTGGAGACGCATCTGAGAGTCTAAGGAAATGCCTGGGCAGTGAACATTTTTACTTTTTATCCAAAGTGGTCCAACCTTGCTGTAGTTGTCCCATTCACTTTAAGTACCAACTTTTTTTTTTTTGATACTAGTCTTAAAGAGATTTGATTTCTCTGATGCTTTTGAAAAATTCTCTCTGGTTAGGTTTTTCTGTCCTTATAAATGGCTACTGTATCTCTTCAGACATAGTAATAATAATGATGACAATAAACTAACATTTAATGATGACAAACTAGCAAGTAATACAACTAGCATTTATAGAAGACTTGTCACTTGTTGGGCACTGTGCTAAGATCTTAACCCTTCGGCCTCTGCTCTGCCTCTCTCTAATCTGAAAGCTAAGCCTGAACTATGATTTTTAAAAGGCTCTTTATAGCCAATCGCTTTTGGCAGAGAAATAGTGTCTAGAGAGAGCAGGTGCATTCTCTGATGCATTCTGTCTGTATGTTTTCGGAAGACTAACAGCCTCCCTGCTCTCAGGATTTCGCCTGAAGAATTCCATGTCTGTGATTATGCTGCATGCCTTATGAGGGTTGCCCGGTCTAAACATTGTCAAACTTTATGGGCAAGAAAACAGCAGGCTTAGGCTGATTGGTTCTGCTACCCTGAAGCCAGAGAGCAGGGTTAGGGACAGGTACTGAGAGGATCAGGGAGCAGAGTTCTGAGATCTGAGGTCTGAGAAATCAGGAGAGGACCGCGTTTCATAGTAATTGTTCTGAGAGTCCCGCAGAGCGACTGGAGCCTTCTGACTTGGAACAAGAAGTGCCTCAGGACTTACTGCATTCTCAGTGCTTTCGACTACTGTGTTTTTGGGGTCAGCTTTCCTGGCTAGAGAAGGCCGAGCAGATCTGAACCACTGGGGGCCTCAGCCACCAAATCCCTGATGCTCTCCTCTCTGTCACTTTCCTCCACAGGCTGGGGAGTGGCCCAAGTCACAGAAACCCTAACATCTGTCTGTTTTTTTGATTCAGCATGTGAATGTCCTTCCAAGTTCATAGGCTTCAATGCTTAAAAGATCCAGGCATTATATATTATAACTGTACAGGGTCCCAAAACATTAGACAAAGGTGGAAGACACGTGTGTGCAGCCTCACTAAAAAAAAGAAATAAAAGGCAAAACAGTAGCACTTACTCTAAAGCAGACCCTGTTCCAAGGAGTTAGATATACTAACTCGTTCAATCTTCTTAATAAACTTATGAAGTAGGTTCTATTGTTATTTTAGTCTTACAAACGTGGAAACTGAGGCATAGAGAGATGAAACAACCACCCCAGGTCACAGAGCCACTTCGGGCAGACCCAGGATTTGAATCCAGGAAATCTGGCTCTACCAGCTGTGTTCATAACAATATGCTCCACAGAAAGTCGCATTTGAATATAATTTATAAATTTCCCCCCGTGTTTGGTTTATGCAGAGTGCTTTATAAGAGGAGCGGAGCGAGGTCTTCCACAGTCTGCCACTTACACACCAGATTAATGCGTTGGAGCATCCTCAGGGTCAACTCTCACGCTGTTTTGTAAATTAACCTTGGTTGTGCTCTAGTCAGACTGCGTTGGGAAGGAAAAGGTTTTTCATCTTGACTCTTCCTTGTTTACTCACAGGCAATGCCAGCTGTGCCCCAAGTGGCTTACTTCTTGACTATAATCTAACAAACACTGCTGTAAGACTCCTTTCATTTTATTCAGGAGATTGAAATGCGTTTATATCGGTTTGTGGGGTACAGAAATACAACAGGATCTGGTGGTGTCTGGCAGTGTAATTTAAAGAAAATGCTCAAAAATATTCAGTGAAAAATATGTCAGGATTATTTAGAAAGCATATGTCGATAAGGCCTTTTGTGCTGTGATTTCCATGAAAAAATATGTTGTCTTGGATACAAAGGGCATCATTGTTGTTACTTAAATTAAATGCCTAAGTAAGAGAAATATGAACTGCTTCACTCCATTGTGTCTCATCCTAGCCAAGAGTGGCTACTCTTAATGTTAAGCAATTTATTATTTTCTTAGGAGTAGCAAGGGAGCGGTTAGCACATGTAAGTTAAACCAGTGCCATCACAGAGACAGGGGGAGATATAGTGGTATAGAATGCTAGTTTATAAATTGGGCATTAAAGAGCTTAATGTATGTCTACATAAATAATTTGCATTAGACTAATTGTGGTCTGTCTTTATTTCAAGGAATAAACTTTATATATGTTTATTACACTAATTAGTCTCACTTTGTAACCTATCTCATGCTGTGCCAAAAGGACCCTCAATTCATGATTGCAAATATCACCTTAAAAGTGGTTCCAAAATGACTCCCTTAGGATGCCACTTTCTTATGTATCTTTCATGGGAAACTGATATCCTTCTACTTGAATATGATGAAATCTCACTCCATTGGTATTGTTGTGTCACATAATTAGAAATTGTTCAGCAAGAAGCTGAGTTAAAGTAAATAAGATGCTCGGATTTATGTAGAACTGAATCCATTCTGTAAAGGTACACTAAACCAATTTTCATGTTTTTGCCCAATTGGTTTTCCCTTAACTTAAAATTAATACATAGGGGCAGCCTGATGGCACGGCAGTTAAGTTCACATACTCCTCTTTGGTGGCCTGGGGTTCGCTGGTTTGGATCTCTGGTGTGGACACGGCACTGCTTATCAAGCTGTGCTGTGGCAGGCGTCCCACATATAAAATAGAGGAAGATGGGCACAGATGTTAGCTCAGGGCCAATCTTCCTCAGCAAAAGGAGGAAGATTGGTAGCAGATGTTAGCTCGGGGCTAATCTTCCTCAAAAAGAAAAAAAACCTGCTGTAAACAAGTAAGAAACTTATGGCATTCAAGTCAAGAAGTTAGTAAGACACCAACAAATTAAAACTAAAGAAAGCAGATAAAAGAGATTATTAGGGTGAAGGTAGAAATCCATGTTTTTGAAAAATGTAAGTTTTTCAAGTAAATCCAAGCACTTATTCTTTGAAAAAACTAATAATATAGACAAACTGTCAATCCAGTTTTATCAGAAATAAAGAAAAACACACAGAGGGACTATGCTATGTTGGCTGTTTGTAATTTACCTCCTTCACATCTCCTCCTGGCATTAGTCCTGATTTTCTCTTAATGAGCTACCTGCCCCCCAACCCCACATCAGTTCGAGAGCTGCTACCCAACCCTCGAAAAAGAGCAGGCAACTTAGCCCTAAGCCAGTCAGCATTGCCTCTAGTAACTGGATACTATACGGCCTCATGGCTGACGCTAGTCTCAAGAGAACCACTCAGGATATTTGCTGGAGCAAAAGCTCTTGCTTTATCTGAAGCTGGAAATATCTCTTCTTGGGAGATACTGGCTGCCATATTGTGACATAAAGAAAGAACCTTTTTGTGACTAGTCAAAACAGAGGCAGCGGATATGAAAAAGCAAAAACTGATTTTTTGGGTAACATATTTTGAGTCCCTGTATTCAGTCATGCCTGAAGTGAGATCTAACTGAATTTTTAGCAATGCAAAGCAATGAATTGCCACTTTTGCTTAAGTGAATTTGAGTTGGGTTTTCTGTCACTTGAAACAAAAAGCATTCTACACTAAATTAGGCATATGTATTAAGTCAGGAATGAAATGGGAAATAAAACCACAGCTTGGAAGAGACATTTTAAATTAAAAAAAGTGAACAACACACAGGTAAGTTTGAAAATCTCAGTAAAATTATTTTCCTAGAAAAACATTATTTGCCAAGGTAAATTCAAGAAGGAGTTAAAAAACTAAATACACCAATAATTATGAAAAGAAGCATAGTCAAGAGTTACGATGATGATAGGTACAAGGTACATCTATTAGAAAATAAAATGGGGAAAAAAGAGACCATGTATCACCACAGCAACAAAAAACACTAAGAAGAAGCTAAGAAATTAGGGTCTTTTGACACCATTTTCATTGTTGTAGCTTTATAGTATGTTTTAATATATGGAAATTTAAGTACATTTTTATTTTAGTTTTTCTTTCAAAGTATTTTCCTACTGTCTTTTTCCCCATACAAACTTCAGAATCATTTTGTCAAATAATCTAGAAAATTATTTTTGTTGGAATTACATTAAATTTATAAATTTGGCCAGAAGGACTAACATCTTTAAAATCTGCTCATACAGGGAAACTTACTTGTTATTAAAAAGGTTCAGCAACGTATTTATAATTTCCTCCACTCCTTAAACTACCACCTATTTTCTAAAACTTAACCACTGCCTATTCTCTAAAACTTAACCTCTAAACACATCTGATTTTTTTTTAAGGACCTTGGAAAAAGTGATTCTAGATTTCACATGAAGAATAAACAGGCGAAAATAGCCAAGAATACATTGGAAAAACAAAAACAGAGAATAAAATATGTAGCTATTAAAAACTAATACTAGATTAACTAAAGATTATTGTAGCCATGCAAGAATACCACTGAGGTCGGGGGCGGGATCCAATCACGCAGCAGTCTTTAGCATGTGATGGGATGTACTGTGCTGGCCACTTGTCTTTTGCCGGCATGTCTTCTCCTTGCCCTTCCCCTGGTCTGCTCTTGTTTCTCAAGTTCCTGTGTCACTAGCTCCTGCCTGGGTTAGCCCTGGGAAGGCAGGAGATTGGGAGGTGGGAGGAAGGTAGAAGCCAAGACATTCCCCTCCTTCCCCGTACCCCCGTCCTCATCTCCACTTGGAGGGCTTTTCCGGCAGAGCAGCAGCAGTGTTGCCTCATGGCCCCCGATGCGGGTGGACAGTTCTCTGTCTGTGGTCCTAGATCTCAATGGCAGGCCTCACTTTGCTTCTAGTTCCCCCCTAAAGGCTCTGGCTGCTGGACTCTCAAACACCTCCTCCTTCTGTTGCCGCTTCTCTGTTTCCTGGTTTGTAAAATGGAGATAATAATACCTAAATGGGATTATGGTAAGAATTTTATCATTATCTGTACTTAAAATCTTTAGCTCATTGTATGGCATGTAAAAATCATTCAATAGGGGCCGGCCGGTGGCGCAGCGGTTAAGTTTGCACATTCTGTTTCTGCCGCCCAGGGTTTGCCGGTTCGAATCCCAGGTGCGGACATGGCACCGTTCAGCAAGCCATGCTGTGGCAGGCGTCCCACATATAGAGTAGAGGAAGATGGGCTCAGATGTTAGCTCAGGGCCAGGCATCCTCAGCAAAAAGAGGAGGATTGGCAGCAGATGTTAGCTCAGGGCTAATCTTCCTCAAAAAAAAAAAAAAAATTCAATAAATGCTATTATTATATCAGATCATGCTAAAAAAACAAACACTGACTTCTGTTATTCAAAAGTAGCATAAAGAATTTCATAAACTTGGAAAAGGTCCCCAGAACAAAGGGCTAATATTAATATTAAAAGAGGTCTTACAAAATAAAAATGTGTGGATAGAAAATAGATAAAAAAGTATAAATAGGAAATTCAAAAAAGAATACATTAATGAAGTGAAATCGATAATAACTAAAACAATACAAATTTAAATCATGAACGTTATTATTGCTATTATTTTATACAAAAAAATTTATATGTCTAGTGCCAAATAAAAAGAATGACACTCTTCAGTGCTGGTTTGAGTATGTAGACATAAGCCCTTTCGTTTAGTGTGGAGTATAGATTGGTGCAACTTTTCTAAAGGACAATTGAGAAAACTGGATCAAGTCCAGAGGAAGCATATTGTCCTTTGAAATTAGCCTCCCTCCCAAATATTTGGAGTTGCACTTAAAGATTACGGAGAGCAGGATGGATATCACAGAATTAGTTACATTAAAAATAAGTTTATAGTAGCCTAATGCTCAAGAGCAGAGGATTGGTTAAGCAAATCATTTTACATTCAAAAAATGTAGCATGCGGGCCAGCCCGTAGCCGAGTGGTTAAGTTCGTGTGCTCCGTTCTGCGGCCCAGGGTTTCGCTGGTTCGCATCCCGGGCATGGACATGGCACTGCTCGTCAGGCCACGCTGAGGTGGTGTCCCACATGCCACAACCAGAGGGACCCACAACTAAAACATACAATTATGTACTGAGGGGATTTGAGGAGAAAAAGCAAAAAAAAAAGATAGGCAAAAGTTGTTAGTTTAGGTGCCAATCTTAAAAAAAACAAAATGCAACACTGTGCATCTTAAGTTGTTGATATAGAAGAGTATCTATTGGCAAGGGAAAACATTTCTAAAACTTGTGTCATTGAAGTCTGGAAAACATACACCAAAATGCATAATGAAAGGGTAATAGAATTAATCGACATTTAATTTTCCATGTTTCCTTCTGTTTGCTTTACTTTTTCTATTAAGTATGCATTATCTTTTTTAAAAAAGTACATGTTAAAACTTAAATTTTGAACTTTCAGCTTCTTTTTTTATTTTCCAGAGTTCAAAAGTAACAGATACATATAACTGGAGCATCTCTTTGTAAAGTGAACTGATAGATATATAAAAATATTTCATCTAACAATGAAGTACTCCAAGTTGTATGCACCTAGACTTTCAGAATCCAGCGAGGGAGATCTCTGAAACCACCATCGTTGTTGAGTATTAGGACCACCGCAAAGCATTAATTTATCCCTCAAGGTGTGTTAGTGGATGTCACATTGATGAATAGCTCTAAAAATGAAAATTGGCTCTATTTAGACATTTACTGCTTCAGGTGAACTTCTGCTTATCCCATTTTTGCCCCATTCCTCTTTTTTCCCTCCCATTTCTTTGCAATACAAAAAAATAAAAGCTCTACATTACCAGATTTCTCTGAGTAAATGGAGCTATTGCCTTTTCATAG
Organism: Equus caballus; assembly: GCF_041296265.1. Taxonomy (NCBI): domain Eukaryota; kingdom Metazoa; phylum Chordata; class Mammalia; order Perissodactyla; family Equidae; genus Equus; species Equus caballus. The sequence continues at coordinate 76,532,375 of NC_091687.1, forward strand.
TGATCCTAAATAAGAACTCAACAAGTATTTCTTGGCGAGGCTTAGAAGACGTTCAACATTCTTTGACTCACCTTTTGGCCTGCCTTTGACTATTAAGCTTTCCTCTCATTTTCTTTTTTGTTGCTGTTGTTTTTATTGTTGAAGAGTATTAAGGGAATTCATATAGATAAGGTACGTTCTCGTTCCTTATTTCTCCGCGGAATTCACATAGAAAAGGTGCATTCTCGTTCCTTATTTCTCTGCACAAATCTTCCCTGCTGTATCATCCCCCCACACTCCCTACGTACTCATTCATCTTTTTTCCTTCTCCACTCTGTCCCCATCCTCATTCCTAAGCTACTAGTTCTTTGGTTATGACAGTTTCACATACCATCTGCTGGCAAATATTTTGCTTTGAATTTTAATCTTTAGTTAGGAAATTATTAGCTGATATAGTTTCCTATTCTGAGCCTGAAGCAAATTGATCGCTTTATCCTCATTGCAGGAGGGAAAACAAAACAGAACAGTTAAGCATTAGAATCCCTCAGAAATGGTACTTTTGATTTCAAGAGTTTAATTGAATAATTATTAATATCTATTATGTTCTGGGCACTAACATGCAAGTTCCCTGAGGGGCAACACTTTGCCTTTATCGTGGTGATATTCATCAAAATATGATTATGGTCCAGAGTGGGAACTCAATAAATCATTGTGCCTGCGTGCCTGACTGAATGAATGACACTGTGTCTGCCCTTGTGGGGCTTACACACTATTGTTATCAGCCTTTTCTCTGCCTACACATAGTGCACATGTGCAAATCCCCCCATCTTTGGTTTTAGTGGGAGAAATATACAAATATTTTCAATACAGTGTTGTATTATCTTTCAGAAATAAACAGGGTGCTTTGGGAGCCCAGAAAAGGGGCAAGCTGAATCTTGAAAGTGATAGAGGCATCCACTCGTTGAAAAAGACAATGGCTGGCACTGGAGTGCAAACCTCACACCTACAGGAGATGGGAAGGTCATGGATCTGAGCAAGGGCAAGTTCAAAAACCTAATCTGCAGATCCCAGTACAACTGCACAGGCCAGAAGCCCATGAAGCCGGCTCTGGTAAAGAAGGGTGTATGCAAGTAAGCTCCCACACACACGATGGGTGAGAGGTGGGGGCTGTGGCAACCTGGAGAGCCCAGCTACACCTGAAGGGAAAGCACAGTCCAGTTTCAGGGGGAAAGCAGGCCCCATGCTGCCAGAACTTCTAATTCTCCACGAGAAACTGGAAACTGAATGACTAAAGCTGACCTCTTATAATTTAAAAGTATTTGACTCAAGGGGCTGGCCTGGTGGCATAGTGGTTAAGTTCATGTGCTCTGCTATGGTGGCCTGGGGTTTGCAGGTTCAGATCCTATGTTCCACTTATCAGGCCATGCTGCAGTGTCATCCCATATACAAAATAGAGGGAGATGGCCACCAATGTCAGCTCAGGGCCAATCTTCCTCACCAAAAAAAAAAAAAATTAACTCAATTACAAACAAGTTACAATATATTATGCAAGCCAAAATAGCAATGCTGTAGGCCCCATACCACATCCCCTCTGGTTTGCCCTTCTGATCCAGAGTATTCTTCCAGACAAAAGTTAATGACCAATTCTGCTGAATGGAGAATATTGTCCAAGAAAATTCTTTTCAGGTTTATTTTGAAGAATTGCTAGAGTTCATAAATAATAAAGATTTAGTACAATATTTAGAATATTCTTCCCTGTTTGCATTGCAGAATTCTTGGCAATGCTCACAATACTTAAAAAGATGCTTCCTTTCTTACACATTAGTACAAAGGACCTCAAAGACTCATGATGTTACTTAGAGTCACCTGTGACACTTTAAAAATATAGACAGCAGAGAACCACCTCAAGCTTATTAAATCAGAATAGACAGGGCTGTGGACCTGAAATTTGTGCTTAGAAAGGATCCACATGCATAGCTGCGAACTACTATGTTAGTCTTTGAGATGCCTCAGTTGCGTTTTGCTACTAAAATCAGGGATAAATGTAAATATTTCTATTGAGCTTTGAACTAATGTAATGATATTGTCTCTATTTTGTGGTTAGTAAATCCTCACATATATTAAAGAAATAACAATATAAAAATAAGGATTATAAGACTTGAATATTCCTTTTAGAAATAGAACCACTTACTGACAAATATTAACACACACACTATATATGTGTTACACAATCATTAAATTTTATACATGAAAATTGTACTAGAGGCTGGCCCAGTGGCACAGCGGTTAAGTGCACACGTTCCGCTTTGGCAGCCAGGGGTTCGCTGGTTCGGATCCCAGGTGCGGACATGGCACCGTTCAGCAAGCCATGCTGTGGTAGGCATCCCAAATAGAAAGTAGAGGAAGGTGGCCATGGATGTTAGCTCAGGGCCAGTCTTGCTCAGTGAAAAGAGGAGGATTGGCAGCAGTTAGCTCAGGTCTAATCTTCCTCAAAAAGAAGAAAAATAAAATTATATATTTGTGTTTAAGTAGTCAGTAGAGAAGCAGTAAGAATCACCTAAAATATTGATATCCCTCTCCACTCGAACCCACTTAATAGGTATAAGTATAGCTGATAAATAATTTATAGACTCAAGCCAAGCAATAAGTGATACACAGTTTTTGTCAATATAAAAATTCCTAGATATGCATAAATTACTGGAAAATAAATTTAAATATACTAGACCCAGTGGAATGCTGAAAATAATTTTCTTAATAAAGGAATAAATATTTGACCTGTTAATTTTTTTTTTTTGTGAGGAATTGGACCTGAGTTAACATCAGTTGCCAATCTTCTTTTTGCTTGAGGAAGATGGCCCCCAGGTAACATCCATGCCAATCTTCCTCTACTTTGTATATGGGACACCACCACAGCATGGCTTGATGAGTGGCGTGTAGGTTTGCGGTCAGGATACAAACCGGTGAACCCCAGGCCACCAAAGCAGAATGCACAAACTTAACCAGAACACCACTGGGCTGGCCACTTGACCTGTTAATTTTTTAAAAGGCTTTTAGGAAGTAATTCTTCTAGAAGTCCTTTGGAACCTTCTGGGGACAATTATAATCATGTAACAGTGAGTGCATTTCAAACAAATGGCATTGTTCATGCATGATTACCAAGTTATAGCAACTTTTGAAGAACCATCCTTCTCTTAAATGTTTGCAACTTTGGTTGCTGTAAAAACGTAACATTCATCTTCTACTCCTAGGGAGTAAAATTGCTGTATTTTTTCTTTTCCCTGAAGAAACTTAAGCCACGATAGGTGAAATGTCACTTTTAATAATACCAAATTTGGTGCAATGTAGAGAGACGGTTGGGGAAAAAAATATCGATAGACTTCCATTAATCATGTTATTTCCCTCTTTTCCTCTTTAAGTACTTCAATATGTTTTGCCAGTATTATGTCATATTTGAAAGTTGTAAAATTATTTTGCTTACTAGTAACTCTATATTTTTAACAGTATGATCTTAAATTCAAATAATTGTCATGCTAAATTATATTTAGGAAAGATGAGAAAAGTTTACATATGTAAATACGTAAATATAAATATATAAATACATATATAAATATATATATACAAATATTTGCTTTAAATGAAGCAAACATTCAAAAAGTTGAGACCCAACTGTCTCTCCCATTCAGAGCCAATCTTACTCCATAGCGGAGTCACTTCAGATTGCCTAGGAGGAAGAGAAAAGTGTAGGCTAAATAGCTAAGAACTTAAATACCAAAAGATCATTCAAAATTTAGGTTTAGTGTTGTGGAAATTAAACTAGAAAAGCTAGAATTAAATAAGTGAAGACAAAGGAATATGCAAATACATAGAAACCGTTACCTGAGCCCCTTCCTTGGCAGTCCTCTAACAGTCCTTCTTGAAAAGGTGAATCCTAGTGACCTAGTGGCACTGTGTGATCCTGATCTGAGGGACCAGGTTTGAAAACTCCCACCATCCATATTCAAATTCTCATTAATAAAATCAATCAATTTTCTTGATGATAATACTACAAAGAAAGCTTTCCACATATGTTTTTAGGGGTTAATTACTACTGCTGAATGGTGAAGTAGAGTAAATTACTGTGACCACTCTACGTCAGTATTCCCCTCCCAGACCTGCATATGTACCACTAAGAGCTCTCTGGAAGGGAACTAGGCTCCCAAACCACCACCCAGTGTCTCCAAGCAAAAACAAAACACACAGAAGTTATTTTTGACTCTTCTCATCTTTCCACCTCTGACATATCATTTATTTACATGTCTTACAAAATATATTTCAAATAGTTCTGTTTCTTCCAGTTTCTGCCTCCGTCGTCCTTGTCCAAGCCACACCATGTCTTTTAGACAGTGGCAGTAGCTTCCTAACTGACCTTCCTGCATTCATTCCTGTTCCTTTCCAATCCATTATCTACACAGCCATCAGAATAACCTTCTTAAATCAAACCAGATCATGTTATTCCATGGCTTTAAGATTTCAATGATTTCTCATTACTTTTAGCCTCAAATACAAAAGCTTCAAGGTCCACATCATCAAGAGAGAAGGCAGGGGTACACTTGATTCTTCCATCACCCAGAGAGAGAGATGCTGGGCAAAGGAGCGAGGCTGAATATGTAGTTTGGGTCTATAGGCCAGTGGAGAAACCCTGTTCCCTCATTTCTCTCCTTTCTAATAAGTCAAGCATTAAAGTGACCTAATTAATGAAGGATATCAGACTGCCTGGACACCTAAGAATCTGGAATGGAAGAGTCAATTCTTCTAGGAATGGGAATTGTCTTTGAACTTCAGATGACAGCACTTGGAGACTCTGGGGTCTCTGGGGTCTTCTTAGTGTAGAATGTACCACACAAAGAATGAGTTATAATGCAAACTATGGACTTGGGGTGATTATGATGTGTTGACATAGGCTCATCGGTTGTAACAAATGTACCACTCTGGTGAGAGATATCGATGATGGCTATGCGTGTGTGGGGACAGAGGGTATATAGGAAATCTTTATACTTTCCCCTCAATTTTTCTGCCAACCTAAAACTTCTCTAAAAAGTCAAAGTTTGGGGGCTGGCCTGGTGGCATAGTGGTTAAGTTCACACACACCACTTTGGCAGCCTAGGGTTTGTGGGTTCAGATCCCAGGTGCAGACCTACACATCACTCATCAAGTCATGCTGTGGAGGCATCCCACATACAAAATAGAGGAAGAGTGGCACAGATGTTAGCTCAGGGCCAATCTTCCTCAAGCAAAAAGAGGAAGATGGGCAACAGATGTTAGCTCAGGGCCAATCTTCCTCACGAGAAAAAAAAAATCAAAGTATTAATAAAATATGACATATTTTACTTATAAATTACTTATTCAAATAGAGAAGAATAAAGTAAAATTTAACAATCAATCAAAATCTAACCATCTGAAGTAATCATTGTTAATAAAATTGAATGCTATTCAATGTGTTGTATATTTATATGTAGAAGGATGGATAGGTAGATAATTTTATAACAATACTATGCTATTTTTAAAATAGAAATATCAATTTCAATTTTTATTGCATTTAACAGAATTTAAAAGCTGAAGTGGAACTGATGGAATTTCTGAACTCTGGATAAAACTTTATCATCACCAGTGATATATTTCTCAAATGATCTGTCTGAGATTAAGGCAAATATGATGAAAAACATTGAGTATGATATACAATTTTAAACTATGTTTCAATTTTTTTCTCTTATAGAATGTGTTCTGCTGAAGGATGAAAAATAAGCATTCAAACATGCTCCCACATTTTCTTCTCCTCATCTAAATTGCTAAAGAACTGGGAGCTACCTATCTTGAATAACAGTGGGAAGTGAAACTTCCCGCTACATAAACTAAAGTAATTTTCAGGTTAGCGAAAGAGCTATTTTCTAGAGCATCAATTTCTCCCAAATTTTGTAAGCCACATTGTTATATACATATATACATCATCCAAGTTAATAACATGATTTCTACATTTTAACTCTGTTTTATATTTAAGTTGATTTAAAACTCGCTGTCAATTCTTTTCTCATGGTTAGTTTCATCATTTCTCAGTTCTGAACTTTTTAAAAAAATCATCTCTGGGGACAGCCTGGTGGTGCAGCGGTTAAGTGCACACATTCTGCTTTGGCGGCCCGGGGTTTGCTGGTTTGGCTCCCGGATGCGGACATGGCACTGCTTGGTAAGCCATGCTGTGGTAGGCATCCCACATATAAAGTGGAGGAAGATGGGCACAGATGTTAGTTCAGGGCTGGTCTTCCTCAGCAAAAAGAGGAGGATTGGCAGCAGATGTTAGCTCAGGGCTAATCTTCCTCAAAAAAAAAAAAGTCTTCTCTTGGAATAGGATTTCATTAAGTGGCTTTTATTTTGCTTGCTCGACTTTGTTTTTGCTTTTCTCTGGAAAGTTCATGTCTGCTGCACTTCCTCAGTGAATGAGAATTTCTGTTTCCTTTATAGTGGGATGATAACTTGGTTGAGTATACATTTGGACGCGCTTTCTTTACCTCACCACCTTGTAGTTATTGCTCTACTGTCTTTGGGCGTTGACAGGTGCCATTCTTCTTTTACCCCAGCATCTCCAATCAAGCATCTTTAGTGGGTTGGCTTTTTAACAGCAAGTAATTTCTTGCCTGTTTTTTTCAGGAAGGGCTCATGAATTATATATTCTCTGAGTCTTTTTTGGTTGTTGCTGTTTTTTATTTATAAAATGCGTTTCTGTTGCCCAAGTTGTTTAACAACCTGGTGGTATGTGTAATCTTTAGTTACACTTTTTTCCCCCTTGAACGTTGTTAACATTTGTTCCCTGGTCTTCTGATGTCTTCTGGCATTGGATTAGGTTTAGCAGAAGTCTGGGACCAGTCTGACATTTCACTTCTTATTATTTATACACACATATACGTGCACACACACACACACAGTTTTTGATTGAACAATTCTTTCTTTACCTCCAAAGTTTCAAACCTCATCAAGCCTTTTCTTAGTATAGATTGTTCAGTTCTTCATTGTTTTGCTTGGTATGCCCTTTTCCGCTGCCTTTGTTGATTTCCCTACTTTAGGGACACTAAATTAGGTACACCGGGGTAAAGTCTGTCTATTCACGTCTAGTCCAAATTTTTCAAAATTGGTATGGACAGTACAGTATTAGAGAAAAATCTTAGGAATTTTAAAGTTATCTTTTTTCCTCAATACTGAATAACCCAGTTCAGTATTCTATTGCATTTCTGTATTCCATTTCAGTATTTTGTAATTCTATTTTCCAGCATAACCCATGTATTTATTTGTCCGGTAGTCAATGTGTGATTTTGTTTGTTAAATACGTATGTAAAATGGGACATGGCCATAGGGTGTGCTATTACCAGAAATACAAAAATAGATGAACAGAGACAGAAATATATATATGTGATATCATTTGATATTTCTTGATTTGCAATGAAAGTATTCTTACTTAAAAGTAAAGAACAATTTTGGGCTTTCCCAGAATTTTTTTTTTTGGAGGGGTAAGGAAGATTGGCCCTGAGCTAACACCTGTCCCAACCTTCCTCTATTTTTTGCGAGATGCTGCCACAATGTGGTTTGATGAGCAGTGCTGGATCCACCTGGGATCCGAACCTGTGAACCCCAGGCTGCTGAAGTGGAACGCATGAACTCAACCACTACTCCACTGGGCTGGCTCCCAGAAAAAAAATTTTTTTATCCATATCCCTAAAAGTCTAAGAATTCTTTCCAGTTCTTGCTTGTGCTATGCACTGTGATGCATACGACATAATAGTAATTACATGAAATAGGCAAAATTAACTTTAGAGTCCCCTGGCGTCTTGAATGATTTTGGTGAATGTTGTGGGTAGAGGGCAATAAAACTCTGTGAGCAGAGGCACTAATACACACAGGCATCTCACTTACCTGGTTCTCATTCGAACTTCTCAGATTACTTAATTCTATGTTATTTCAAAATTGCCTTAATTGATTTTCAGATTTCAAGTGTCATTACTGGGACATATTTTGTTTTACTGCTTTGGCTCTGTTTTATTGTTTTGCTCAAAGCTAGCCCATTGAGATCTCTTGATATGAGACATTTTCTTCTTAGCTATATTTTATTGAAATGTCAACTAGTCGTAGAGTTTTCCTTTCCCTGGATTTTTGAAACTCACAGTGATCTTGACTTTTACATGATACTTTAATAATGTTGCCAATCCCCTGATAAGTTGTTCACATCAGCTATTTAGCCCCAATACCTAAAGCTTTGGAATCGCAATGATTCCCTTCACGTTCTGCTTCTGCATTCCAAGCGTCATGAATATTAAGTTGTACTTGCCCCAAAGCAAAAGTGTTTTCACCAAGATATTTGCTGAGATCAGGAGTCTCTGAGCCTCATTTGAAAACAATAGCATCAATAAGAGAGCACCACAAAATGTATGGTATTTAAAGAGTAAGAGAAACAAGAATTCAGAAATTTTAAATAAAGTTAAAATACATCCATTGATTGAAAGTTACCTGAAGTAATTCAACAGAACATCTCATGTGAGGCTGATGTTGAATTCTACTTTTTAAGAAACAATTCACCAGAGTGAAAGAACTCTAGGATTTTGACACTAATTACCTCCTTTGGATTGCATTTGTATGGACTTTCACAAATTTAAACTTTTTAGACAGTAAAAATCTCAGGGACTGATTCTATATGGCAAGTTACATTTATACTTCATTTTAATTATATAACATTATTTTCAAAGTAAACATCAAGCTACCTATAAAAGTTACTTCCTGTTGAAAGTCCCAGCTAATACAATTACAGCATTATACTAAAATGTTGTAAAATTTTTTTAAAAAAGAAGAACCACTTTCAATTCCAACTAGAGTTTCTTGATTATATTCTTGTTTCCTTGGAGAACGTAACAAGACAGATCACCCAGTAGGCTAAAGGACTATTGCACTATAATAGGGGCGGCTCTGAGTTTTGCTTGGCTTCTTTGAGCTATTGTTCATTTTTACGTTATTCAACATATAAAGGAAAAACTGGACTATGTTTTGTAATTTTTTTGTCTAGCCATTGAAAGAAAGCAGACTGTTGATTTGGAAGGCTCCCCAGACATAGCTGCAGAGACTAAAAGATCTCTAAATTTAAATTCCAAAGCACACACACTGTGCTGGACAGTGCAACTGCAGCCACGGTATAGCATGATCAAACCTTCCACAGCAAGTCCAGATCATCTACTCTCAGGAACTCTTGACTCTGTAAACCTCCCTAATACCGGAGCTAGAATCTTAACAAGGTCTATTCAACAGGATTCTCTCCCTCAGTCATCACAGTTTTTTTAGTTTTCTCACACTCAGCAGGGAGAAATCTTTAGAGGTACTGTGCTACTCTCAAACTACTCTCAAGTCTCAGATGGAATCTAAAAGAAGTTCCAAGAACCTATAAATTAGGAAAAGCAAAAACAGAATGCAAAAAAAAAAAAAAAAGAAAAGAAAAACCAAAACTCAACTAACTAACCTGAGAATTTGGCTCCAGGTCAACAAGTGCAACAATAAAGACAAAGACAAAGCTCATATCTTACTGCAAAGGTATAAGCAATAGGAATATTAAAGTAAGGCAATTAAAACATGTTAGGTCAAATAACTGCATTCCACAGTTTTAAAAGTTTAATAGCTATGCGTTACCTAGTGAATTGAAGCCAATCCCTGGTTGAATTGATGTTTAAGGACCTCCAAGATTTGGCAACAACCTACTTTTCTAGCCTTATTCCACCAAAATGCATACTACAATGTTCCACCCAAATATCTCTATTGTTAGCGAAAGTCATGACATATTCCATGGGTCTGAAATACTTAATATACTTTTATCTTTAGAATTTGTGCATTTCATTTTAATAGAAAAAAGCATTTTTACTTACTTGTCACTGGATTAAACCCATGTTCCAAGTTTTGTCTACCTCTCAGCACCCTGCTTAATGTTACGATCTCCTGAAGACTTCAGTTTCCTCTGTCAGGAGAAATCCCTCTCTCTAAATTTACAAATGACTTTGTGCTTCTTCTATTTCACCGTCTGGATTAGTTATTTGTGTACATGTTTTCTGATCTGCTAGACTGTAAACTCCTATAGCAACAGAACCATATTTTATTTATCTGGAGCAGGAAATAATAAATTGCTACTCCTTACACCCTAAATTGTTGGATCTAACAGAAACTGATGCCGTACATCTCAGAAGACTAAGTGAAAGCAATTTACAGTCAACGTAATTGCTTTAATGTCAGTTAGGGTCTGGAATGAGTCATGCGCTCTATAGCAAACTAAGGCCAACCTTGGTGAGAGTTGCATTAGGGCTGCCTCTGGGTCGGATGGTGCCTTTGAGCGAGTAAGAAAGAGGCACCCCTCTTGGTAGACGTTAGCTCTGTTACAAGGCACACACTGGAGGAGTCAAGTAGAGGCTGGAGTTCAGTCTCTATTGCTCTTTCAGCTGGATGTTTGCACAGAGTGCTGCCTGTACAACTTGCACAACTTTGTCTGTTGACCCTGCAAGCTTCCTGGGTAACTAGTGAGAAATTTAACTGGTAGAGAGAGTGAACTTGAATTAGCCCCTGCTCTCCTACTGTGCAGTAATCCGTTTCCTGTACCAAGAAAACCTCTTAGAGCTTCCAGGTAAAGCTTGAGTTCCTCAATTTGCAAACTACAATTAGAGTAGGGTGTGGTACTGCCCTCATTTGCTGGGAAGGGAAAGGAGTGGGGCACTGGATTGCAGGGTGGGGCAAGTTGAAAGAGAAGACTACGTAAGGGAATTGAGGCAAGCAGGCATGAGTGAGGGAGCCGCTAAGGAGTATGCTGGCCTTTTCTAGAAGGCCTCAGTCTTTAACCTGCAAGAACAAAACTGACTCCCATACTAGACTGCTCTGGTAAATTTTACTCTGCTCTGCTCCAAATGAACTTTGTATTCTTCTGTTAGACCAGTGTTTTGTCTTGGAATCTTGGAGAAGCAGGATTCACTTGGGTAAAATAATGTCTTGTTAGAAACAGGGCGAGCTAGACATGTCCTCTCTCCATAACTACTTGACTCAGTAACCATTAGTTATTTGTATGGACTTGGAGACCCAAAGGCCAAGAGTAGCAGAGATGACTCCATTTGACTAAAAGGCCAGATGTTACCCTCAACACCTTTTGTTGAAGGTAAGAAGAGGCATCTCTCACACTGCCTGGTTCAATAAACTTTTCTTCAGTGAATAAAGGAGCCTAGGTAAGCTATTAGTATTTATAAATAACAACATAACTGAACTCTGATTTCTTTCAGGATTGAGTAGACAACTTTAAACTGAATCTTTAACTTTAGAATTTAAAGTTTTTTCAAGATATATTTCTGGTCTTGATGAACAGCCTGACAAACTGCTCAGTCACCCTAGCCAGAAACCTTTGTCATTAAAATTGGCCCTTCTTTTCTCTCCCACTTTAATCCTTACTTTAAATTTTTCACTTACACTTGCTTTAAATTCTTAATAGTCTCCTCATCACCCAGAACAGTATCTCAACCTGGGATTTACAACTACCTATCTGACAAATAAAAATGGCAAGCAATAGGATATATTGGAGTATATGAGGAAGCCATTTGGTATAAACCTAATTTGGCCTGACCTTGTCTTTCCAAAAGGGCCTGACCGAGGCCGTTGAGCATGCATTGTATATCTGCTTTAGAGATTCCCTACGGCAAGAGCAAAAGGCCCTTGAGATAAAGGTGCAACTTCTCTCCCCGGCCCAACGTTGGCATCTCCTTAAAGATTAAGCATCTTTCTTTAGGCTGGGAACCTATTACAGCGCTCACCTGTGACCGCCCAGCCCGAGGCAACACACCTGCCACCCCGCGGCGCTCACTAAGACAGCAGACCTATCTGCCATTTCCATCAATCGCTGTGCTGACAGAGCAGCCTCGTGACTATTGTAAAAGGGACATTTCAATCATATGTGAAACATACTCTTCGAGGGTATATAACCACCCTGTGTACCCCACTTCTTTGGAGTGCTCTGTTCCTTTGTGGAAAGACTCTCCTGGGTTATAATCCTAAGATTTAAGCTCAGAATAAACTCCTCCAAATTTTCATTTATAGATTGGTTATGGATTATTTTCGTCAACATATCTCAGAATTACTTGGTCATTGCTTTAAAAAAAAACAATTAAATCCCCATGGCCCTGCTATTCAGGCACCCTGAATCAGAATCCCAGGGCTTTGAACTAGGAATCTGAGGGTCATTGATTACTCTTCCAGCCTCGTAGTCCTTGTCTTCTTTCCCTTCCTAGCCTCTACCCCTTTCAGGTCCTAAGTTCCAGTCTCTGCAGCCTAAATTTTCTACTTAGAATATATAAGTAGAATATCTACCACTCTACTCTGTGTCACATTCTTGGTATACTCTTGCTCATTTTACACATTCAGTAAAAACATTGTTGAAAAATGCTTATAAACCCATTCCTTACACTTTCATAGAAAGAAAGGGGACTTCTTTTCCACCCACCAGCAGGAGGCAGTATTAGGAAGAACAGATTTAATCCCTTCCCATGTATGGCCTCCTCTTCTAGATCCATAAGGAAACCACAGCTGGGTCAGAACCAAGGGCTTACCTTCAGGAGGCTAATCTAGAAGTCCATCTTTCTATATCCAAGTTCCGTGAACTCCATGAGGGCAAGGACCTTCTATGTTACAGGTTAGGCTGGTGTCCACTTTGCAGATTCTAAATTTTGCTATTGGGTGAAATTCAAGATCAAATATTGGGGAAGTGAGCTAGGAAGGCTGATTCTGGCCATAGTTCTAAACCATGATCTAGCAAATAAGTCATCAAGTTGATCTCACTCTGACTTCCCATTCATGGGAATGTTTGCTTGTCACTTAGCAAGAATTTAATGTACATTTATTGGATGAATAAATAAATGAATGGTGTTTGTCAATTCCAATGCTTCAGAGCAGCTTATAGAAAACACTCTTAGTGGTAACTTTTCTGATTTTCCAACCTAATTTTTCTCTGAGTCATAAGCAGTCCATTAATTACACTAACCTGATAGAATTAAATGAAGGAACCATCTTCTAATGCCCTCTGTTTCCTTCCCTCATAGCATGGACCCAGTGAGCAGTCTCTTCTATAATCAAAGGACCTTAGCCACTTGATAAACTGTCTCAACCTTTCTTCTTTTAATAGAGCTTACCTACTGCTGGGTTTGCTATTTTCTTTAAATGCTATGGTTCCATTATATGTTAGCAACTTTCTTATAGCTGCAAGTCAGTCATCCAGTTATATCAGAAAACAACTAACTTTAGTAAGAGCTTAGGATTGCCATATATATACATATATGTAAATATATGACAAATAAAAGCACAATAAAAAACCTCAGCACATCAAAAATAAGGCAAAAAATGTTATTTGATAATAATACATGCGTATATAACTTATTTATCCTTGACAATAGAAGATTTTAAACAAAATTCTTATGCTCCTTTGCTATATTCCCTTTTCTCAATGATAAACATTCAGCAACATTTTATGGTCATTGCTCTATTTATGGCCGTGCTTGTGGAGTTTCTCTTAAGTCTTAGATTATCAAATTCTAAATTTGAAGTTGAACTGTAATCCATGACACCACTTCAACATTTCCTCTGACCCAGTCCAGATTACATTCCAATATCATGAAGCACTTTGGCAGTGTTTTGACTGTTGCCTTCTCTCAATTGCATTCCCAGCCTAAAATGCTTTTATTTGACCCATCCAATTTTTTCAACTTTCACTTGCGAACAATAGCTGATTGCTCTTGGCAAAAAATCATGTCACAATAACTATGCGCTAAATTCTTAACCTGGCTGATAATTGCATATGAAGAGCTATTGGAACAGAAACAATCCTGCTGTGGAATATAAGTATTTAAAAAACTAGCCTAAAATAGGTGAGAACGTCTCCTTGTTAGCTCTCCTTTCTTTTTCAGAAAGTAATGTTCCTTTTGGATTTCTAGCTGAGGCATCATCTTGTGAGTGGATTAGCTGCAAGATAGTCTGAATTTCCACCAACACTGGACTACTGGTGGACAATTTTAGATTTCACAAAGAAGGTTCTTTGTAAAATAAAGGAGAAAAATAAGTTTTTTGTTTTTGTTTTTTAATATTCTACTCTCACTTGTTTATTTATTTTGGTGAGGAAGATTGGCCCTGAGTTAACATTTGTTACCAATCTTTCTCTTTTGCTTGAAGAAGATTGTTGCTGACATCCATCCCAACCTTCCTCAATTTTTTATATATGGGATGCCACCACAGCTCAGCTTGATGAATAATGTGTAGGTTCACGCCTGAGATCCAAAACCGCAAATCCTGGGCTGCTGAAGTGGAGCATAGGAACTTAACCACTATGCCACTGGGCAGGCCACCAAAAGAAGTTTTTATGCACTTTTGAAGAAGTACGGAAGGGAATTTCTATTCTTAACAATATTAATTATTGTTATAAGCTTACATTTTAGTACCCGCCTCTCTGGGCACCCTCTGGGTGCATTATCTAATCTAATTCTCATAACAACACTGTGAAATAGAAATTATTCTTATCAATTTACTGATAAGAAAATTCTGTAGGGAAAAAACTTTTTCCTCATTTTCACCCAGTCAGTAAATAAAAAGATTACAGATTAAATACTATGTTTTAACTACTGCTCTTTTCTGGAAGAGTTTCCATGGGTTTTTGTTTTCATTTTTCCTCAGCAGTTCTGGCATTAGGACTTAAATAGTTCTTTCTCTGTTCTGAGATGCAGAAAACATGCCCACACTAGGAGTCATGACCTACTCTATGACGAAAAGAGGACTTTCGGAAAGACAGTTTGGGTTGACTTTGGATTTAGTGAGCTTGGCATCAAATATCATCTCCTACTGCTAAATACTCTCAAGGTTTATCTCAATTCTTAGTTTGGAAAATACAGCTTCCATAATGATAGCCCTAGCACATTCAGTGAATTTGTCAAATTGAACAGAAGTGAACCCACTTCTAAAGAGATACTTCAGCAGCTATTTTGGGATGTTCATGGGGGCTATTTGTAGATCCATAAATTACACTTTGTAGGTGGCTATCATCTCTGCCGCCTGGTAACCTTGGCTCCAAAGCTATACTTTTCCTGAAAAAATTAAACAGTTTCTGGAGGGGAGAAAGAGCAGTATTCTGGTTCCTGAGAAGCGAGAGAAACCGAGCAAGAACCTGCTCACAGGACTAGGGCATAAGTTAGGTGAAAGTCTTTCAAAGCTTTTTTAGATTCCATGTGTAAGTGATAGCATAGTGGTAATCATATTGCAATATGTAACTGTATCAAATCAACACGCCACAAACCTTAAACTTATACGAAGTTATATGTCAATTGCATCTCAATCAAATCAAATCAATTAATTAATTAATTTTAAAAAGTGTTTCAAAGCAAGGGTTTATATGTGGAGGGACAAGATAGGAATCCACTTACTGGACCCAGAGCCCAAAGTCACATTGGACGAGCATGGGGCTGAGCTTCTGAGTTATTGGTTCAGGCTGCTTAAATACTTCTTTATTTATGACAAGATTGGTTTCAGAATCTTTGGGTGAATAGATAGGAATTAACTTTAGTTTAAAACTGAGAATGTGAAGGGTCAGGCCAGCAAGCAGACTGGGAGTAGGAAAGCCCATGAGCAAGCAGTCCTAATGTGTGCAGCTTCTGATTTTTGATACTATGGGAAATAGGTCATTTGTAGTTTTAGAATCAGTAGCCTCTTTCTCCACTTTCCTTTCTCCTTCCCCAAGCTTCTTAACTTTATACTTATTCTGTTGTTACTATTCAAGGTGCAGGTCAAATTTAGCTCCTTTTTTATTTTTTAAAAAAAGATCGGTACCCGAGGTAGCATCTGTTTCCAATCTTCCTTTTTGCCTTCTTCTTCTCCTACCCGAAGCCCCCCAGTACATAGTTATATATTCTAGTTGTAGGTCCTTCTAGTTGTGGCATGTGGGATACCGCCTCAGCATGGCCTGATGAGCAGTGCTAGGTCCGTGTCCAGGATCCTAACTGGCAAAACCCTGGGCCACCAAAGCAGAGTGCGTGAACTTAACCACTGGGCCATGAGGCCCGTCCCAAATTTAGCTCCTTTGATAAGTCTTTGTTTTTATAGTTTTTCTCTTTGGACTACAAGGAAATTGTTTAAGTTGCATTTCTGTGTGTGTGCACCGGGGTACGTCAAGCAGAAATGGAATGGACTTGTTATATTAACTAAAATTGTCTTTTTACCTAAAAAAACACTCGTTTTTATTTTCATAAATTAAAATTATAAGGTAGATGTCCTGAAATTTCCCTTCTTCATCAAAGTGATCATCATATCATCATATATAAGAGTGATTCTCAATTTTAGCTGCACATTAGAACTACTTGGAGAGATTTAAAAAACCCCAATGGCCAGGCCACACTCCAGACCAGTTATATCAGAAGTGTGCTGGGACTCAGGCAACAGTATTTTTTAAAACTCTCGGGTGATTCTGAAGTAAAGCCAAGGCTGAGAACAATGTCTTAAAATGATCATTGATATCATCGTTTTCTATCATCATCACATAATTTTTATTTGATGTTTAACTGTGGAAGGCACCAAAGTAGATGACACATAAGGAAAATTTCTTAAAATGGATGACTGCTTTGCAGTTCCTTGTAATCTAGAATTTTAGCATCATTTTTTTTCTTTATTCAATAATAAACATAATAAGTGTTGATTAAATGCTAGATGCTAAACATACAGTGGTAAACAAAGTAGAAATAGCTTCTGACCTCACAGGACCTTAGTTTAGTAGAATTGAATAAACATAGAGAAGACCATAGAATGTTGTTAGTTACTTTTCAAGACTTACAAACCAAAATGCATACTTTTAAATTTCCTAGCTATATTCCTGATGCTGGGTGAAGCCAACTAGCACCACCACCAATAAAAACCCTTCTGCCTAATACATTAAGTAAATTTGTACTTTCTGATGAAAATCACAGGAAGAGAAGGCATGATGTACCTTTAGTCAAAGCATCAACAATCATGGGGAAAAGACTAAAAAACACCTGAATCTCTTGCTAGCTGACTACACACAGTTCTATATCCTTAAAAATATTATAAGGGGCCATTTAGAGATGTTAAAATAGTTATTTCACATGGAAAATACATTAGATTGATTAAACAGAGATGCACAGAACATAATTAAATTAGCAAAAATGTTACAAGAACTACTAGTGAATATAAAGCTTTTCTTTTTTATTATAATGAAATTGTTTTAATTGATTTTTTAAAAAGTTTTGATTATGTTTCCTGGTCAAATATCATTAGCATATAATAAAGGTATCATGTGGCATACATCTGTGTCAAAATTACTATGGGCTTTGGGGTTCCCTCGCTGGGACTAATACATCGTTGAGCTAATTAGTCTTCTATTGTTCTTTTAACAGTGAGGCCAATGAGATATTCTTATTTAGAATGGCAACATAAGAATTCTTTTTTCTCCAGCGGTCATATTTCATAGGAGGTAGTTTTTGAGTGCGATATTTTAAAATCAGGTATCCTTTAATATAGTTAATTTGTAGGTAATTGTAAGGCTACACATGTACATGGTAAATTACGAATGCTAGAACATTAATGAACAAATTATAACAAGTTTCTCATCCCTTTATTGAGCATTAAAATGCTGAAAAAATACCATAACAATTTGATGGTTATGGCTGATGCCCTTTTGACTGTTGCAATCTTAAAGATAACTTTAGTCAGCTGGAAAGCTTATGTTAAAAGGGAATAGCTCAAGTGAAACAAATTCTTCTTGCTTTTGTCTCCAAGTGAACTGCACTGTGAAAGGACACAGAATGCGTCCGCATTGCCTGAGAGAATTGCAGGATGAGATAAGGTGTATCTGTCAAGGAATGGAAAACCTCTTTTTACCACCAGAAATATTAAAAAATGGGAAAAGACTGTTAGTTTTTTTTTTTTTTTAGCAAGCCATTTGATTTTAAGAAAAAAGTTTCTTTTTAGGAATATACATTGTTCATGTGAGTTGTCCTGGTAGATTTCCTCAAAGCTGATGCTAGAAGATAAATATTGCTCCATGAAGAAACGTCTGACTGCTCAGGTGTGTGAAACGAAGTGCAGCTAAAGCACATTTTTAAAGGAAAACCTAAATTTAAGAAATGAATTTATTCATTATCTTTGTCTTATCTATTGGAAGTCTTCATTACAGAACGAGAACCGTTTATTTCTTCACCCTGGCATTGCTTTTCAATGAAGCTACTCTAACATGACTTGGTGACCCTTCTTCCACCTTCTCCCTTAGCTTGAAAGATTCTCCTTTATATTTCTCCTCTATATTTAGAGTAGAGACAGGTCACTGCTTTCAATTTGTTGAGGAATGTTTTCAAGCAATTGAGATATCAAAATATCTGTACATAATGCCAGCTTTCAGTAAAGGTCACATTTTACAGTCAGATTCTGAGAGGAAAGGTACAGAAGCACTTCATATATTCTGTTTTCACACAGTAGAACATGATATTATATTGCTTAGGTAGAAAACATTTCTTTGGTGAAAACTGCTTTTGTTTAGAATGAAAATGGTACAGTCCAGGAATTAGGAAGTATACGTTACTTAATTTGATGAGCATTGAAATGTGAATTACTAGCTATTTGGGGAAAAACGCATTTTAAATATCTTGAATTTTTTACATGAAAAACAATGCAATAAAGTGCTCCTCAAAGTTTGAGGTAGGCAATCATGCTCTGGTGCTTTAAATTTTTAATACTGATTTCCAACACCCGACAGATAAATTTAGTGTACCATTCTCAATTATCTTCCCTTTCACTATTCATTTTCCTCCTCCCCTTGGCCATGAATTCTCTCTACTCTTCTTCCATCCTTTGCATTCCTTCCTAATTACAGAAATGAAAGCAAGGTTAAAATTGACTAGGGAAAAGTTTACTTTTATTTCCTATTTTTCTATAGGAGACATAAATTTTTCTAAGCAACTAAAATACCTCTACTGTCTTAAATTCGGAGAAGAACTTGGTCCACTTTCATATTTTGGAGCAGAGTGCATCTATCAAGGTTTACTTTGCTCCACTGGAATATCGAATCAAGAAAGCTATGAATTTTTTTATGGATTATAAATACATACTTCAGATGATTGCACATATGCTCATGGTGTAAAACTTAACTTGCAAAATTCACTTTCTATCAATACTAGAGAAATAACTCAGAACCATTGTCCTATCTTGGTATTTCAGTGTCACTGTCTTTTTTTTTGGCAAGACAACATGCAATCATTAAACAGAGGATATTATACAATTATTTTCCTTGACTGGTGTTCCTCCAAATGGTAGGAGGAACATTTTAAAATATTATTAATAAAAGACATATTTTAGTTTGTTTCTCTAGTTCTTTTAATTTTAAATCATGATTTGTAGTCACAGGTGGTATGTTAACATGAAAATTTCTCATTCATTTTTTCAAGAAAGCAGCCAGAACCACAAAGTAATTTTATAGCTTATCTCGATACCTCTTATTAGCTTTCTGTATTTTATCAAAATCAGCCAACAACTTCAAAAGAAAATATAAGCACAAAATGTGACATGTCAAATACTAGACATTCAAGCAGAGAATGAATCCTTTTTAACTGTGAACAAGGAATTAAACAATGTGAACTAATAAATTAAGAGTTCACCTTTTGTTAAAAATAAATCAGCTATAATAATTGTACAAATTGACATACTGAATTATAATGTATGTGTTAAAGTAGATAGAGAGATAAAGCTTACTTTTCTTTCAAGAATTCATGCAAATCTCAAAATTTAGTTTCACATCTAGCCATCAGCTATTGAAATCAACTTCCCACTAGACTCCCACTAAAAACTCTCACTAAAAAGCCCTGAGCTCAATTGCCAAAAAGCATTAACAACATTGAAATACAGTCTGATGGGTGCCTAATACCAGAATCTCCAAGAGTATTATTCATTATAACGCCCATTGCATCATATAAATTATATCCCTCACCTCATATTGCCTTGGACCTCCCTCTTCCTGGACTATGTTCACTCCACCTGGGGCAGCCCACAAGTCACTGGTCACTTCTGCGCAACCAGGCTGACCAGTCTTACATGACCAGACTTTTGGTTTCTGCTGCCATTCCTGGACCTGAATGAAATACACACTTCAGGCCATAGGATCCGACACCCTGAAAAGCTGCCAAAGGATCCAGATGACACCACCTGGAGGTATGGGAGAGCTAATGCCCCCATGAGTAAAGTTCATCCAATGGGAAGCAAGAGACAGGAAAGAGCACTCAAATCATTCCCAGCTTCTGCCTCTATTGCATGGACTGCTCTGAGGATGTTTCTTCATATAGCTCTCTGGAGACATTCAATATGCCCAGCAGAGGCACCTGTGCTGTGAAGGAGCGGTCAGTGTGTGAATGCATGACTTTGCACTACTTTGCATCTTTCATTACTTCACTTCTCTTATACCTCACTCTTACTGTTCTGGACTCATGTAGCACAAATAATCCTTGCCTTGGGCTCCGATTTCTAGACAATCTGGGATGAAACACACATGAAGCTTAATTGAGAAAAAGACAATCAGACATTTCTAATTCGGTACTCCTGACTTCATATTATAAAGCATTTTTTTTCTTGAATAAAAGTTATGCCTACATCTAGATTTAAATATTCAGAAAATGTATTAACTGGATAGTTGGACAAGTGTTCTGTTTACATGTGGGTCAGGTAGAATTAGCATGTACTCCACTATACATTTTACTGAGGAAGAGAGAAAGAGAGAGAGCAAATCCATGACAACACTTGGTCCAGTGTGGAAGTGGGTAAGAGGGTGAGAAATACCAACAGTAGCACACTGGGTTAAAAGTGGAATCATTACAAGTAAAACTGTAAAGATGGAAGAGGAAACATGGATAGCTCTTGTAGAAGAACATGCTGGCTGAAAATTCTAAGTTTTCATGTACACCTTATATTCAGAATGACAAAAACCAGGAAGTAAGAATACTAAAATATTTTATCTTAGAAGACAATAGAAATCTTTTTGGAAACTGAGAAATAGACTGGGAGCTAAGCCAATAAATATTCCCTTAAGATGTAGATTAGAGAAGGATATTTGTCACAGAAAAAGAAAACAGACACAAAACAATCCATAGACTACATCTGATAGGAGTTACTGAATTTGAATATAGTACACTATTTTGGGAGATGTCTTAAAAGAAGAAAGGAGTCCCACCTTCAAGGGATTGAAGAGAAGAACAAGGTAATGAGAGTGTTATTTATAAGACTTAGAAGCAGAAAATATCTCTGAAATTTTCTAATAAATGGTCCGAAGAAAATTTCAGAAAGAAGTTTGGCATCTGTAACAGATTGCAAGGAGGTGTGGCATTTCTGAAACAGAAATTGGGATTCATAAAGAGAAAACTAAATAATATTAAAAAGCAACAGGATAAGAGGAAAAGACAACAAGACGTGATAAGAAAGGATTGCAAGGAAATTAAAATGTAACAGCAGTCCTGAGCAAAGTGATACTGCAGAAAATTGAATCCGTGATATAAAGGATGTATTCTATCCGCTCTCTCAGTCATCAAAGGAAAATTATCAAAAATAGTAAGAAATAAAATAATAGATATCTAAGAGAAAGACAAGAAAGCCAACATATAGATAGCTGCTATGTCTGAAGAAGAAAATAGAACAAATGAAAATGATGCAGTGATTGATGATAAAATATGAGAACAAATATCCAAGCCACAGAGAAACTGTGATACAGATTGAAAGAAGGTCATTGCATCCCAAACCAAGGAAATGCACATACCTAGACAGAGCCTAGTTAATGTTTTGATCCTTAATAATAGAAACAATTTAATCACAATTCAAGAGGAAAATGGATTACCTACAAAGAAACAAAACAATTTAGCACTCAACCTCTCCTTTACAACATTAAATCTGAACATTATGGAATAACACAGTAGAAATTTTTAGTAAAAAAACAATTATAACCCAAGACTTTTTGTAAATAATAAAGTTATAATTTATTAACAGAGGCAAGAGAACAATATTCTCAGATTTCAAATGTACAAAAGTCAGCAAAGGCTATGATGTTGAAAATACATGAAGATTTATTTCAATCAATCAAGAGTTGAATCGAAATTAAGAGTTTAAGAACTGTGAGGACTTTGCATGCCAATGATTAAGCTTGTCTCTCAGCTCCAAGCTCAGCTTTCTCTAATCGGCTTTATGATTCTGAGGCTGGGACGCTGCCTACCACATTTCTTCTTTGCCAGGTGGCTCTCTGGCTAATACCAATAGGGGGCGCTAGTGGGAGACTGGGAGGTAGGAGCAGAGAAAAGGGACTTGCTTCTTCCTGTTTGCTTGTGGTTCCTGTCAGCACCTCTCAGAAACGTCTTTTCACCTCAGAAAGGGCAGTTGGTTCCAGTTGCCAGCCTCTGTTTATGTTCCCACACCATCTGCATTGCGCCACAGAGGACCCTTCCTCAGAAGTCTGAATTCCGTCTTTGGTGGGATCCCTCCTCTGAACCCTGAGCCCTGGCCCCAGTCAGGAATGCCATTTCCTCAGAGGTCAGGGTCCTGGCTCTGCAGGTTCAGGCGTTTCCAACACCTTCCCTTGTTCCCCCAGCTTAGCATTGGTTGCTGTTTCCTGCTGTTACTAACTCATGTTGCCTCAGTGTCCTTGCTTGCTTTTCCAGTCTTCCAGTGCCTGTTTAACTACTTTTCCTGTGTTACATTCTCTTAGTTAAAATAACTGATATGATTTCTATGTCCCTGACTGGACTCTGACTAACATAGTACTTGGTATCACATTATAATGGGATTGGTTTGTTGTTTTCTTGATCTTAAACTCAGTGCTAAGCTTCTTGCCAATTTGACATGGGCGTACAATGACATCACAATTAGTCAAATTATCACCTATTACTGATGGTAATAGAATGCTTGCTGAGGAAGTATTTTGGGGAACCAAGTGGCTGCTGAACTTGACCAATATGGAAATAACGATGGCTATAGGATGAAGGAGTTGGAGAGCTCCTTTTGGGGGCGCTGGGGAACGTGCAGAAAGAAAACGACAATCTCAGAGTTTTAAATTCTCACTTCCAGCCAAGGCAGACAACCAGAGAGCTTCTGTGTGGCCCTAAAAGAAGCTTTATTTCTTCTAGTTACAGGATCAACCTAATTGAAAATCAGACTCAAGATTTAATTGGGCATGTCACATAATTACAACGTAAAATGATTTCAGATTTGTTAAGCTTTTTATGCAAAAGTTGGGGCAATGATTGGCAATGAATAAAACCCTAATATTTGGAATGGGGATATTTGGTGGACTCGGAGGAAGTTGAGAATCTTTAACATCCTAAGGCTCTCTGGGTCTCCCTTACCAATAGAAACTATCTGTCCTCCCACGTTGTGTCTGAGGATACTAGCTTGTTTTTGCTTAAACACCCAGTAATAAGTTCCTCTGGGGCATATGCTTTGTAAGGGGAATCCTAATTTTCTCAAGATCCATTCTAATGCTACTGTTGTTTCTAGATATATATAGTGAGTCAGATTTTGGTATACCCCAGGAGGATAAATGCAAAGCCTAACCTGGGAGAAAATAGCTTACACTTCAAAAGGATTGAAAGATTTTGTGGTGTCATCAGCATCATGGTGGCATGAGAACTTCCCTTGTTTCTCCCCTTCAATCTTCAACTAGTAAAACATCTATAACTTAACAAAGTTTCCTTTTCCCAACTCACCAGGACACCAGAGAGATCCACATGTCTGTACATCTGAAGGTGGGTGGATTGGAATACACAGAGGACAAGGGGAACAGTGGAGGCAGTGCCCACAATCCTGGCCCCTTGGCCGTGGTGGTGGAACCCCCAGCCCCAGGGAATATGGTTGCATCAGCAGAGGATGCAGCAGTGGTGCAAGAGACTGGGTAGCAGTGGTAGTGTGGACCGCAACCCTGGTTCCTCCAGCTAAGGCAGTGCCTGCAACTATGGCCTCTCACCCACGGTGAGAGTACCTGCAAATCTGACAACCCAGACGTGGCAGAGGTGCCCATGACCTGGCCTCTCCCACTTTCCTCCCCCTCTGCCACTACAGTGGCAGTTCCTGAAGCCCAAGTGATCCCAGATGTGGCAGGGACACCCACCATCCCCGTGTCCCCACTGGCAATGTCAGTGACTGCAATGACACTGGCAGCAGCAAGACACCAGCAACCCCAGAGACACAAGCAGTGATGAGGAGGGCACCTGTGATGCCTCTGGCAGAGGCAGTAGAGGGAGAGAAAAAATGCCAATTCTCAAGTATAGACAGAGGCAGCTCTGGTAAGACAAACCAAAAGCTTGTGCTAAAGCACCACCAACTGATAGAGAATTCAAAATAGCTGTCGTAAAGAAACTCAGTGAGCTATAAGAAAACTCAGAAGGGAAGTTCAATGAGCTCAGGAATAAAATTAAAAGAAGGAATACTTAACCAAAGAAATTGAAACTCTAAAAAAGAAACAAATAGTAATTCTGAAACTGAAGAACTCAGTAAAAGAGATGAAGAACATGTAAGAAAGCATTGGAAATAGAGCAGACCATATGGAAGAGAGAATTATTGAGCTCAAAAATAGGTCTCTAGAAATGATTCAGGTAGAAGAGGAACGAGAACTAAGATTATAAAAAAATGAAGAAAGTCTATAAGAACTATCCAACCCCATTAGAAAAGGCAACATAAAGTTTATACAGAAGTTGAATTACAAAGCTGCATACCTGAAATTTATATAATGTTATAAATGAATGTTACCTCAATAAAACAAGAGGAAAAGAAAAGGCAACTTAAGGATAACGGGTGACCCAGAAGGAGAAGAGAGGGAATAGGGAGCAGAGAGCTTATTTACAGAAATAATAGCTGAGAACTTACCAAACATAGGGAAGGTATGGGATACACAAGTCACAAAGTTAATAGATCACCTAATTATCTAAATGCAAAAAGAATTTCCCCAAGACACATTATATTGAAACTGTCAAAAGTCAATGATAAAGAAAGAATTTTAAAGATAATCAGGGAAAAAAGACAGTAACCTATAAAGAAAGCTCCATGTGACTTTCAGCAGATTTCTCAGCAGAAACTCTATAGGCCAGGAGAGAGTGGAATAACATACTCAAATTATTGAAAGATAAAAACTATCAGTCAAGAATACTCTAACCAGCAAAGTTATCCTTCAGATATGAAGGAGAAATAAGGGCTTTCCCAGACAAACAAAAGCTGAGGGAGTTCATAACCACCAGACCTGCCTTCCAAGAAATGTTGAAAAGAGCTTTCTGTCTGAAAAGAAAAGGCAAAAGTACACAAAACTCTGAGTAAGGTAATAAACAGAGAGACAGAATCAGAAAAATGCAACTCTATTTCAGGATAGGTTGTAAACTCTTAACTATTGCATAAAAGTTAATGTGAAAAAAGTATTAAAAATAACTATAGCTACTTCAATTTTATTACAAATTCACAACATAAAAAGGAATAATTTGTGACAACAAAATATAAAAAGAGAAGAGGAAAAGGATGGAACCTGTATAGGCAAGTGAAGATAAGATGCTATCAACAGAAAAAGGACTATTTCATCTGTGAGGCATTTTATACAAATCTTACGATAATCACAAAACAAAAATTTAGATCAGAGACATGAAACATAAAAACAGATGAAACTGAGAAAAACATCATAGAAAAGCACCAAACTAAAGTGGCAGGCAGAAACACAAGGAAAAAGAAACAATGGAGATATAGAGGAACCAAAAAACAAAGGTAAAATGGCTATGCTAAGTCCTCACATATGAATAACCTTAAATGGAAACTGACTGAATTCACTAATCAAAAGATGCAGAGTAACTGGGTGGATTAAAAAATAAGACCCAACTTTATGCTGCCTCCAAGAGATTCATCTTTGCCCTAAAGTGATACTCCAAGCAAAAGGCAGCCAAAAGATGATAGGTGTAGCCATACTCATGTAGACAAAATAGACTTCAAGCCAAAAAAGGCAACAAGACACAAAGATAGACATTATATAGTGATAAAGGGGCAATCCATCAAGAAGACATAACATTTATTAATATATATGCACCTAACATAGGAGCACCAAAATATATAGCACTATTATTCTCAGACCTAAAGGGATAAGTTGACAGCAACACAATAATAGTAGGGAACTTTAACACCCCACTTACATCAAAGGATAGAACCGGGCAGAAAGTCAACAAGATCCCTCCCAGATCAGGAATAAGAT
This sequence comes from Equus caballus, assembly GCF_041296265.1. Taxonomy (NCBI): domain Eukaryota; kingdom Metazoa; phylum Chordata; class Mammalia; order Perissodactyla; family Equidae; genus Equus; species Equus caballus. The sequence goes on from NC_091687.1 coordinate 76,558,659, forward strand.
AAGGATGCCCATTCTCATCGCTCTTACCCAACATAGTATTGAAAGTCCTAGTCAGAGCAATTAGGCAAGAAAAAGAAATAAAAGGCATCCAAATTGGAAAGGAAGAAGCAAACTGTCACTATTTGTGGATGACATGATTTTCTATATAGAAACCCCTAAAGACTCTACCAAAAATCTATTAGAAGTAAAAAAATGAATACAGTAAAGGTCCAGGGTACAAAATCAATATATAAAAATCTGTTATGTTTCTATGTGCTAACTATGAACAGGCAAAAAGAGAAATGAAGAATGCCATCCTATTTATAATCACAACAAAAAGAATAAAATATCTAGGAATAAATTTAACTAAAAAGATGATGGACCCGTACTCTGTAAACTATGTGACATTGTTGAAAGAAATTGAAGAAGACACAAAGAAATGAAAAGATATTTTGTGTTTGTGCATTGTAAGAATTAACATTGTTAAAATGTCCATATTACCTAAAGCAATCTATAGATTTAATGCAATTCTTATCAAAATCCTGACAATGTTTTTCACATAAATAGAACAATCCTCAGATTAGTGTGGAACCACAAAAGACCCTGAACAGCCAAAGCAATCCTGAGAGAAAAGAACAAAGCTGGAGGTATCACACTCTGATTTAAAATTATACTACAGATGGCAGCCCCTTGAGTGGTTAAGTTCTCGCACACTGCTTTGGCAGCCTGGGCCTGGGTTTGAGAATTTGCATCTTGGGTGCAAACCTACACCACTCCTCAGCCACGCTGTGGCGACAATCCACATACAAAATAGAGGAAGATTAGCATGGATGTTAGCTCAGGGCAAACCCTCCTTAAGCAAAAAGATGAAAATTGGCAACAGATGTTGGCTCAGGGTGAATCTTCCTCAACAACAACAACAACAACAACAACAACAACAAAATTATACTACAAAGCTGTAGTAATCAAGACTGCATGGTACTGGCAGAAAACCAGACACACAAATCAATGGAACAGAATTGAGAGCCCAGAAATAATCCCACAAATATATGGACAACTGATTTATGACAAAGAAGCCAAAAACATACAATGAAGAAAGGAAAGTCTCTTCAATAAATGGTGATGGGAAAACTGGACAGTCACATGTGAAAGAATGAAACTAGGCTGTTATCTTATACCATACACAAAAATTAACTCAAAATGCATTGAAAACTTTAATGTAAGAAAGACCTGAAGCCATAAAACTCCTGGAATAAAACAATGACAGTACACTCTTTGACATCAGTCTCGGCAGTATCTTTTTGGATATGTTTCCTCAAGCAAGGGAAACAAAAGAAAAATAAACAAATGAGATAAAACTAAACTAACTAAACTACTCAAACTAAAAAGCTTCCACACAGCAAAGGAAACCATCAACAAAACAAAAAGACAACCTACTAAATGGGAGAAGATATTTGCAAATGATATATCCGATAAGGGGTTAATATCCAAAATATATAAAGAACTCACAACTCAACAACAAAAAACCAAATGACCTGATTTAAAAATGGACAGAGGATCTGAATAACATTTTTCCTAAACAAGGCATACAGATGGTCTACAGCCACCTGAAAAGATATTAAATATCATTAATTATTAGGGAAATGGAAATCAAAACCATAATAAGATACCATCTCTCACCTGGTTAGAATGGCTATTATCAAAAAGACAAGAAATAGCAAGTGTTGGAGACAATGTGGAGAAAAGGGAACCCCTGTACACTGTTGGTAGGAATATAAATTGATGGAGCCACTAAGGAAAACAGTATGGAGATTCCTCAAAAAATTAAAAATAAAACTACTATATGATCTAGATAGTCTACTTCTGGGTATTTATTCAAAGAATATGAAAATACTAATTCAAAACAATATATGCACCCCTATGTTCATTGCAGCATTATTTACAATAGCCAAGATATTTAAACAATCTAAGTACTCATTGGAAGATGAAGGGATAAAGAAGAGATTCACATAATGAAATACTACTCAGCCATAAAAAAGATGAAATCTTGCCATTTGTAACAACCTTGGATGGACCTCTAGAGTATTATGCTAGTGAAATGCATCAGACAGAGAAAGACAAATACCATATGATTTTACTCATATATGGAATTGAAAAAACAAAATAAACAAACAAACAAAACAAAACAAAAACAAACTCACAGATACAGAGAACAGATTGATGATTACCAGAGGGGAAGGAGGTGACAGGAAGGAGAAATAGATAAAAGGCATTAATTGTATGGTGACAGATGGAAATTAGATTTGGGGTGGTCAGCATGCTAATGTATACAAAAGTAGTGTATACAAAAGTTGAATTATAACGCTGAAACATGAAACACATATAATGTTACAAGCCAATGTTGGGTCAATTAAAAAAAGATTGAAAGATTGTGTGTGTGTATGTATATGAGAAGAAACCTTGGAAATACGTATGGAAATGGATTCTAAGGGTCTTGAACCAAGTGGAAGAAGGAATATAATGCTGATTTAGATAAATTTATTGACATGGGTGTATTTACTGGCAATTCTGAACTTAATGGTTAGCTTACACAGCTGCGTATGGCTTCAGCAGTTTACTTGTTTAGATTACTGAAACTTGGATTCAGTCCTGGCCTACATTTAATGAGATTGATATTAACTTCCTTGGCATAATGTAAAGGGAAGAATTCAAATGCTTAAGATATAGGAATGTTGGATACAGTAGTAAATTTATGATGTATGGCTTGTCCATCTCTCTCCACACATCCCCTAAGAGGGCACAGAGGACACTCTCTTCACTAAGAAAATGAGAAAGATGTTATTGGGAGGTGTATTAGTATTCTTGAATGTCCATGATTTCAAGGGAGATGATGGAATCTCAGAGTAGTAGAGGCCAAGAGGCAGCGCTTAACTGCCGAAAAGAAGCAGGGAGCATAGACTATAATAGGCAGGCAGGCAGAAAGTAGTAATCAGAATGTTTTGGTCAGCAGGGATCTTTGGTGGCAGCTAAGTGATCACAGTATTCCTAAGAATGAAATAAATTGACAATTTACCAAAATGTTACTTGATCTGTATCTGTAGGAAAAATAACCCCTCCAGATCTGGTAGCCAAAAATCTAACTAAAGTCACCACAGGAGGAGACGCAGCCTTTCACCAGTTTCCAGAGCTAGCTATGTTCCTAGGACCAGAGTCGTGAGACTGAAGAGAAGGCAGGGTCTCCCAGCAACAGTGCCACAAGAACACATCATTAATCTTCCTCTAAGCTGGCCACAAATTGCACCAGGACAGGGTCAGATGACCTGCGGCAAAGGCAGGGGGAATTGTCTCACTGCCAAGAATTCTGAACAAGAGCTTTCGCCATTTTATGGACCCAGGGATCTAGGGAGGATGGGAGGGGAAGCGGAATGGCTAGGAGTGAAAAAGTACTGAGTCAGTGTGAAGAAAAGTGCCTCAGCCAGGATGCCCCCCACCGCCCCTTAAGGAGACCTCCTAATGGTAGCCCCTGGACCAGGAATGCAGATGTACGTATGAGCATGGCTGGCTCTGAAGACACTGGGGGGCCAGCAGTTCCTTCTAGGAAACTGTAATGCACTGGCTGTGCACCAAGTCTGGTGTGGGGAAGGCACCTTTCCCTGATGTGGTCTGCCAGCCACAGCCTTTCTAATAGTCTATAGCTGGGCCTAAAAGATCACACATAAGATTTTGGCCTGGAGCTGAACTTCTTTCTCAGCAACCAATATTGATCCTCCCAATAGAGATGAACCAGACACCTGGTTGCATGTTGACTACATTGTACTCCTTCCATCTTGGCTGGGGCAGAGATCTGTCCTCATTAGAATACACACTTATTTTGGACATGGATTTTTCTTCCTTGGCCACAAAGCTTCTACAAGCATCATTATCCAAGGACTTATGAATGCTTTATTCATTACTGTGGCAAAAGCAACATTACTCCTGGCCAAGGAACTCATTTCATAGCAAAATAAATGTGGCAATGACTCATGTAGTATATGGAATTCACCAGCATGATCATGAGCCCCTCATCCAAAAGCATCTTACCAGATAGTATAATGGAATGGTCTGAAGATCAAGTTACGGCACGAGTGAGGTGATAGTGATTTGACATTTCGGTGATCCATCTTCTAGGATGCAGTATATACTCAGAAACAAAGACCAATAGCATTGTTTCTCCCAAAGCCGTAATATGTGAATCTAGGAATCCAGCAATGGAAGCGGACATGGAGCCTCTCATTATTAAACCTAATAACACACTTGCAAAATTTTTGCTTCGTTTCCTCCAATTTTGAGCTCTGCTGATTAGAAATCTTAGCTTCAAATGGAGAAATGTTTTTCACCAAAGGACACAGCAATGGCATTGACTGGGGGTTGGAAATTGTAATAAGTGTCAGTAGCAATTAAAGGTTGAAATGATTAGATTATATAAATCTGGGTTTGAAGCTAAATGTAATACAGTAATTACTATTAAATGAAAATCTATATTATTTGAAAATATATAATGCTTATAATCAGTACCAGAAATACCAGTAATATCATCAAAGCTTGAATAGTGTGTATGTGTGGGGAGTTGTTGGGAAGCGAGTAAAATTTTCCTCATTAAGTAAGACTCAAATATACTTTTGATGATAATTAAATAAATAAGCTTTAAAATGCTCTTGAGAACTTTAAATTCTTCTAGAAGGATTAAAAGCAGGACACATTCTCTAAAGCATTGGAGAAAATTTTTTAAAAAAGTAAAAGAAAAAGAATCCTCATATAAAATGAGAGAAATAATAAGAAATAATTAGCTTTACAAATCAAGAGTATAAAAGATTAACATAAGTCAAAGTATATTCCTCTAAATTACAAACAAAATTCGACTTGACCTATCAAATCGATTCTAAGATTCAATTTTAAAAATTAAATTCAACTACATGTTGCTCTTGAGACATTCTGAAACATACCTACAAAAGTTCAAAGTAACGTAATAGATCATGTCAGGCAAGCATAATCAAAAACAGAACACGTGCTGATAATTACATTGAAAGTATAATGTTAGATGGGACAAAGGGTCACTTCATCTTGTAAAGATTATTCAAAATTAACATATGACTATCATGGACCATTGCATGTCAAAGAAAATCAATATGTATATAATATTAATATATAGTCATAAAATATATCATATATTCATTTATATAATGTGAATATTATAATAATATTAACATAATATAGTATATTATAATGTATATCATATTCATTCCAGTCACTTTAGCTGCCTCAAACTCAGATCTCTGCTTCCTCATCTCAGCAGGACCACATTCCTCTGCTTGAGCTCCAGCTCCTCATGCTGGGAAATTAGGAAATCATGTGTAGGCAGAGAACTGGGGCAAATGTGTGATTCACCTGGAGAACTTCTCTTCTTTCAGAGACCCTGCCCTTGTGCCGCTTACTGGCCAAGGCTGAAAAGAGTTGCTTCAGGTATTTTGTCCAATTTCACTGTTTTTTATTTATTTATTTTTTTCGGTGGTAGAAAAGTTCAGGACCAGTTCTTCTGTTCTAGCTGAACCAGATAATTACCACAGGTGATTTTTGTTTTCTTCTTTTTCTTTCTTATTGACATAGTCTTATTGAACATATATAATATTTGTTACTATATCTTTTAAATTATTTCAAAAAGAATGCTATTCAAATCAGAAGAAGGAAATGGAACATCCTATTAAATTTCACAGAAATTAGAGAACGCATTTTTTGGGACATCATCATACCTTCATTAGGGTGTGTTTTTATTTTTCAACTTGGAATTTTCTGGAACTAAAATAGAATTTGAAAGGTGATTAAAAAGAAAAAAAAAACTTGGAAAGGAGTAAGGAATATTTCAAATTCCCAGAACAAAATACACCAATGTTTAACTAGTAGCTAGTCTGTACATTATTTTTTCTACCTTCCTGATTGTAGGGGTATAAATTTTAAGAATTTTTACATAATGTGAAATATACTCTGAAATACTACTAGGGCCAATGATTTCTGAGCTGTGTCCATCGGCTACTAAGTACTTGCAATACGTCAGGCGCTCTTCTATAGATACAATATGAGTGTTATTTTATTGAGTCCTCATTACAACTACCAAGTGTAGGCAAAATTATACCCGTTTTATTCCCATGAGGAAATAAGCTTAGAGCACTTAAGGAAGCTACCAAAATACTTTCCTTTGGTAAATTAATTGTGCCCTTCTGGACAAACATTAGAATTGATATCTTTATGCGCGCCTGCACGCTGAGGGGTGAGAGGAAGGTGATTTACAATTAGACCGCAATGCACTCTCAACCTGGTCCTGTTATTCAATGAATTTCAATATTCCAAATAATACTAGAGGACACTTCCCTGTATTCATACTTAGAAAAAGTACAAAATGGCTAAAGTTGATTCTAAGACTTAGATATTAAAGCAGTGACTAAACCCATTCTTTATCCTCAATATGCTTTACAGATGGCCTTGATTATTTTACTTGTTACAAGCTATGCAGTATGTGACTATGCTTCAGGAGGAAGAATGTTCTTTGGATTCTAAAACCACATTAGAAACAGAACAGAAGCACCAGTCTTCTAAGGCAAATTTGTTGTCCAGACTATATGGATAAATATCTCCACATGTGCAAAAGTCAACAGTTATTTGGGCCAGGACGAGTTGAAAAGGAGCTCCAGAGGTGATTGTATAGAGAAATTTGAATGAATAAAACCATCTCAGTCAGTGGGAAACCTTAGATATCCAGTTCCCAGAAGAGGAATTATTAAAATTCTTTCTGATTTTGGCTGGCAGAATGAAAAAAGGATTAGAGAAAATAATTGAAGTATTTTTAGAGCCAACATTAATTGGACATATTCTCATAACTCTACAACATACTATTATAGCCAGCCCAATTTTACTGGGGACAAAACTGAGACTTAAATGTTATATGATGTACCCGGGGTTATACACCTTGTAGGAGATGGAGCTAAGAGCTGGGTCCAGGTAGACTGATATTCAAGCTTTTTTCTTAACCACTACACTATACTTCTTTGTAATTCATTAAATACAAGAATTGATACATTAGAAAATTTATTTCTTTTTAGTCATTTGTTTGCATATTAACTGAGATAAATTCTAACAATGTTGGGTGGCCATGCTGGTTGTAATGTTTTCAACTTTTGGTAAATGTTTTCTTAGGCAATTATTTGCTAAGCCTTTTTTCCCCATTGGTACCTTGCCCTTATTTCTAGCCTCATTTCTTACTACATTGTCCTACTTTGAGCCCTCTGAGAGCTTCATGGAACCTATTCTCCAAAAAGCATAGAGAAGGATCCTATTTAGTCTTGATTTGTTCCTATTTTAAAGATGTTTTAGGTTTGAAAACTTTCAATTATGTCATGAATGGGGAAACCTCTCTTAGGACTAGAAGAGAAAAAAACATAGTGATTTTAATTTTTTTATCCTTAAAACAAGAAAGAAAGAATAAAATTATTTTTCAATTAAAGGCTCTATCTGGCCTAAGGATTTAAGACATTCAATCTCTAAAGAATTTGGCTTCCCAGGAGTGAAAGTGTCAAATTTAAGCTACGGAATTCACTTGAATCAAAGAAAGTTAGTAAAATGCATAATTTTACTGCACTTATATGGTTTTATTTTGGTAGACATTTAGTTATATACAATTGCATGTTTTCTTTGCACCATAGTCACAAATCATTTTCATTAAATGAACTGGATAGTCAACAATTTTTGGATCATGATAGCAGCTGTTTGCATTAAATTAATTCAATCCAAATCATTGATTCATTTGGGAAACAACAGAGTTGATTGCCAACGAGAAAACAAAAAAGTGGGGGAATTACCTAAGGCATTAGTATTGATGTTGTTTAAAAAAAAAGAAAGAAAGCAAGCTACATTTGGACATCAGAATGCATTTGTTTCTCTGCCTAGGGAGGTGGTCTTTGATCAGTTTTTCCTTTTTGCCTCATTCAGCCACAATCTACACACCTTTGCGGGTTTTGCCTTCCCTCTGGTTTTCACATGTCTCTCCTGTAGTTTCCAAGCTAATCCTGGCAAAGGCAGGTAAAAATTAAGGCTCATTAATATTTGGCTTTCCCATTCTCCAAATCGTGTGATTTGTAGGAATGACCACATAATATATCATCCAAACTTGGACATTTTTGTCTGGGGCAAAGCCTAAATGAAATGGGACTCTGGAATAATCTGGGCAAACCATTGAGTTTTAGCTACAATTTTTCCTTGTTCCTGAATCTCCCTCACTGATCCCTCCAGGATCTGCTTCCTTCAATCTCCATGACAAGATACGTTACTTCTAAGTCTCAGTTCTTTGCATCTCTAGCTTGCTGGCTTAATCCATTAACACTGAGGTGTGGCCTTGACCTTTACTCTCAAATTTCGTCTAGTTACTCTTTATGTTCAGTGCCAGAATTCTGCCAGGAACCTCAGCCTAAGAGCTTGACATCTTGCCTTAAACTCTATAGTCTTCTGCTCTTACACTAGAACTTTATTTTTAAACACCAACCCAGAGGCCTGTCTGCTCTGACTGGTCACCTGCTTGAGGCTGGGAGCGCTGTGCATCCTGGTTTCTGTGGTTATTGTACTCTATAAACCTGCTGGAAATCTACTGTCTCATTTAGGATCCTGATGCTGACTGCTTTCTTGTGTTGGCACAAGCTCTCATTCTTCTGGGTCTTTGAGACTTTTATAACTATGTTGGTGGAATAAGACTCTTTAAATAATTTGCTCAATTCTTATCTATCATTTTTGAGTAAGTTTATATCAAATATTACTCTGTCTCATGTTCCATTCATGGCCTATGTAGCCTTCAGAAGACCATTACTCTGCTCACCAGAGGGACAAATTTCACTAAGGACCTTCTATGTTACATGACTGTGGTAAACATAGTTTGGAATATAGAGATAAATATAGATTCACTAGGTAGGATAGATTACAAGAAATTGGAAGCAGGATTCATGACAATTATATCATTCCACCCAAGAGATAAAGACAGCCAAAATGAATACAGCGAAAACAGTTGAGAACTGATTTTATGGAGGTATTGTATCATTGAAATTTCACTGACGGTAAGCAACATAAATTGACTCCAAAAATTTAAGTCATGAAGGATCTTATAAGGACTTTGGAGTAGTATGCAGAAGAGAAGGAAGAGCTGCATCCCTGAAATACCCTGGCCCCTGGCCTTTCAGGACTGAGGCCCTCATTCCCCAGCTGCTCAGTGTGTTGGAAGCTGACAGTGCTCAACAGCCTCCCTCGCTGGGAATTGAACTTGATAAAAGATAGCCACCTTCCCAGGAGCATGACTTTGATTAAGATGACTCTCTTTAGCCAAGATCAATTTCCGTCCCATGACAGGTTGGCAGCAGAATATATCTTTGCCTCCTTGCCTCAGTTTGGGACCCCTCTAGCTCTAGAGGCATTCTTTGCAGGACTGGCTGAGGACTCTGTTGCTGTGCCTTGCAGCCTATCTCCTCTTTCTTCCCATTCTGTTTCATTTCACTCCCTTACAGGTAGGTGTTGATCCCAAGGACAATCCTGTGGAGGATAGAATTGGTTTACAGTTTTATTGGAAAAACTTTGTTTTTTGCCTTGAGTGATACGTGGATGTCTGACTTTGACTCTTGGCCAAGATAAGGTCAGTGGGATTTACCATGTGCTGTTAAAAGTCTGAAACTTCCCTGACAACACCCAGTGTCAGTTTTTTTGATGATGGTTTCCAAATGGCTTAAATAGCCTGGTTTGACTGCATGACCAGAGGAGCATAAAAATCTTATTGGGAACTTCTGCTTTGAGCTCTCCAGAAGACAAGATTTCTCAGATCTTTGTTCAATTCAGATACAAAGCACAGTGCTTGTGTGTATAAGGACCCTGGGGAGCTAGCATCTGGATGTCTTTCTTACCCCAGAGCTTGCCTGTTCTCTCTCTTATAACACTGTATCTTTTGCCTTTAAATTAAAGCCTTACATGACTATGCTCTGTGGAGTCTGTGAGTCCTTTCAATATCTATACATGGGAAATCTTTGCAATTCCTTAATAAACTTCCCATATGCAGATCTTAGTCTCAGAGTCTGTTTCCCAGGAAACTCTGACCTGTGAAAATAGCAAAGTTTGGAAATTGTAGTAATCAGATCAGCTCTGGAGTTTTCGACAGCAGGAAAGTGGACACTGTCTATAGAGGGTTCTCTAACCTCCTCTCATGTTATATGTCTTTGTTATGTGTTGAATTGTGTCCCTCAAATGTCCATATGTTGAACTCCTAATGCTCAGAACCTCAAAATGGTACCTTATTTGCAAATAAGGTTGTTGCAGGTGTAATTAGTTAAGATGAGGTCCTACTGGAGTAGGGTGGGCCCCTAATTCAATATGGCTGGTGTTCTTATATAAATGGGAAATTTGGCCACACACAGACACACTCACTTGCACACATACACACACACATAGTATGTCATGTGAAGATGGAAGTAGAGTCAGGATGATGCAGCAGAAGCCAAGGAATACCTAAGATTGACAGCAAATCACCAGAAGCTAAGAAAGGGGCACGGAACACATTTTTTCCTTACAGCTCTCAGAAAGAGCTAACCCTGCCATCACCTTGATTTCTAACTTCTAGCCTTTATAATTCTGAGACAATAAATTTCTGTTGTTTAAGCTACTCAGTTTGTGGTCCTTTGTTACAGCAGCCCTAAAAAACTAATATAGTTTTTGCTTAAGATTCAAACCCCCAACAAAGTAATTCTAATTTGTCCACTGATAAACAAAAATTTAGATACATTAGAAGACAAGATAGCAAGAGTGTGAGAAATGACTTTGAGATATCAGGCCTATTGATTGGGATGATTGGGATGATGGCCTATTCATTGGAAAACAGAACAGTGGAGTTGAAACAAGTCTTATAGATAGCACAATGCTTTATATATTTGAGTTTGTGGTAGTGATGGAACATCCATGTGGAGATGCCACTCAGGGGATTAGAAATTTAGAGAGGGGCTGAAGTTAGAGATGTCCATATGAGAATTAATTTTAGAGAGGTAACTTTTGAAGAAATTGGATTGTTAATCGTTAACTCTGGGCTGGACCAAGAGTAAGCCCAACTATAACTTAGAGGTTGCACCATACCAGGGTTGTGATGGTTTCCGTGGGCAGTGCTGGAGGAGTTGGGGAGAAGCAAACACTGCCAGGAGGTAGATAAAGTTTTCAGGCCATCAGGGAGGACAGCAATTTACCCAAAAAAGTGCAAGTGACAAATTTCATAGCAAGAAATTGTGTGGGCTCCAAGAACTTTGAGCCAAGGTCAAAAGCAT